>NW_027072034.1:8190782-8790782 GCF_038088225.1 Cyrtonyx montezumae | reverse complement strand
TTGTCCCTAGAGGTGTTAAAGGCCAGATTTGATGGGGCCCTGGGCAGCCTAATCTAGCATTAAATGTGGAGGTTGGTGGCCCTGCATGTGGCAGGCAGGTTGGAGATTCATGATCCTTGAGCTCCCTTTCAACCCAGGCCATTTTGTGATTCTGTAATTCAGACCCCAGTAGCCCACAGCCTAGCCTGACTCAGAGATGAGCTCTGCTGAATTGAGCACATCTGTAGGCTCAGCTACCTTCTCAGTCTTGTCCAATCTCTTTCTCCAGAGAGAGACACCTGATGCCTAAGACAGAGGCTGTCCTTGAGTCCCTGGCTGCACTGCTCCTGACTGTGTGGTGGAATTGATCCTGCATGTCAATCTCTGATATTATGGGCCCACTGAGAGCCCCATGCTCCCAGTGCTTAAGCTTACAGGAAGCCACCAGACCCTGTGACATTCAGATACTACAGTGAATTACATATTTTTGTACAGGAGCTGAGAAAAAAGTCTGTATTCTCCATTTACATCTTTTCACAAACTGTTCTATGATGGAGTTGTTGGCTTTTGAGGTGGACCTAGTAAGAAATCTTATTTACTTGGAGATTCTCACAGGTCAATAAGTCCTGTTGTCTTCAGATATGTCAAACACTAGATATGACCAAGAAAATTACACTGCTATGTTTAACAAGATTTATACCAAACCATGTGCTCAGTAAAATTGTGTATTACTTTGCTTAATACTTAGAGTTAAATGAAAAATAAATAAATAATAAATAAATACTTTTGTACCTAAATCTCATAAGAAGCAATTCTGAAGTGTGGAGAAGTTCAAGCACTGTTTTGAAGAAACAAAGGAAGAATGCAGATTTAAAGATGTCCAAAAATCTTTCTTCATTGACATGGTGAACAATAAATACTAGAAATATTTAATAAAACAGATTAGGAAATTATTCTCTTGTTCCAAAAAATATTTTCTATGATTCACGATCTCCCATTACATGACTATTAATATCTGATATTTGTGCATGTGTATGCACTGGTGTAAGTAAAATAGAAAAGAGCCTTAGAAATTAGGATCTTTTTCTGATGGTCATCAACTACAGCATGTCTTTCATGTAAAGATGTAGAGCATATACTTTTTCTCAGACAAAGACAGGATCCACTTTTTATATCACAGTTAATTGTTCAAGATACTTACCTGAATGAGTAAAACACATCCCACAAGAATACATTATTTAATTAAACACAATAAAAACATTTTAACTACTGATAAAGAGCACAGAAAAAATGAGATACCCACTGCAGGATACTCAATTGTAATATTATAATAAATAAACAAACAACAAGAAAAAAATTTAAAAAACCCAAGCAAATGTTGGAGTGATTAATTTGGAAACAACTCTCCTGAATCTTGAGTGCATAATATCTAAATATCATCTAATAGAGAAAGCAGATCTTAAAGAAACAAGTGGTTGGTCATTACAACAGTTTATTTTCCACATGACTAATCTAACATTTGATGAAATGTCCTTCAAGATCTGCTGCAGCATGGTGTGCCCTGCATGGACTGCAGTTCCGTCATAGAGCCTGCGCCTGCATGCAGTCTTCACATGCTGCAAATTCCTTCAGGCCACATCCAGCACTGTATCCCACATGTTGGAGGGGAGCTTTTGCTCCAGTGCCTGGAGCACTTCCTTCTCTCTTTCTTCAGTATCTTAGTCTATAGGATTACTTCTCTACATTTTTTCACTGTTCTCTCCCAGCTCCAGCTGCACAGTGTTTTATTCCCTTCTCTGAAATATGCTCTCACCAGTGTCACTCATTGACTCATCTTTTGCTAGTGGTGAGTCTTGCTTTTACAGGATTTAGCTCTTATCTAATGTGTTGGCTTCTGGACTCGTCTTACAGAGGACACACTTGTCGCTCCCCACTACCAAATTATTGACATATAAGCCTAAAACACAAGTTAAGCAAATCAAATGATGAGACTGGCCAGGTACTATCTGCTTTGGTAAGAGAATAAAGATGTTGATATCTCCCCTCCTCTCCCTTTCATTATCCCTTCTTATCCTCTTTCTTACTCCTTTGTTGTCGTTGTTGTAAGGATCTTTAAGTGAATTATTTATTTTCTTCAGTGGTATTGGGTGCTTCGTTTTTATTATTTTTTTTTAAGTATCAGTTATGCATTAGTATGTATTCCACAGTAAATATGAGTTTGCCAGTACTAGCAAAATATCACAGCCTTTATTTTTGTGTGACAGCACAATATTTTGGGCTGGTCTCAGTTTACTGTGATTCTGAGCTGGTTTTAATTTGTTTTGTCTGAATCTGTCAGCTAAGGGACAGGGACAGTATTTATCGTACAGTCTGCAAATTTCAGTGGGGCATCAATGAGAAACAAGCAGAATGTGCTGGGAAAATACATTCAAATAAACTAAGAAGAGACAAGACTAACAGGAAGAAGGAAAAACTCCCTCAATCTGACAACCACACATTTGGCAAATATCTCAATGGGCTGATGATTTACTGTAATTCTCAACCCAACCTTTTAGAAAATCTGATGATTTTTGTCACAGAGGAATATTAGAAGAATGAGCATAATACTAGAGAAAAAAGAGTAGATAGTAGAAATTTTCCATGTATAAAAACTTTAAGGATATTATTCATGAGGCATTTCTTTATGAAATTGAACTGCACATATGAGCTTTAATGACAATGGTCTAATAAGAACTGTTTGTTCTACTTCCTATAGACTGTTAAAATATTAGAGTAACAATAAATTTTTGTCTTAATATAAACAGAGTATCTCTTTATTCTGTAAGAATATTTAGAATATTGTCATGGTTTTTTGATTTTTGTTATATTATTGATATTCCACATCATAATATCATGTGGTGTATTGGGAGTTAAAGAGTTAATGCTCCATCTCCATAGATTATTGATAGTTCTTGGTGTACCTGTCTCAGAAGAGAAGAACTACATTCCCCAGAGGACTGTGCAGTGCTTTGCATTTTTACGTGTTTCTGCTCAGAGGGAAAGATAAAAACTGTCTGCGGTCACGGGACTGTCTCTCTTCCCTTCAGGACCAAGCTCAGCAGTGGGTGTTTGTTGCAGCCGTCCACTTTCAGTGTTAGAGTAAGGCCTTCAGTTTATCAGACACTCTCTCTTGCTCATTTTATTTGATTCATTAGCCTCAATTCCAATTCTATTTTATTATATTGTGTTATTTTGCTTTCTGATATCCTATTTAGTAAATTAGCTTTCCTCCTAAGATCGTTGCTGCTGTTTTGTTTGTAGGCCCCTTTTCCTTTTCCCTTTCCCCCTTTTCCTTTCTCAGGGCATGGGTCCATGGGTTCCCTGCACCAATTGTCATGGAACTGGACCGAACCAGTCCACAAACCGTAGTCAAATATGATGAATGTTTTAAAGAGTGGAGGTAATCCTTAATGAGAAGCATTGTTTCATATGGACATGACAGAGAATTATGACGTACTGACTCTGAAATCTGACAGAGCTGGACCATGTGGCACCATGTTAAAATGGTTTTCTTAAGAACCAGTTGTACTTGCTTTGTACTAGGCGTTTCTAGTCCTACAACACTATATCAGAAGATAGAGTGATAATTGTTTCCCATCTTATTGCTGTCTCCTAAATTCATGTATTGTCACCATAGATAATAGATTGTTGGTATTACTAGTTACATGGTTTGATATCAGTGCCAAAGAAAATTCACAAAATCTTGTTGATGATGAATACTTTTTATGGATTGTTTGTACTGGAGTATACTGTGGGAAGAAGATGATGTGCTGCAAATATGATGTACATAAGCTGAGTGATTTGTGATCAGGAATTGAAGGAAAACTTGAGATCTTGTTGTGTGGAGGTGGAGAAGCTCATGACAAACTTCTGCCTCCTGATATTGCTAGGAATACAGTTCACAACGGTGTAAAATTTTCTGAATGCTCTGTAGTCAGTTCTTGCTTGTATTGGAGATTCTAAGTGAGGTGCTCTGTTGCTGACATCTAGTGCCTACAAATCAGAAAAAAAGGTTGTTATGATGGGAAGTCTCGTAAAGAATTTGCTGTAACTATATTATAACAGAATCTAAGCTCCAGAAAGTGCTGAGGAAAGCAAAGGGAGGAATAAAGCACTCAGATCTATAGAAAGTTGACTTCAGCCTTCTCAGGGAACTTCTAGGCTGGATTCCACAACATATTGCCCTGAAAGGATCCAGGATATAGAATTGTAGAATGATAGATATCATAGATATCTGAAAATCATAGAATCATAGATAGACTGAGTGATATCTGACTGAGATAAATATATAGACATAAAATCAAGCAGGCATAACAGTAAGCCATTGTAACTGAGTTAAATGTAGAAGAAAAAAAAAGAAAATGAATTAGAAAATATACTAAAAGAAATATAGACAAAATACTCAGAAATGCATAGATGGAATTAGAAAAACAAAGCTCAGCTGAAATTACTACTAGTATGGGATGTGAAAGGCAACAATAAAGGCCTGTATAGACACATAGCAGATCAAAGAAATTATTGATTAATAACACAAGGAAAGGCTGAAGTAATCAATCTTATCTTAACATTTGTCTTACTGGTGAAAGCTGCTAACATATCTCTCAGATTTACAAGCCAGATAAGAGAACTCAGACAGAATTCTTACTTACTATAGAGGATATTCAAAGTGGGAACCATTAAAAATGTACAGGACATATACAGTTCAACGAAGCAAGGTTGGATGCATCTGAATGTTGTATTTAATCCAAATTTAAAACAAACCTAATGTCTGAAATCAATTGTCTCAGGTTTTAATTTCCAATTATATGCACAATATTTGTTTAAAAGGTTTAACAGTGAATTATTTTTCACTACCTTCCTTCAAAATAGTTTCCTCTAAAATGAGATTCCTGTAGCAAAAATTTCAACTCATCAGGATGCATATTATACTAGCACCATCATTAAATTCTTCATCAGACCAGCTATGCCATACACATTGCATTTCATAGAATTATACAATGGCTTGTGTTGGGACTTTTAAGATCCTCTAGTTCCAACCCCCATAATAATTACGTTGCCAACCACTATGTCAGACAATAGATCAAATTGCCTGGGGCACCATTTGGTGTTGAATACTTCCAGGGACAGGGCATCTACGATTTCTTTGGTCAACATATTCCAGAGCCTCACAACCCTATGAGTAAAAAATTACCATGAAATCTAATCTAAATCCCCTCCTTTAGATTAAAACCATTCTCCCCTGTCACTATCAGTCCATGTAAAAAAAATTGCTCTGTCTCCTGTTCAAAAGCTCCTTTTAAGTATTTACATGCCATAATGAGGTCTCTATGGAGCCTTCTCTTTTCCAAGCCTAACAAGCCCAACTGCCTTCAGCCCGTCTTCATAAGAGAGCTGCTCCAGTCCTCTTTATAATTAATTTTATGGTGATCTTTATTGTCCTGAAGACCTGCTCCAACAGCTCTTTAACTTTTTTTGGATTGAACCTCAGGCCTAAAAGTTACTCCAAAAGGGGTCTCACAAAGGCAAAGTAGAGGAGGAAAATCACCTCCCTTCCCTTGCTAGTAACCCCTCCTCTGATGCAGCTCAGAATACTGTTGGCCTTCTAGGCTGCATGCCACACACTGCTGGCTCATGTTAAGTTCGGTTATATGCCATTAGGTTAATCTAGGCCCACTTTTCAAGTTTGTCAGGGTTCATTTGGATAGCTACCGTTCCTTCTGTTTTACTGACTGCACCTTTCAGAGTAACCTTATAATCAAACTGGTGAGCTATGATTTGCATAGGCCATCTATAGATTGAAAAGTAGAAAATTTGATGGACTTACAGATTTTAAGTTTTAAAATCTAACTGCCATCCAGTTGTGAGTAGTATTATTCTGTAGTCAATATTATTTAATGTCCACAGTAACAAACTGAGTGATGAGGAAAAATCAGGTGGTGACTACTGATGTACAGTAGGCCACTTTTATCCATTTTCTTCTCTCTCACCCTCCACTTTTATTGTGAATCCCTGCTTTTCCCCACCTTTACTCCTTCTCCTACACTACTTAGTTATTTTTACATAGTTGCAATGTCTCCCTTTCAAATATCTGTAGTGTTTATAATTCTCTAGATTCATCCCTCCTATCTGTTACAAATCAAGGGCTGGCCCCATCAAAGGAATGCCTGGAGATTCTTGATAACCCACAGAGCAGAGCCTGTAGAATTTTGGTCTTAATTGACATCTGCTTTAACACTTTCTTCTCAAATTTATATGTATGTATGATTTAACTTTTCCTGTTATTTTTCATTTCATTTTGAAATATTATTTTATATAATAACCTTTATGCATCAAATACTCTCAAGTCCTGTGCACTGGCCAGTGACCTGCTAGGAAACAACTTCTTAGAAAATGACTCAGTGATCATGGCGAACAACAACCTGAATATGAGTCTATCAGGTGAAGTCCTTGATGACTGGAAAAAAGGAAACATCATACCCATTTTTAAAAAGAGTAAAAAAGATGACCCTGGGAATTACCAACCTGCCAGTCTCACCTTTGTGCTGGGGAAGATCAGGGAACATATCCTCCTGGAAGATATGTAAATGCATATGGAAGGCAGGGAGCTGATATGGGAAAAGCAGCATGGCTTCACCAAGGGCAAATCCTGTTTGACTGACTGAGTGACCTTTTAAGATGATGTCACTGAATCATTTAACAAGGGAAGAGACACTGATATCGTCTATCTCAACGTCAGTAAGACCTTTGACACAGTACCCCACAACATCCTTCTCTCCAAACTGGAAAGTTATGGGTTTGATGGGTGGACTGATGAACAAAGAACTGTCAGGATCAAGTCCAGAGAGTGGTAGTCAATGGTTCAGTGTCTGGATGGAGATCAGTGATGACCGGTGCCACCTAGAGAAGAAGGGACCTCTAGAGATCATCTAGTCCAACCCCCAGCATTTCTCATACAACTATATATAAATCTATAAACTAGTCTTAGAAACCATAACAAGTCCACATGCCATGTAGTGTGCTCTTTACTGAATTGAAAATAACAAGTATTCCATCTGAGTTAATGCCTTTCACTGAAGAGAGAGACAGCTAGCATCACAGAGCTCAAGAGAGGTGCAAGTATTTTTTCAGTGAGTACTAGTGACTTTGAAGCCTTGCTGGCCTGAAGTGCTGAGGTAAAAAATTTCAACTATTTTTTTCCAAATGACCTGCAGCAAGAGTGTTCAGCCTCTGACCTGGATATATATATTCCTTACGGTCATTTCAAATAAGGCTTCTTCAGCTGTACTGCAGCACATGACTTGAAGCAAGGAAGCACAGAAGCTGTTATGGAATTGACTCAACAGAAATCCAGCAGATTGAGAACATGGCTGAGGTTAGCTTTCACTGATCTTAAAAGATTTAAGTATTTCATAGTTCAAAGTGAAAACAGTTTAGAGTCCTTGGGAAGTCCTTATTAGCTCCTCTAGACAAAGCATTTCTAGAGCTCCTGTATGAGGCCTCAGAGACATATAAAATATATCTTACAACATTAAGTCATGTAAATTTCTGAAACATATTTCAAAAGGCTAATATAGTTGACCACCCACCACTAAGAAATTTACTAGTGAGTACTGTGACAAAAGCCATCATTAAAGTTGGAAATGATCTCTAAGAACATCAAGCCCAACCATCAACCCATTACAACATCATGAAACATTATGTAACAATTTCCTATGACCACATAGGCTGCAAAAATAAGTATAACACTGTTTTAATGTTTCAGATGTTAGCACTTATTTGCCCTCCTCTTTAATATACTTTTTTTTTTTAATCACTGAATTTCTTACTTTTATATCAAAGAATGCATGTATTAAGATTTGGAAAAGATGTACAAGGAAATAACTTCTCACTTCTGATTTGAGCAATTCTTCACATTTCCCTAACAGGTGTTCTCTTCTAAGACCGAAGTGAATGATATTTTTCATAAGCATACACAGAGTCAAAATGTATAATGTTCTAGTTCTGGTAGTACCCAATTACCCAAGTTAAACATCCGAGAAGAGTTTGAGATAACAAGATAAACAAGAAAAAAAATAAAACAATCGAATGAGGTTTTTACTGAGGTATATAAGTGAAAAAGAAAAAATATCTACAATTATTCCTTCCTTTAAAATGAGTTGCAAAACATATAGTATATGTGTATGAAGATAGGCTGAAATCAGGAAATTCAAAAAACTCCTCATTTTAATATCAGAATCAGAATGATTTTCAAGCATCAGCATAAGATATGAAAAAAAAATAGGGAATTAGTAGGAAGCTGAACCAGGATTAAAACACAATTTAAATCTCCTGACTTTACTATGCTAATTACTGCTTTCTAATTGCAGACCTCTTCTAGTTGACAAAATGGCTTCTCTAGCATTGCAGCATGAGTTATTACAGTTTCAGCTGAAAATACAATTCAAATACCACTAATGTTTTTCTACTCAATTCTGCTTTCCTGAAATTTAGTATAAAAACAGTTGAATTATCTGTAGCAATATGCATACACATAAATACGATTGTTTACCTAGTTGTGATAAAACACATTTTCACAGTAAGTAAATCACATGCTAACCATTAACCACTGAGAAGTGGTGTAAGGCAATCTCTTACCATTTCTAACCCTTAACATCAAGAATACATATTATCTACATTTGATGTAAACTTGTTAGCTGCAGAATCAAGTAATTTTTTTCTCTATGGGATATTTTCTTAGCTTTTCTATAGTTCTAAGGCAACTAATAAAACTTACACTGTAAATTCCACATCATATGCATTAGATTCTGAGAAAAATTGGAACCTACCAGCTTCTAATAAACTACAATTAGTTGTGAATGTGCAGAGAGTGAAATAAAAAGTAGTAATGATAACAAAATAAGAGGGTAGAATTTATGAAAGCACATTGATAATATTTATACATGTTAGTACATAAATTTAATCTTCAATTTTGAATATTAATCATACTGTACAATATTTTTTTCCTGATAAGTCCTATTCTAATGTGATATGGTATAGCTAATAAGTGTTTAATTAGTGATAATTTTCCACAAATACAGAATCAGTAAGAACCTTCTTGTTAGAATCTTTTTTTTTCCAGACAAATAATTTCACTATTATATTTGATTTTATCTAAAATATTCCATTTTTTTAGTTTAAAAATATCTCACAGAACTTGAGGCTTGAATCTGAGAACAATGTCTCTGATTTTCACAATAAAAAAGTCCTGAAATTATATGTGTATAATATACAACTTCTATGGAGATGCAGCGTAAATATTTTCTTCATCTGTTAAGATCAGTATAAAGTACACTCTGTACACACTACTAGGATAGAAGACATGAGATAATTGGAACTAGATGACATTTCCGATGCCTGAGATATTTTTGAAAAGTCAACTGAAACAACTATGGTAGAGTTACAGAAAACTTAGTTAGCATAAATTTGTTTAAACAGTTATGAGGCTTAGAATCCCTTTAGGTCTTTCATTAGTGGAAAACTACTCAGAATAACAAAATCAATCATTCTCATTTTAATCAAAACATGGAAAAAATAGTAACCAGATCTTCTGTGGAAGGTGGAAACTCGTCACCAGTGTATTAGAAATAATTCCTCAGCCCAAAGTCCTGCAGTACTCCCCAGGTAATTGTGTCACAATAGTTATACTTCATTTCTCATATAATTTCAGGTATTAAATTAACTCTGAAGGTCTGACATATCGATGATACGAGGTGACCTTATTATCTTTTCTGTTAGTAAATCAGAATACATTTCCAGAAAAAAAAGTACCATATATATTTATATAAATCAATATATGGATTTCAGGACTGACATCTATTACTTAATTCCTGAATAATCTGTCCCAATCCTTATGCATAACGTGCTGAAATGTAGGGATTAATTTCCTTTATCTCTTTCTTCTTCATGTCATTTTTGTTATAAATTTATAAAAGAGAAAATCACTTATTCAACAATAATGTTAAGAAAAAAATTCATAATAATAATGTCTGAATAACTATCATTTTATCGTATTGTAATGTCTGTAGAGACAGTAAGTATACTTCAACTATGCTGTTTTAAGTGCATTACTTACTCCGGCTGAAAAAGGTCATGCTGCCTTTTCTATCACCATTAAAATCTTTCACCTTGGCATCCTTTTGTGAAAACACCCAATGAGTAAAATTGCTTTGAAGGCAGTTTTCCTAATCAGAATTTATAAAAAGATATCCTTCATTACTAAGCTTAACAGGGTGGTGGAATGCCAATTGGTAATTGAAGTACCTCTGGAGAAAAATGATATATCAATCACACTTGTCATTAAAAAAAAGAAGTTAAAAGGTATACAAATAAATCTTGTTTTGTTTTGAGCCAAAGACTTTAATACTGATTTATGCAACCATCAGGTTTGAATGCATGCAATACAACTTTCTCAGACTGAATTCTATTGATTTTCTATAACAATGTCAAGCATTCAATGCATCACAACGGTGGTGAGTCTGCAATAAATAATCCCTTCAGAAAGGAAGTGATTCTTCTCTTCTTAAATACATAGGTGAACATCTTGTTCTTCTACTCCCTTACTGTATTGTATCTTAAATGGTATGATTTTAGAACTTCCTAACACCCTGACTTCATTTTCATTTAGGAAAATATGCTTTGTTCTTCTTATGACCTTCTTTATGCTCTTGCCTCTGGGACAAACTGTTAGAACAGTTTACCATTCTGTTATGAAATCTGAAGAGATGTAAAGAACAAAATAAATGCCAGAAAATTAATCTCTGTATAGTTAGCAGTTGTATGAAATAGTGGCAGAATCTGAGCAGCACAAGAAAGTTAAAAGATTCTATTTCAATGTAAGATCCATATTTGAAAAGTATAGCAGATTTGTAACACATACTGAATACACAAATTATAATTTTCTAATGAGATCTGCAGTGTTTCTGATCACACTGTCAGTCATAATCACTTTTCTGATAATGTTAGTTCTGGTTATTAGAGATTAATATTTATAGGCCAGGACTGTCATTTTTAAATCTAAGTTTGATGGGTTCAGCATTGCACACCAGATTTATAACTTGCTTTGTTATTGATTTGTTAGTCATTTACTATTCTTTTTCACACATATTATTTAAAGTTGGTAAATAATTTAAATTGCACTAGGATATTCATTTCAGACACCTTCAAATTCTATTTTGAAATGCTTACCATGAGCGTAGCACTGCACTGTTTATTATAAGAAATGACATACAGTTTTCAGCTAATATATCTATACAAGAATCTACTGAAGTTCCCAAAGTGTGTGCAACCTGATTGATTTGAAATACATAATGCATGCTTTACAAGTGACACTAAATATAATAGAAGTCCTACTATTTTGCAAGAAATAAAAAATAGAAAGAATACTGGATTATCTTCTCAATCTTGTTTAATTCAAGAATAAGAAAAGAATCAATTTGTATTTATGTTTGTTTGTTGTGATTTGCCTCATATCAAGGAGCACCAGTGTCTACTCAGCAGTTTCCAAAGTGAAAGTAGGTCTTTTATTTTAATTGTCTAAACCTGGTTGATAATTATACTTGTTTCTAAGTATAATGGGTTGAAATTTTTATCTGATTTTTTATCTGATTATTTGAATTTGTGCAAACATGGAACTGATCATTTCTTCTGACTTTGAACTTTTCTTTAATTTTAATAGTTCCAAACAAGTAAATCATATTTGAAGGATATAATGAGTGAAGGAATATTAAAAGAATAATTACTTACTTATTAACCCTAACTTGTTAGGGATGATACATTTTGGGACAGCATGGTCGCTTGAGCTTGCAGCATTCCTCCAGGGGAATGGTGCGTGCAGAGAGAAGAAGAACATGTACTTGATTTAGCAACCAGAACAAGATCAAGAAAAGTAAAATGTTATACCGCGTAGGTCTTAGTGTACTTAAGTGATAATGTGTAACTAATCAAAGTTTTGTGTGGAATGCATTATGTAATCTAAAACTAACCAATCAGAAAGCACACATCACGAGCGGTGTGCATGATCTTTGTAAGAAAATACTATATAATAGGTACCAATTTAATAATAAAATTGAAGCTTGCTCACATTGAGTATGTGTATGCTTCCCCACGTCACTCTGGGTTAACCTTGGCTAAACGCGGCAAACACCTTGGTTTGCAACATTTGGCGCCCGAACAGGGACCCGAGTACGTGGTTTTGGACCAAAGCCTCTGCTGCTTTGCAGCAGAGAAGCTGCGCAGGTGCGGTCGACCGCACAGCGGGACCGGCACAAATGCGAAAAGCGGAAAAGCTGCGTAGCTTCGGTTGACCGCGCAGCGGGACCGGCACGGGATCCAGGGGCTAAGCGACTGGCCAGCGCAATTTCTCCTCCTCAGAGTGCCTTTGTTCCTGCGGGACAGAACGGATGGAGAGAGAGGTAGCCCAAAATCTTTTATCATGCTTTTTAGAAAAGCGGGGAATTAGTGCTGGCACCCTTAAAGCAGTGCCAAATATTTTGGATTATGGTCGGACAGTAGGAGTTTTCTTGACGGCAGGGACATTGTTTAATATCGATCAGTGGCGTACCTTAGGTGAAGTGTTGTGGGATCATGTAATTGATGATAGAAAGGAGGCGAAAAAGCTGATGAAGCCTTGGCGGGAGATTTCTAATTGCATAAAGCGGCATAAGATTGAACAGGAGGTAGCGGGACAGGCAGTTGCTCAGTTGCAGGGCGGAGCTGCCGCTGCGACTGGTCGAATTGAAGATCCCCCTCAACCGTCCCTAGGGATCCCTGTCCCTGTACGGGTATCAGCGGTGCTGCCTACTGCACCAGCGGCTGAGGACCCGGAGACAGAACCTGATCTTTTTCCCCCAGAGGAGGGAAATGGGGATCTCCCACCACCACCGTCATTGCCTCCTCCGCCACCGCTTTCAGGCGGCAAAGTGCGTAAAAGTGGACCCACCGCAGGTCCCCTTGCACGACCTCACTGGGCAGAAATTGCTCGACAAGCTGTGGAACAAGGTCACTCTGACGTGGCTGAAATAATTGGTCAGGCTTTTCCGATTCGGTTCGAGCCCACAGCAGATGGTGGAGCTCATGGGGTTCATGTTCCTCTTGGTTGGAAAATGCTGTTTCAATTGCGTGCTACAGTATCAGAACATGGGTTGCATAGTGAACCGGCTCGTCAATTGTTAACTTATATATGGTCTAGCAGTGTGCTTGTTCCAGAGGATGTAAAAACAATTATGAGAATGATTATGAAGCCATCAGAACAGATGATGTGGCAATCTCATTGGCGCCGCTTATGTGAAATGAGTGCTAGCGCGCCACGAGATATGTATGATCCATTGTACCAAGTGACAGCTGATCAATTGACAGGCAGTAATATGTTTTCTAGACCAGAGATACAGGTACAAATGGGGCCAGACGTGTGTATGGAAAGTATGAACCTAGCTCGAGATGCGTATAACATGGTGCGGTCATCGAAACCGGCTCCCTCTTATTTATCGATTAAGCAGGGTCGGGAAGAATCTTTTGCTGACTTTGTCGATAAGATAACTGACGCGTTGTCACATGCAGATGTACCTGAGTGGATGAAACAGTCCTTGTTACGACAGTGTCTATTAGAAAATAGTAATCAAACTACAAAGGCAATTCTTGTCACTCTCCCTTTAAATGCCACTGTTGAAGAAATGTTAGAGCGTATGAGCCGAGTGCCTACCCCCACTCAAGCGATGTTAAGCTCTGTTGTTCAAGATATAGGTGAAAAGTTGGCTGGAGCCCAGGATCGGGTGTTTGCTGCCTTTGGACCGCTGTTGCAGCTAGCTGAGAGTAAAGCAGCGTCTTCGACTTCGCGCCCTCAACGTTGCTTCAGGTCCACTATGGGTCCCTACGAAGTGGACACGAGCTGCTATGGAACATCCTGACACTCCTGCTGATTCTCCCGGTAGCAGCGACCAGGCAACCACCGCTATTGACATCTAGTTCAAATGTCTGGGTAACATGGGCAAACCTTACACACAATCCAGATTTCTGTCTTAGCTTACAATCAGCTGGAGAGCCCTTTCGTACCTGTTTAATTGGGTGGCCAGGGTACGAGACTCGGGAATTCAAGGCATATGTCAGAAATGTTTCTGCCTGTAATTATTCAGAGCCTGCAACCCAAAGTGCATGTTTAATCCGTAGCCTCAATAGTTCTTTGCCATGGGACCCCCAGGAACTGGATTTACTGGGATCCCGCGCGGTTAATAATGTGAATGGAACTAATACCACTTGCTTGCTGTTTGGTCTAGGTAGTACCTTTGAAAAATTTGCGCACAATAATCCAAAACTACTAACCATTCATAGTCCTTATTTAGGTCAAGTTTGGACAAGTGTCTCTCCAAAAAATCGTGTTGCTTTTAATTGGTCTACTTATTGTGGAGGTAATTTTTCGAAGGGAAATGCTTATGGCTTACGTTATACATCTGAAGGAGGGACTGGGAGACAAGAGGTTTTAATAAATGATCAGTCAGCTAAAGCCTTACCACCAGGAATTTTCCTTATATGTGGCGATAGAGCCTGGGCAGGCCTCCCAAAGAACATAGTTGGGGGACCATGTTATCTTGGCAAATTAACCTTGTTTGCTCCTCGCAATCAGGAATGGCTGAATATCTCTAAAGCCTTGATCAGTAGCAACAGTCGTCGACATCGGAGAGCCGCTTCACCGCTGACAGCCGAGTGCTCGGACGAGATAAAACTATGGACAACAACAGCAAACGCCTTCGCTTCTTTCCTGGTTCCAGGTGTAGCAGCAGCCCATGCCTTAACCCAAATCGAGAGACTAGCTTGTTGGACTGTTAAGCAAAGTAATATTACATCACTGATTCTTGAAGAAATGTTGGAGGATATGAATAGCTTGAGACATGCTGTACTGCAAAATCGCGCTGCAATTGATTTCTTATTGCTAGCACAGGGGCATGGGTGTAAAGATTTTGAGGGTATGTGTTGTTTTAACCTATCTGATAATAGTCAATCTATTCATAATCAAATTCACTGGTTGCTCAATCACACACAACAGGTAATGAAAGACCACCACCCCATTGATGATTGGTCTCGGTCACTCTTTCCAGGACTCTCATCCTGGTTATACGGATGGCTTAAGGAAATTGTAAAATGGATACTTATCATCATTGTAGCTATTATTGTGGCCCGCATAGTCGTCTCCTGCACGGTCCGACTAGCTACGCCACAAGCAAATCTTGCGGCGACAACTGATATCTTTCAAAATTGGCTAATAGAGCAAGGGGGTCACGACTATTTTACTTTAAAAGAAAAACAGGGGAAATGTTAGGGATGATACATTTTGGGACAGCATGGTCGCTTGAGCTTGCAGCATTCCTCCAGGGGAATGGTGCGTGCAGAGAGAAGAAGAACATGTACTTGATTTAGCAACCAGAACAAGATCAAGAAAAGTAAAATGTTATACCGCGTAGGTCTTAGTGTACTTAAGTGATAATGTGTAACTAATCAAAGTTTTGTGTGGAATGCATTATGTAATCTAAAACTAACCAATCAGAAAGCACACATCACGAGCGGTGTGCATGATCTTTGTAAGAAAATACTATATAATAGGTACCAATTTAATAATAAAATTGAAGCTTGCTCACATTGAGTATGTGTATGCTTCCCCACGTCACTCTGGGTTAACCTTGGCTAAACGCGGCAAACACCTTGGTTTGCAACACTAACTTATTTAAACATCTTGCATCTGAAATTTTACTTAGCTCAATCTCTCTTTGCACAAAAAATGAAAGACATCTTCTGTTGGTTATTTGAGCATAAATATATCTTGGGTATTGTGATTCACCTTGTACAACACCTGTTACCATTATGAAGAGCGTCATATGTCATGTCACTGACAACCACACTCCCTCATGTCTGGTTTGATAGTTTGAACAGTGTCCTTCTGCAGTATTTTTCTGACTTAGGGTGGTTCAGAGTAGAAAATGAAGATGCTTACTGAGCTGAAATATCTGAAACTAGTTAAAGTGTCATGTAGGTGACCATAAATGACTCTCAACATACAAATTCATCCCTACAATAAAGCAAACTAGAACATGAGATAGCACTGTGTGTGGTGAACAGAAAATAAGAGTTCTCTCTGAGAGTCTTATTGATTTTTTTTCTTCTGAAATATTTATTTCCAGAATTATGTTACAAGTGGAATACAGACAGTATTGTAGAAAGCAATCTGAAATTGTAAGGGAAATAAATTGACTTCATAGCATTTCACAATTTTTCATATTTATAATATTTGAAGTTTGTAAATATGAGAATTATGAACTCTCTCAAATTTTCTGCTTTGTGACTGTGCTCTTGTGGAAACATGTTAGGAATTTCTTATTTCTTCTTTCTTTTTCTTTTTTTTTTGGTATGAATTCCTCTACCTCCCATAATTTTTTACCTGATTTCTGCGAAACATGAGAGGAAAAACTAAGATGTAATAAATGAGATTAATAAAAATCACTTATCACATGGAGGAGAAAAACCCAAATTGTAATTTCTCCATTGAAAAGGTGTCAGCCAGAAGCAGACAACATGTAGTTGTCTGTTTTGTCTGTATTTTAAAAGTCTATATATAAATAGTACATTGAATGTTTTAGGGATTTACTGTCACACTATGTTACATGTCTACAGTACAGACTAGACATTAGTGTGCATATAGCTAATCCAACACCCAGGTTGGAAACATAGGTAAACATGGGTATCACAGAATTGTAGGGGTTGGAAGGGATAAACCCCCTACCAAAGCATCTCCCTAGCCCACGTTGTACAGGTAGGCATCCAGGTGGGTCTTGAACGTCTCCAGAGAAGGAGAGACTCCACCACCTCTCTGTGCAGCTGTGCCAGTGCTCCGTCACTGCACAGTGAAGAAGTTCTTACCCACATTTGTGCAGAACTTCCTATGCATCAGTTTGTGACCCTTTCCCCTTGTCCTATCGCCACACACTGCAGAGAAGAGTCTGGCCTTGTCCCTTTGCCTCCTGCTACTTAGATATTTATATATGTGAATCAGATCCTCTCTGACTCTTCTTTTTAGAAGGCTGGACAGACCCAGGTCTTCAGCCTTTCCTCGTTAAGAGAGGTGTTCCACGCCCTTTATTTTCTCTGTAGCGCTCCACTGTACTCTTTCCAGGAGATCCCTGTCTTTTTTGTACTGAGGAGCCCAGAACTGGACACAGTACTCCAGGTGAGGCTTCATCAGGACAGAGTAGAGGGGGAGGATCACCTCCTTTGACCTGCTGGCCACACTCTTATTAATGTACCCCAGATAATACTGATACTACCATGGAGGAAGATGAACTGGGAAAAATGACAGAAATGTTATTGAAATTAGACTGCAATCGCCTTGGCAATCAAAGGAAATAAATCTAGTTTATTTAAATGTTCAGCATAAAGATTTTTAAATATATGAATAGCCATTAATTAACTGATGAGAGCTCCACTTCTGTGCCACTCAATGGATTATATGTCGTACAAATACTCATGCCTAGGTTATTTGCCCAAACTTGTGTTTGCTTTCTCACTTTTCCTGGAGCAAGGCAGTTCTTTATAGTTTCTGCTCCTATATATCCCAAATACTGGGTAAAAATTAAAGAAGAGGAATGTGAATTATCATTAATCTCCTTCTGGACATTGACCATCACTCTCTGTGTACAATGTCACAACCAATTCAGCATCCATAGAATGAATCATAGAATCATAGAATTCTACATGTGAAATCCTATGTATACTATAATCTGTCAATAAACATATTAACCCTACTTTCTCACAAGTGAAGCATATTCTATGTGCGTATATAGTTGATCCTCTAATGAACTTCAAACTAAATTAGTCAGTGAATATGATAAAGTATGTTAGTGACAGATCTCATGTAAGGATACTCCTTAAATATGACCAATAAATGGCACATATTGTACACAGGGAAACTGTGTCAAGCTATCAGAGAGTCTATCTTGTTCTTGTGCATATTATAAATGTAGTTTTTAACTCTGATAAGCTGAAGAATGGTGAATGGGAGTGGGCAGTGCTTTTCATCTTTATGCAAGTTCTGAAAAAAGTACTGCCCTCTGTTTTAATCTGTGTAACCAGCTGTGTTTATTTGTATCTCAAGTATAAAGAATATGTGTTCTGGCAATGCCTGGAGACACGGAGCCAAAGCAGCCTCACTTCCATCTGGCAGGGACAAAAGGACATCTCAATGTGAAAGACATGATGATGTATATGTCAAGGAGCAACAGAAGTGGGTAACTCCACAAAGTGATACAAGCCAGGAGCTGAAGGTGAAAACAAGAAAGTCAAGGCACTGATTATGGTCCAGCATCATTGCCAGCATATTGAGGCAGATCATCCTTACCTTATGGAGTCACGAGTCCAGTAACAGAAAGACACGAATAGGATGGACAGGATCCAGAAAAGAAACAACAAGATTATTAAGAGACTGAAACATCTTTCTGTCATATGAGGAGATGCTGAGAGAGCTCGGGCTGTTATCCTGCTGAACAGAAACCTCAAGAGGATCTCTTCAACATTGCATTGCGTCTGCCTGATTTGGAGTTAGTTTTCTTTGTAGTAACTGGTATGGTTTTGTGCTTTGGATTTGGGGATAAAGAAAAGTTGATAGTTTTGGTTGTCATCTGTGCTTACCCTGTTTCTCAGTCTCGCTTTTTAGTGAGTAGTCTAGAGTTAGACAGGAGATTGAAAGGGAAATACAGATGGGACAGCTGGCTTGAATTGGCCAAATAAGCATATTCCTGATCAATCAAATTGACCTAGGGGATATTGCCTATCATACAACATTGAGCTCATCAATAAAAGCTCAGGGAAAGAGGAGGGAGGATGAAAGTTCATAATTAAGGCATTTATTTTCCTAAGTAAACGTTACACAAACTGAGGCTCTGCTTCCTAGAGCATGCATGGCTTTACTTCACCTATATAAACTGTGTTTGTCTTAATGAGTTTTCAGCATTGCTCTTCAAATTTTCTCCCCCATCCTGCAGAGTAGGAGTGAGTGAACAAATATATGAATGCATGGTAACTGGACAAGGTCAACTCAGCACAAATGTTTATACATTTACCATGGGAATGCATAAGGAAGATGGAGTCCAATTGTTGTCTGTGGTGCACATTGAAAGAGCAGAGAGTACAGACTTAAAAATGTGAAATTCCATCTAAACATACAGAAGAATTTCTTTAGTATGAAGGTGGTTGTTGACCATATGATGTTACCCAGAGGTGTAGTCTGTTCACCTGGAAAGATACTGAAAAGCTAAGTGGACAGTGGAAACTATCTGAAATGAGTCTGAAAATTGAAGCAATGCAAACAGATGAGATTTAAGAGGGAAATGTGGATAAGTCCTGAGAAACACAGAAAAAAAGCCATTCTTTTCTAGATTCTCCTTTACAGAGGCTTTTTTCTGCAAGAAGACAGCTAAAAGGATGGGTCAAGAAAATTCCTTTATAAGCTTGTAATGACAAGATTATGAAGTTTTTGTGGCTCAGATGGGGTCAGGATGAATGCTAGAAGGAAAGGAAATGGATGCCTAAGACTGGCAGTCTGCCCAAGATACCCAGTGCAATTTGCAGTATAATATGGAGGCATGAAAGATTAGCAGAGAACGCCATATGTGTCCAAACTGTGAATAGAAACAAAACACTTCCAGCTAAGACATTCTCATTGGAGTGACCCTCAGGAGCATCTGACAGTTCAGTTTAGCTACTGATATGTCTTTTGTGACCCGCTTCTTTTACCCTTAAAAAAATATAAATAGAGAATGCACTTCACCTTTTTTCTTACTGAACAACAAGAAGATCTCCAAACAGGGAGGGATTAAAAATAAATAAATCATTCAGAGACTTGAGCAGGTCAAGCTTTTCTTGTCATTCTATATTTTGCCAAAATGAATACAATTGTTATCACTGTCGACTAGACCTTCCTTTTTGATTTATAATTAATCAGACGATGAATGAACAGCGTAGAAAATTGTCTTCCAATTTATTCTTTATTAAATTTGTAAATATTATATTACAAATCACTGTTCTCTCATTGATAAATAAGGAAATAACAACTATTATGAGAAAAAATTATGTTTAAACCACACTACTCTTAAGAAGAAAATAAACAAACCATCTTGACCATTTACCATTTTTATACATAATGTTTTGTTATTTATTTTAATCAAAAATATATGATTGTTTCCATTCTCTAATTTGGAATACTAAGGTATATCAGGAGGAATTATGATTACCAGAGATGAACTTTGATCTAACTATGTTTGCATTTATATATTTAAAACATTCTTTTTATGCAGCAAAAAATCACATCAATTGTAATATCATGAAAAAATGCAAATTTTTGTAAAAGTCATTAAGAAATTTAATTCTAGATGTTGTAATAAATTTGTTTTATTGAAGAAAGAGCTTTGGAATTCAACTTAGTCATTTATTTTTCATAGCTGAAGAGTAATTCTGTTCCGGTTTTGACAGGGATAGTCAACTGTCTTCATGACAGTTGATATAATGCTCTGTTTTGGATTTAGGATGGAAGTAATGTTCATAAGAAAGTTATGCTTTAGCTGTTGCTAAATTGAGCTTGAAGTGATAACAGCAACAGCGAGTCACTTCTGCTATTGTAGATTTGTAGGGAGTACAGCATGCAGGCTCTTCTTCATTGCTTCTAAAAGTGCACAGTGAATGATGGTGACTGTGTTGAAAAGGACAGTTTTGTAGCTGATAATCTGCTCTATTAGATAGTGTTATTGTGCTCTTTGTATCTGTTATAGTTTCCATGAAATTAAACAGGATGCATTACTTTTGGAGCAATATACTGAAAGATGAAGTAATCTTAAAATCCTGGTTTCCTGTGCTCATGCAATTAGATTTTTTTCTTTTTCTTTTTCTGGAAAGTACAATTTCTGAATGAAATAGAAATTGTCCAAGAAGACACAAACCATGAATTGATTTCCTGTAGGCAACATCCAAGTGGTGACCTTATTCCAAGAGCATTAGCTCTATGAATACAATTTTGTTCACTCACCCGTAGGACCCAGAAAATGGATCTTAATTCTCATTGTGAACATGCATAAAAGGGGAAAATGATTTCAATTTACAATGAGAGAATCAGATTGAATATGACAGAAAAGTTTTCAATTATAAGGGTAAGGAAGTGCTAGAAGAGGCTGCCGAGTTTGTTGGTGGATGCCTCAACCTTGGAGACATTCAAGATCAGACTGGACCAGGCCCTGAATGACATGATTTAGCTGTATGTGTCTGTTTACTGCAGTGGAATTGGACTACATGATCTTTAACAGGTCCCTTCTAACTCAATCAACTGTATAATTCACAGCTAAACAAGTGGGAGATACTGTTTTGTTATATGGAATTAGGTAAAAATTCCTCTTTTGTATTTTTTTGAATATAAATACAGACAAATATTGTGAAATATGTCACTGGGAATTGAACTGAATACAGACAACAGTACAAGAATATGGTGTTGCAAGTGTGATGAAGCTTTTGAAATCTACTAGAAGCACAGGGTCTTAATCTCACTTAACCAGGTAAAATTAAATGTAGTAGTTTTAGTCTCTATTTGTCATGTACAGATCTTCTGTGTTCAAATTGAGTAACTATGGTAGGAGCCATTTTCACGTTATGTACTGGAAAATAAGATTTAAGAAAGTTGAAGACCTGTTGGTGTTACCTCTTCCTTATGTGGTAATGTGGATTAAATCCCAGGATTTAAATTCATAAATTTTGCTTCCTTCCTTCCTTCTTTGCTATCCTTTTCACAGGGAAAACAAAAACAAAAATATAACAAAACAAAAACAACAACAAAAAAAAAAAACACAGAAAGAAAAGAAAGCTATACTTAAAATTATACTTAGATATCTCCTGACAGATCACTGAACTAATGTTTGGGTTGCAAGCAATTCAGAGGAATAGTAATTGGGGCACTCATCAGAGAAGTAGGAGATCTCAACTTTTTTCATCTACAATATTTTAACTTCTCTACCACCACCATCATTATAACTTCTTTTCCTGATTTGGTTTAGAAGGAAGAGCAAAGAGATAGATCTATAGAGCAAAGTCTGGGACATTTATCTTACAATTAGTAAGAATTACAAGAATTTCTTCCAAATACCTAGTCTAAATCTGCCATCTTCCAGTTTAAAACCATTTAGCCTCATCCTGTTGCTACATACCCTTATAAAAAGGTCCCTCCTTAGCTTTTCTGTAGGCCCCTTTCAGGTACAGGAAGGCCACTAACTGGAAGGCCATATTGTAAACTCTTCTGTATCCAGTAGTAATATTCTAAGAATCATTTTTGGATCAACTACAAAGAAGAGATTTTGAGGAATTTCTGATTTTTTATTCTTTATATGGCTTAATGATGAGCTAGGGGCTACTCATTCAGAAGTACCAAGATACATGTGTTTCTCAGAATGCCTAGAAGGACAGCTTTAAATAATTCAGGAATCTTGAGATGACAGTAATTGAATAGAATGAGATATTTTGAATTCCATAGATAGATGACTGGGTACCCTTGCCAACATGGCTTTTCACTGACTATACTTCTCTATCCTTCATTTTATTCAGTTCATCTGGATGCTTCACAGCTTTTGTTAATAGAAACAATTAACACCAAATAGAATAGTAACAAATCAGTCCCCAGAAGGGAAACACTTGTATAATGTCGTTTCTTTCCAAAACACAGTTATGATTGCGGGAGGAAAACAATGGATTTCACAACAACTCTGTAAGAGTCATAGAACAGAGCCACTTTATTCCAAACATGAACACTATATATGGACAACTCTCGTGATAAACAACTTCGGATTGGGCCATATCATCCAAGTGGCTATTTCTGATTCATTGTTTTGCTCTTCCTTGTTCCTTCTCATTCGTCCTTCTCTTCTTCAGCTCTCTGGGGACCCATCTGCTATCTCTCCAATCATGTAGACAACTGCAAAACAAGTCTTTTGACCTTCATCAGATCTTGTTTTCTAGATCAAGGTCACTTCTTCTAATGTAGTCCTCCACCTGCCTTTATATAACTTTCCACCTAATCTTCCACAAATGATGATCATGATGAGTGTTAGTGGAGCCTCCTTTTATGGAGATATTCAAAACTTGCCTGGGTGGTTTAATACGTAGCCTAATCTAGGGAACTTGCTTTAGCAGGAGGATTGGACTAGATGATCTTCAGAGGAAGGAAAAACAAGGGAATCAAAGAATCACTGAACAGCAGAATCACAGAATTTCAGAGTTTGGAGGGGATCTCTGAAGATTATTGTTAGTTCAGGCAGGCAGTGAGAAAAAAGCCTGTGAACTATCAGAAGAGATTTCAGGGATTTAGGGTGGTCAGTTGAGGGAACGAGAGTGCAAGTTGTATTTTTCTCTCTCCCTTCTAGTGTTGTGAGGGATACAGTGTGGTCAAGGAAAACTCAGGCTTTGAATAAATGGCTGAAAGTCTGGTGCCACTGCAGAACTTTTGGTTCTTTGATCATGGGCAGTTTACAAAATGTCTGGCTTGATGTCTGCAGATGGGTCTCACCTGTCTCAGAAGGAAAAACAGATCCTAACCCTGGATTATGACCAGAATCTCCTGAGAAATTTGTTCACAATTTTTCAGACATTTTTCTGGTAAACAGAGTTTAAGCTGGCATATATTCATATCTCTGCATAGATTGCAGTTAGGTTGAGTTGTGAAATGTCTTTATTATTTACAATGTCAAGAAACTGGATGTGAGAGTAAACTTCAATTTCATCTAGAAATCAAGTCAGGGTCGAAGAAAGTGAATTCATTTCTCTCACTGCTGCAAATCTACAGTTGTTCTACAAATTTGTTGACAAATTAATGTCATCTTTTGATGATCAAGAGCTTATTCTGATTACGGATATATCTGTATATATGTAGGGTTGCTCTGAAAATAATGCCTCCTATTTATTTCTGTGGAAACTACAACAGATATGAAAAGCACAGTCACACTATTTGATAAAGTAAATGGAACATTGGTGGGAAGCATCAGTAACTACTGCCATGCTACCAGCATCCATTTCTGACATTATGGGCTAGCATAATAAAATAGGATGCATTACTTTTGGAGCATTCCACAAAGTATTTTGTCTGCTCAAACTTGCACTGGTTTCAAAGCAGTAATAGAATGAAGCCTTTCTTTATGGTCTTTATATCTCTTATAGCTTTGTAGATGTTAGTAAATATTCCACTTAAAAATTAAAATAAAATAAATGATAGGACAAGATTTGTAGATTCCCCTGGGAAGTTTCAGGAAACACTGGCTGAATTACTTGATGCTGTAGATATTGCAGTTTTTGAAAATCTGAAATCAAATTTTAGGAAACGCAACAAAAATTTGAACTTCTGTGTTGTATTTTTCATTCAGTTTTCAGCTTGCACTTTGTGTTATTTCTGAAGCTGAAGTGATTTGAAAAACAAGAAAAAAAAAAGCCTGCCCCTACTTATATCACTGTAAGTAACTTTTAATTCTTAGGAAAGTTTCCTTGGTGATATCTGTGTAGATCTTCAGGATTAAACATAATTAGTCCATTCAGATGTACCTCTAGTAATTTTAAAATTTATCCGTTTTTAAATCACTGGGTACGGGAACAAGAAAATGAGATTCACTGGCAACTTAGTAGCTCAGCAAGTGCAATATGATGGTTTCCTTTGTGCTGCGGGATACCTATGAACATTTGAAAATACTATTTGAAATGTGCCAACTAGTTTCATTTAATGTGCATACTTCAGAAAAAGAGCTGATCAGCATGTGGGCATTATGGGCATTGCGTTGCTCTGACATATTCTCACAGCATGAGACTTGAAAAGGTTCTTTTATTAAATTTCTGATTAAATGTCTGAATGCTTGTGGAGAATGAAAAGTGGGACTGCCATAAATAATAGTTGAGCAAATTGAATACATTTGCTTCACAGAAATACTCTGAAATCTCTTCTCAACCAGTGCTAGTTGTTCTATGTATTTTCGTGAGAAACCTCAAAAATGTTTCCATGGAAAATGTATTTACAAAAATTGTGAGTAATCCATAACTTGTTTATCATGTTATGTCTCAAGAATAAGTTCTGAGCAGAAAAAAAAAAAAAAAAAATGTGGGGCTAATTAAAACAGTTTGATGAAATATTAAGCTTTTAATATTCGTTTTGTTGTGATAAATATGTAGTTCACCTTGTAACAAATCCTACATTTTCACTTGATTTGGGGTTTGTCAGAGTATACAGGAACTTCAAGTTCATGATAAAGCAGCACAACTTTACAACAAATCAGATGGAATCTGTATTAGTTATGTTTATAGCGAGAGAAAATTCAGACAGAATCTCCCTCTCTGCTCTCCTGTTTTCTGCCAAGTGATTGTAAGGACTCAGATTTATGTTTCAAAGTAAAGGAATATGTGTGGAAAAATAATAATAATAGCAATACAATCTTTTAAGGCAAGTAGCCATCCTTTGGGAGGAATGGACTGCAGGCGAGATTAATATGTTATAAAGGTATCCTTCTCATTCTGTGGGAAGAATGAACTTCTTAAGTAGCATTTTAACTGCTGCAATTATAAGAAGGAATCAAACAATATTGTGAATAAATGACAATATAGATAGGTGTCTTAGTAGGGCCTGAATTTATTTAGTTCAGATGCACAGGGCTGAAAACTATCACAGGCTCAAAGCTAAAATCTAAACTAAACTAAATGTCAAAGGAAATGTTCTTTTTAGTTAGGATAAAAGTGATAGCCAGATCTCTCAGTTTTTTAAGATTAACACTTTTAAAATCATAGACTGGCACTATATGACTCTGTGCATATGACATTGTTAGAACAAATAAAAGAAAACAAACAAATAAATAAAAATAAAAATAAATAAAAATAAAAGTAAACAAGAAATCTCTAGGAGATTATTTTCAATAACAGAAAAAAGGTCGAAGTGACAGTCCAGCTAGTCTTACAAGTCAGTAATTGCAGAAGAACATTAACAGAACAGCTGAATCAGAGTGGCTTGAGTCAAAGTACAAACGTTTCCATTTGGGATAAAGAGAAAGTGTGAGAGAGAGAAAGAGAGAAAGAGAGGATTAAAACAGTATTTGACAAACACACTTCCTCACAGAGAATGACCTGACATTCAGATGCAAAAATTCATGAAGGTACCTGAAAATTTCAAACCTCCCAATTTACCATGGTATGATAATGTAAGAACGAGTGAAATTTTATTCATTTGACATTGTTTTAAAATGTTTCAATGTTTATTATAACATTTAGGATACTGTAACTAAGTCAACAGCAGGATTCAGGAGATAAGTGATAAATATGGCGTATGACTTATGTGTCTAAAATCTAGGCTTTAGATCCTAAAAGTAGAAGTAATACATATTAACTGATTGTATATAATACAAATGCTAGAGATATATACTTCTTTTTTGTTTGTTTGTTTTGTTTTGTTTTCTATTTAAAATTCCCCCTCTTCCTACATTTTTCCAATTCTGACAGTACCTACATCAGAACTTTTTTATTTAGAATGTGTCAGATAGTATAATTTTCTAGATTTTGAGTCAAATCTGCTATCTGCTTTGAGAATAAAGATATTACATGTGGATAAAGTTACCTAAAATTCCTATAGTGAACTAGTCATTTAACATACAAAAAACTCCAAGTGACTGAAAAACAAAACAAAACAAAACAAACATTTTAAATCCAGAATTCAAAGTTAAATCATTATCCCACTGTATAGGATAGAAATAAGACATCCAGATGGTAATTTCCTGCCCTTCAGTTAAATTTAACTTGGCAGATTCTGCCTTTAAACATCTTCAAAGGAATTTTGTTTTCTTCTCAGACATAATTATGCAGATAGTTTTAAGTACTTTTATTTTTTTTTTTAATTGCGCATAATTTTGGTGTACTGTGTCTTACTCCAAATCTTATGTTTCAAAGGACATATCTCAACTATGAGAGTAAAAGTTGTCTCAAAGTTATATTTTCTCAGCCCCTCCTGCTAAAGTATCCTCCTTTAATATGGTGTGATTTAAAAGGCCAATAAGTGAAGGAAGGAATGACACCATAAAAATGCTCCTAATGTATGAAGGATTTGCATCTGTAAAGTAAGTAAATTCATTTACATTTTTACTTCCAAAAAGTTCAATATGTGTATTTTTATATCGTCCTGGATGCAAGCTCATAAATAACATTTGGAAAAAGATCTGAACTATACACTTTCCCTCTTTAAATACCTGAATTATCTAAGCCAAGACAAAGATAACATTTTTTAAAAACTATGTGCAACTTATCTGATAAACTGTCATTATCAGCAAATGTTTGTAAGATCTTACCATGACAGCAAGTTAATTCATTTCCTGATGAGTCTTTCTTGCTGCAGTTCAAATGCACGCAAAGATCATTGTTTATGCATTGTTAATAACACTGTAACATTCTGAATGTGCTGATACATTCACTGATATTCAGTTCATGTATTTTAGTAAATTTATTATACGTATGAACATGTCTAAACTGTAGCCTTATAGTCCAAAAAGCCAAATCTCATTAAAACAAAGCAAAACAAAACAAAACAAAACAAAACAAAAACACTTTTATAATTACTTTATAGTTATTATCACCATAATTTAACAGAAAAAACGAACCACCTCAATTTCAGATTAAGTATATATATATATACATATATATGTATATATATGTATTTTCCTGGAAATATTTGGATAATAATAGATGGGAAAAAGAATAATAGAACATCTAGCTCGAATAGGTTAAGATTTGTATGAAGACTGATCTGAAAGCAATGTCTCCTACTTTACTGTGTAGATCCATGATGACAGAAGTGGATGTTGGTGGAACGACTGTAAATGTAGATTGCTTATAATATTCCATGAAATGCTGTTGCTGTGCAACAGATGGCAGCAGAGGGAAAGTCTGTTTATGACCTTTGAGGTCATAAACAGCAAAATAGAAACTATATCACACAAATACGGAGTTATATAATACAACTTTAAGAGTAAATAAAACAACTTAGACATTAATCAACTCTGAGGCCAGAAAGTATTAAACTGAGATACTGAACACATTCTTTCCTTCTGTCTTTACTGAAAAGAGTACAACTTGAGAATTCTGGACCCTGGAGGTAAGCGGAAGAGACTAGGGAATGGAAGGCTTCCCTTTGGTGAGAAAGAAGATGGTCCACGGGCCCCGATGGGATGCATCCATGTGTGCTGAGGGAGTTGGTGATTGGTGATTGCTGAAAAACTCTCTATCATCTTTGTGAAGTCATGGAGAAGGGGGGGGGCATGATGGGGGGGTGTTTGCCTAAAGACAGGAGAATAGCCAACATTACTTCGGTCTTCAAAAAGAGTAAGAAAGAGGATCCAGGAAACTACGGTCCAGTCAGCTTTTCTGTGATGTCATTACTGACTGGGTGGATGAGGGAACAGCAGTAGATGTTGTCTACCTTGATTTCAGTGAGGCATTTCACACTGTCTCCCACAGCATCCTTATAACAAAGCTGGGGAAGTGTGGAATAGATGAGTGGACAGCAAGGTGGGTTGAGAACTGGTTGACTGGCAGAGTTCAGAGGGTGGTGATTGGTGGCATAGAGTCCATCTGGAGGCCTGTACTTAGTGATGTTCCACAGGGGTTGGTGCTGGCCACAATAACCCCATGCAATGCTATAGGCTTGGGGCAGAATGGCTTGAAGAATGTAGAGAGGAAAAGGACCTGGGGGTGTTGGTTGATGCTCGGCTCAACATGAGCCGGCAGTGTGCCCAGGTGGCCAAGAAGGCCAACGGCATCCTGGCCTGGATTAGAAATAGTGTAGACAGCAGGAGCAGGGAGGTGATCATCCCCCTGTACTCAGCTCTGGTACGGCCGCACCTCGAGTACTGTGTTCAGTTTTGGGCCCCTCACTACAAGAAGGACATTGAGGCCCTGGAGCATGTTCAGAGAAGGGCAACAAAACTGGTGAGGGGTCTGGAGCACAAGTCTTATGAGGAGCGGCTGAGGGAGCTGGGATTGTTTAGTCTGGAGAAGAGGAGGCTCAGAGGAGACCTTATTGCACTCTACCACTTCCTGAAGGGGGGTTGTGGTGAAGAGGGGGTGGGCCTCTTCTCCCTGATAAGTAATGACAGGACGAGAGCAAATGGCCAGAAGTTGCGCTGGGGAAGATTTGGATTAGACCTGAGTAAACATTTTTTTTCTGAAAGAGTGGTCAGGCACTGGAATGGCCTGCCTAGGGAGGTGGTTGAGGCACCATCCCTAGCGCTGTTCAAGAAGCATTTAGGTGAGGTACTAAGGGATTTGATTTAGTAGTTCAGTGGGTATGGATGGTGATAGGAGGATGGTTGGACTAGATCTTGTAGGTTCTTTCCAACCTAATGAACCTATGAACCTATGGGTTCAGTCATGTTCGACATCTTCATCAGTGACCATGAGGAGGGTATAGTGTCCACTCTCAGCAAGTTTGCTGATGTCACAGAGCAAGGAGGAATGGCTAACACACCAGAAGGCTGTGCTGCCATTCAGCAGGACATGGACAGGCTGGAGAGTTTGGCAGAGAGGAACCGGATGCAGTTTAACAAGAGCAAGTGTAGAATCTTGCTCCTAGGGAAGAATAAATGCATGCACCAGTACAGGTTGGGGGATGGCCTGGCTGGAGAGGAGCTCTGAGGAGAGGGACCTTGGTGTCCTGGTGAATGACAGATTGGCCATGAGTCAGCAGTGTGCCCTGGGACCAAGAAGGCCAATGGCATCTGGGGTGCATTAAAAGGATCATGGCTAGCAGGCCAAAGGAGGCAATGGTCCCCTCTACTCTTCCCTGTGAGGCCCCACCTGGAATATTTTGTCCAGTTCTGGAGCTCTCTGGTCCAAAAAAGACAGGGATCTCCACCTCCCAGTGGAGGGCTACCAAGATGATAAAAGAGGCCTGAAACACTGACAGCAGTGGTAATAAATAGTTGGGGTCTCCAGTTTGATGCAAGCATGAAGCTTTTTTATTCTTTAAGATGTTACAAACTATTGCAGTCTATTACAGTCCATTACATTCTCTTACAATCTATTTCTACCCTCTAAAAATCACACTAACAGTACACACAAATAAGCTTATATACTTTTTTCAACTATAGCTACACAATAGTATTTGTGCAGCTAGGCTATATTGTTTAATTTGTAACTAGGTAACATAGTTTAATCAATGTCTCGTTCTAGACAAACCAGGTGCATACAGTGTACATCGTACCAAATGCTCTCTTATTCTTTCTTCAGGATCCCACTTTCTCTTGCCAAGGCCTGTGGCCTACAATGGATAATAAATCTATGTTGGTTGTTACAAGCTGAACGTTACTTCCAGTCCTGATCTCTAACTGTATCTCCACATAACACGTCTCTGGTGAGGAAAGGCTGAGAGACCTAGGTCTGTTAATACTTGAGAAAAGAAGACTGAAAGGGGATCTGATCCGCGTTTATAAATATCTAAGTTGCAGGAGGCAAAGACATGAGGTGACACTCTTTTCAGTGGTGCGCAGCGATAGGACAAGGGGAAATGGCCACAGACTGTTGCATAGGAAGTTTCAAATGTGTGTGGGAACTTTTTCACGGTGCAGGTGATGGAGCACTGGAACAGGCAGCCTGGAAGGGTTGTTGGAGTCACCTTCTCTAGAAACGATGAAGACCACACCTGGATGCCTACATGTAAAACCTGGCCTAGGGAGTCTGCTTTGGCAGCGGGTTGGACTAGATCCCTGGAGTACCTTCCAACCCCTACAATTCTGTGACTCTCTGATTCTGTGACATGAAAAAATTAACATCTTATCAGCTCTCTAGATCTGGTTCCTAGATGGCATACTTCTGTTTTAATGGAGCACCTTGCACTTCACTACCTACAAACTAGATTCAAAATTTCTCAGAAAATTTTTCCTAAATTTGAATTAGTCAAGAAAGATGTAGAGTTGTTCCAGAGAAGACACATAGAGATGATTAGAAGGCTGAAGTACCTCTCCAATGAAGAAACACTGAGGGATATCGAATTTCACTTTTGCAGTATTTAAAAGGAGCTTATAATCAGTAGTGACAGCAACTTTTAACACGGTCTGATAGTAATAAGACAAGGAGGAATGCTTTAAAACTAAAAGAGGGGAGATTCAGATTAAATGTTAGGCGGAAGTTTTTGAGTCAGAGTATAGTGAGGCACAGGAATAGGTTTCCCAGGAGAAGAGTTGGATGCCCCATCCCTGAAAGTGATAAAGGCCAGGTTGGATGGGACTTTGGGCAGCCTGATCCAATGTGTGATTTAGTGGTTGACAATCCAATCATTATGGGTGTTGGAACTACAGCATCTTTAATTTCTCTTACAATACAAGCCATTCTATGATTCCATGGTTCACTAATTTTATGATTCTATGTTATGATTCTATTGTATGACAAGTGTACAGGAAATTGAATCATAGAATAGAACTACCAAGGCTGAAAAAGACCTTCACAATCATCTAGTCCAACCATCCCATTCACCTACCATCAATATTTCCCCAATAATCCATGCCCCTTAAAACAAAGTCTAAATGTTTATTGAACAACTTCAGGAACAGTGACTTAACCATCTTCCTGGGCAATCCAGCCCATTCCAGCACCTGACCACCCTTTCAGAGAAGAGATTTTTGCTAACTTCCAACCTGAGTCTGCCCTTGTGCAAACTTGAGGCCATTCCCTCTTGTCCTATCACTAGTTCCATGAGAGAAGAGGTCAACCCCCACCACTCCATAACCTCCTTCCATGTAGTTGTAGAGAGGGATAAGGTCAACCCTGAACCTCCTCTTCTCCAGACTGAACAATTCCAGTTTCTTAAGCTGCTCCTCATTAGACCTGTGCTCCAGACCCATCACCAGCATCACTGACTATTTTCACTCCAGAGCCTCAATGTCTTTCTTATAGTTAGAGACCCAAGACTGAACACAGTACTCAAGGTTCAGCCTCATGAGAGCTGAGCACACATGGAAGATGACATTCCTGATTCTGATTTTGTGTTGGCAACATTATTTCTAATGTGAGACAGGATGTCATTGGCCTTCCTGGTCACCTGGACACACTGCTGGCTCATATTTAGCATCGACCAACATCCCCAGATCCCTTTCTACAAAATTGTTTTCCAGACACTCTGCTCAAATTCTGTAATGTTGCCTGGGGCTGTATAGTCAAAGTGCAGGAGGTGGCACTTGGTCTTGTTGACTCTTGATATGTTGAATCTTCCTCTTTTTTAACTTGTGGAAAAAGTCACACCTTGTCTTCTTAAAAATAATCATTTCAATAAATAAATATTTAACATATTTTCATAAAATTCTATTTTTTTCTTCTTCTTTTCCTATGCTTAGATGTTTTAATCTTCATCAGAAACGGATTGTAGTATCTATGAGAAAAGCATTTCTCCTACTGCTAGTTCGACATAAAATATATTACTAACTCTCTTGTTTCTCAAGTACAAGGTCACTGAGAATGTGGTTAAGTGTAAATTTCTTCTAGAAGTCCAAACATAAGTCCGTTTGTTTTAGAGTCAAATACTTTTAGATACATATGTCTAATTTTCAATATAAAGACAAGTAAATTATAACAGTTTTGAATATGCAAATATTTTTAAAATTATCTTTACTCTTGAAAGAGAATAAAGTTACAGAACAAATGACAGAAATGACAAATCATTAAGTTTGAGAAGAAAAAAATCACCACTTGAGAATTCAGTCTCAAGACTTTCAGACCTAGCATAAATGACCAAAAATGCTACAGATGTCCTTGGATGAATCTGTAATAATGCAGCTGGGGACTCTATCAGTAAACCAGAAGAAAAACAGTATAAAGACCTCTGGAGAAAAATATAAAGAGAAGGAACATGAATTTGGAATATGGTTTTGCTGATCTCATGTAATAAAATTTCTGCATGTGTTTTGGACACTTGCCCCAGTTAAGTGAAAATCTGTGGTTCTTCAGCTCTCAGAAGAATGTTATTAACCAATAAAGTAATCTCAGTGTATCACTATGACTTAGAGTCAATGAGGCCATTGGAACTGGTTGAGTTTTCTTCATTCTCCTCTAATTACTTCTATAATTATTCATACTTACATGTGAAGTGCACCAAATACAAATACATTTCCTTCTTTAATTCTTTTACTGTTAAAATTAGGGAAAGAAATAAGCTATCTAATTAGATGCTTTTAAAACAATTAGATACAGATGACCCGTGGCTTTTTTTTGTTTGGTTTGGTTTTGTTTGTTTGTTTGTTTTGTTTTTTTTTCTGTTTCTTTACAGCAGGAGAATATATGAACAGCTGACTCACAGGCTTTCTCTCAGAAACATTCACTATTAGTCTAACAATACTCACTCTTAAAATACATATGCTTAACCCACTAAATGTATTAGGATGATGCCTGACAAAATTATAGGTTCAAAAATGTTATATTTATTAATAGCAGGTGTTGCAGGTATACCTGGAATTCTTCATAAATAGACAAGAGAATGACAATCTTAATCTCCCTCAACTTCAGATATCACAATCTGTATCTATAACTACTAAATTTAGGTTATGCTTACTGTCAATTAAGACAAATAAGCTTCTTCAGACTGTGATTCCAATACCTTATAGGAGTTTACAACCATATCAATAGCCTTTGAAGAGAATATATTTCTCTTCATTGGCTATGAAGTAACACTGGGATGACAAGCTTGGATATAGATATGGAGATGGTAGATATTAGCATTTAGCCAGATCATTCTCGGTTATGAGAAATGGAGTTATTGCTCCAATGAATTTATAAACTAAACAAGATAAGAAGAAGTGGAGATACTTCATACAGAATAAGAATGAAAAAAGTATATCTTCTCAAGTCTGCTGAAATAATTCAAAAGAAGATTGTATCTTCTTCACCTTTCAGTATGCAGTAGTTCTTTCAGAGTTCTTATAGAACCATGGAAAAGTTATTGTACTAGACTGCTCTGTTTATGACATTTTGTTTTCCTTTCTAACTTATTTCCATTGTACTAAAAATGTGGTTTGATTCACTTCTACATAGAGAGCTCATAAAATATTGAAAGGCTTCAATAATTTTAAATCATTCTACACTGCACATGGAGATTTAAATTTCTCTGCTAATTTTTTTATTAGCACTTTAATTTGGAAGGTACCAGGCTTCTACATGATTTAAAATTATTGGAGCATTTCAAATTATTATAAGCTTTCCAGTAAAAATGTGACTGGTTCTGTGCTTGTAAAGTGTAGCACAATTTAAATTTAATCTAAATTATTTAAGTGCTTCAGACTTCAGGGAGATTTTCAATCTTTCAAACTGGGATTCATGTTCAGAGACTAAAGCAATCTTATAATGCAAAGTGCTTTCATCATTTTAAAGACCTGCAGGAAGCATTCAGCGCGGGCTTTTTTTTGTTTTTAATTGTCAGTTTGTTAATTTAAATTATTTGTTTTCATCTCTAGTGTATGGAAGGGAAACAAGAAAAGTAAGAGGATAAAGTGAAGCTTGTGCTTCCTCTAGCAAGTTTAAGATAACAGCATTCCCCTTTGGGTAGGTGGTGAAGTAATGTGAAGAGTGTTATTTGGTAAAGTACATTTTGAAACCTACTAGAATCTGTTCTATAGTCTCACTCAAGACCATAAGTTTTAAAAGCGCTCATCATTTTAGTAGGGCTGCTCCAAAATTAGTGCCTCTCATTTTACTATGTGGTTTGTGACATCAGAAGTTAATGTTGATGATATGTCAGTACAGATTGAAACTTCCCAACAATATTCCATTAAATTTGGTTGTCATGCATCAGATGGCAACAGTGGGGAAGCCTTACAAAACTATATCTGACAAAAAAGTCCATATGAAGCAAAGGTATGTAACTGAATACCATCACGCAGAAAAAAATGTCACCAATTGAGACTTCCTGAGTATTTGTGGAGACCAAACAGTAAATGAAAGGACAGTGAGGTGGTGGGTGGTGTGTTTCAGCAGTTACAATAGTGACAGTGGATCACCTCTAATATTGCAGAGGTGCATTACTGTGGCATGCTTGCTGTTGTCCATTGCTTGTGAAAATGTGTAGCAAATAGTGGTGGCTATGCTGAAAAGTAGTGCTTTATAGCTGAGAATTTTCCGAGATAGTGTTATTGTGCTCTCTGTGTCTGTAGTAATTTTCATGTAAATAAATAAGAGGCATTACTTTTACAGCAACCTATGTAAATGAAAAAGCATATATAATTGGAATTTTCACTTTTGCTGAAGACTTATGTTTCAAAAAGTGAGGTAAAATATATTTTATTATGCATATTATATATTATATACACACATATATATATGTATATATAAATTGTTAACACATTAAATTTTTGTAAAATCTAGAAGTTACCTTTGTTACCACCTTTGTCTGATAATTACCATGATATGGCCTTGAATATTAACATTAACATTAAAAACATAAAAACATTAACAGCAAAGCTAACACCTCTCCCTTTTTTCATAGAGTACAAGGTTGCCTTTTGGATAGCGGGAATGTATTGACTGATCAAGGTTAATGCCTATCCATTACTCACAGTCAACAGTTGTATATAGGACATAGAAAATGCCTACATCAAAAAAGCTGCTGATGATAACATCACAGCAGATGGTGATTGGTAACAGAATGGATCTCCGATCCCTCTCTTTTAATGGTATCAATGAAAAAAAAACAAAAAACACGAGAACATACTGACTTACAGAGCAATGTGACAGAGGGCCAGATTCACAGTTGTACTGTAAGTGCTTTTGTTGCTTTTGTGTACAAACTAGCAATGATTTGGTTTAATAATGGGTATTAAATTGGGTTTACAGCTGTGCTCTGTTCTCAGGATAATAAAAACCATCTGGAGTATACTGCTAAATCTGATCCTCAGAACCAAGACCAGGTTCTCAGATGATTTAAATTCAATTTTGTCTATCATTGCTAGTTTATGTCACCATCAGTATGCATCAGAATCACCATAAGCCATTGTTTTGACTGAAATATAATTAACTTGGAATAAAATGGCAAACTGGGATAAATTATTTAGTACTAATTGTTACATTAAATGGGCAACAAAAATAATACGGAGAAACAGTCTTCCCAAATAATGAACACAATAAGAAACAAACACTGTTTCAAAGTTCCTGCACTGGCTATAACTAATAATCATTAATATTCAGAGCCAGAGTAAACTAAAGAGGTTTTGTGAGGGATGAAAAATGTACCAGTGGGTGATTTATTTATTTTCTACAATTCTGAGAGAAAATGACAAGAGTGTTTATAATAAAATATAAAGAGGATAAGACATCTTTGATAAGTCTGAAGAAGACCTTTTTTTTTTTTTACCTCAGTCTTCACCAGCAACTCCATTCAAGTTGCAGAAGAAAATGGAAGAGATTAGAACACTGAATAAGGCCATTGTAGAAGATCAGTTTTAAGGTCACCTAAGGGATCTAGAGGTGCACAAGTCCACATGAGCTGATGAGATGCATTTGAAGCTCCTGAGAGAACTATAAGATGAAATTATTAAGACTCTGACCATTGTAATTGAGAGGTCATGGCAGTTCAATTAAGTTCCTACTGAATGAAAAAAAGGGAAAAAAACTCAGGGGGAAGAAAAGACTAGGAAGATGCAGGGAGCTACAGGCCAATCAGTCTCACTTGTTTGACTGGCAAGATCACAGTGCAGACCTTCCTGGAAATCATCCTAAAGCACATGGAAAACAAAGAGGTGAAATTCAACATGTCTTCGCTAAAGTCTAATGATACCTAACAAATTTGGTAACCTGGTGGATAAGGGAAGAGCAATTAATGCAATCTTGATGGACACGTACAAAATATTAGACACTGACCCACATGATGTCACTGAACCAATCCCAAATGTGAGTACAGTTGGGGTGGAGAATTAATAAAGAACAATCCTGAGGAGGATTTGTTCTTGTTGATGTTGTTTGTTTTGTTTTGTTTTGTTTTGTTTTGTTTTCCATTGTGAATCTCAACGTGGTCTCATGGTATCCACTTTTAGCCCCAAAAGACAGTTGTATCCTGGGCTGGAACAAAAGAACAACCAGCAAGCTGAGAGTGGTAATTCTCCCCCTCTTGTCTGCTCTTATAAGATCTCACCTTGAGTACTACATTCACTTCTAAGTAAGAAGCCCGTGGAACTGTTGGGCTGATTCCAGAGGGGGACCACAGATGTCTGGTGTACGTTTCCTCTGAAGGCTGGCTGAGAGAGTTGGAGCTATTCAGTTTGAAGAAGAGAAGGCTTCAGGGAGACGTTATAGAAACGTTCTAGTACCTAAAGGGCATTTACAAGAAGGCTAGAGAGGAACTATTTACAAGAGTATGATGTGGCAGGACAAGGGATAATGGCTTTAAACTGTTAAAAGAGGGTAGACTTAGGTTAAATATAGAGAAGAAATTATTTGCTATGATGTTGATGAGGCAATTAAATTGGTTTCCAAGACAAGTTTTAAATATCCCATCCCTGGAAGTGTCCAAAGCCAGGTTAGATGAAGCTTTGGGCAACGTGTTCTAATGGAAGGTGTCCCTGTCTATGACCAAGGAGTTGGAACTAAATGATATTTAAGATTACTTCTAAACCAAACTATTCAATGATTCTGTGAAGTTGAGAATAACAGTTATGGCAATTTATCCTTATTTGCAAGACCAGCCAGTATAAATGTTGCATTTCACTGTAAGTAATGGAATGCAGATTTCTATTTAGAATCCTAGTAATCCCATTAAACTCAAAATGAGCTGAAAACAAGCAGACAAATATCTATCCCTTATTTTTCTCGAGCATAGTTTCAGTTTTCATAGATTCACGTAAATTAAAGGAGAAAATGGAAATAGGAAATAATCCTGTTCTATCATAGTATCAGTCTTGCAAAAAGAGTGATGATGTATCATTTTCCTACTAGCAAGAACTTTTCTTGTTTCCTTATTTGGCCGTTTTGTGTCAGCCAAAATACATAATTTACAGTTTTCACATCTGTGTTAGAAATGATTAAAGTAGTCTAGGTAACGTATGTGCTTGTATATAAATGCATTTGTATAAATTCATATAATCAATAATAGGCGTTGTCCAGGACAGTTGGAAGGATGCCTAGCTATTTAGTTTTATTCAGTTTTGCATCCAATAATATTATTTTTGTCTTTAATTTCTATTCACAATTGCAATTACAGTGTTAGTTTTTTTTTTTTTCCTTTTTAAACAACAGTTTGTTAGTGTATTGTGTAGTTTCCATCAAAGGGCACCAAGAGCACTCCTGAGAAATGTAACTCATATTTATTATGGAAACACATTTTAAAATGCTTTTAATTGCTTTAGTTATTTTTATTTGTTTCTCTGCTGTTGTTGTTTTTGGTTTGTTGTTTGCTTTGTTTCATTTTGCTAGCCAGCAGTCTTCCAAAATAACTTATAAGAAATTCTTGAGAGTTAGTATGGGTTATGGGCTATTCCCAATAGTCAAATTAAGAGAGGCCATACTTTCTCCAGAGTGTGTAAGAATTTAATATTATGGATACCAGCTGTTCGGAGTCAGTTGACATGACTGAGAGAATGGGTTTAGGTATTTTTAATATATTGGTTTAATTTGTCTCAAAATCCCTCTGAGCACATTTTTAATTTTTTTTTTTTGAGATGTATATTTCAACTTAGATGTTAGAAAGACTTATGTGTAAAATTTCTCTATCAAACTCAATACTTTCATTTGTTGCGAAAACTGTATATTTTTAGCCATAATTGCAGTCCAGACATTTGTTATGTGTTGCTTTCGCCATTCATAGATAAAATTTTTATTGCTTTTGAGGAGTGAACAAGAAGCTCTAGAAATATCCATAAAATGCCACTGTTCCTAATAAACTTCACCAGGTTAAACAGTCCTCAAAAAAAGCTTTAGATGTTAGTATTTTGATTGTGTATCATGTTTACAGACTACAGAGAATCCTTGTGGGAAGAAGTGTGCATGAACGTAACCTCAGCAGTCCCTGACAAGAATATATCTACCCCCAATCAGCATCTACTTCTGAGAAGACCAGCCTGAGGGAAGGTCTTGTTTAAGGATGGCATCCCATCTGAGAAAGCTATGCAAATATCTTGTCAGTTTTTCAGCTGAACTGAAAAGTATGAATCTTTTGGAACAGAACTAAAATGAAGGAAGTCAAACTTCATCTATTTCCCCATTCCCATTCACACTGTATTTGTCTTTGAATATAATCATCTTTTTTTAAAGAGTTTTAATAAGGTTTTTTTTTTGTTATTTTGTTTGTTTGTTTGTTTGTTTCTGTACATGTGTTGTTGGTCTATTGTTAATATTGGCTTCATGACTTGGGATTACAAGTAGGAGTATTGTACAGTTCTGTAGGTTGCAGAATCCCCAGCATTCATGGTAAAAGAGAGGTTGGGAATTGTAATAAGTTTACAGATCTTGTGCAAACTTAGGGTTCTGAGAAGTTTTAGATTCTGAAAAATATATTTGAAACAAGAAACCAGATGTTAAAGACTGTGACTGAACTGGAATTCTCTTCTGAAATGTAGTATTTCTGCTGTGAAAGAGTCAGAGTTCAGTGGAATCTCTCTATACTTCCATTCATTTTACAGTACAAATATTAAAATTCATAGTCCATTCACTCAGAACTATTTTATAACCAAAAATTTGTTCTATTGTCAAACATTTTACTAGCTTCCATATACACTTCATCAAAGTTCTTTATGAACTAATTTCATTATAATTCAGAATTGTATTACTATTATTACTGCTGCTACTACTATTACTGCTATTGGACGTGGAAAACGCTATTCTTTAAGAAAGTTTTAATTCCTTTAATCCGGATTTTCTATTTCTCCTTGTTTGATGATTTCTGGACAGGTAAGATCTATTTGTTCCTATCATTTTTATGAATTAACTCTGGATATAATTCCAAATGAACATTTGGCATTGGTTCTTAATTCTGTTTTGCTGCACAGATGTATGTGAAGCACACTGAATAGGGGGAGAAGCTGAGAGGTAAAGGGAACAGTAGGCTGCAGTGGTCATTTCAATCACAGACACTGAGAACAGTAGAAAACTCATGTCGGTCAAGTACAGAAGTTTCTCTCTTGCCAACACCACTGAAAGTGTGAAACATCCTGGGAAGCTTCTTTCACACTTGCTTTACTGAGAATCTGTACAGAAATTTGCCTTGTTTATCAAGTGCTGTGGATTTAAGCCTAATTTTGTTCCTTAAAATCTAGTACGATTATGCCGTGTGTGCTCAGGTATTATTTCACTAGCTAAATCTAGTTAGTTCTATATTTCACTACTGTTCACAAATTTTAAATCCTTTCCTCTTTATTGGCAAGTCAAGGGTAGCTTTTCCTCTAGTTGATGTATGGTTGGATGTGTTTAGTTTCCATTAGATGATCCTTCTACAAATGATTCTGAGTACATAGAGATATGATCCAGGAAATTTTCATTCCCACAGGTCTATGGATTTGTACTATTTTGGTTTTTTGTTTATTTGTTTGTTTTGTTTTGTTTTGTTTTGTTTTTAATTCTTTGCAAATTTACTCAAAACCTGAACCAGTATGTGTAGTTCAATGATATGTAAGACTATAATTTTCAAATGGCTTTACGAAAACAGGCATTTATTTTTTTCTGGATGCTTTTCCCTTCTAATTCAGAGTAAATTATATTTACCCAGCAGACTTGGGTTCTAAAAAAATGCTGACTCAGTTAACTTTTCCTATATATACAGTTAGATATATTGGATATATTGGAATTGTAGTAGTTGTGAGAACCATTATACATATTTCCAGTAGTATTATGTTATTGTAATGACATCGTTTAATATGTTTACTATCTCTTCCTACTGTTTTCTCTGTCCATTATTTGTTCTTTTTCCCATTTTTCTTTTTTAACTTCTAATCGTATTAATATGTGGGTACTCTCATTGTTTTACTAGCATCAATTTTGTTTCTCAGTATGTACAAGATGGAGATAATAGAAAACCAATTTTCCTGTATCTAATTATTAACAGTAGTTTAACACTTTCCTAAAGCAAGGTACTAGGTTAACTAGTCATATGTCACAGTACAGTAAGTCTCAGCTCAAGCTGCTGTAATATGTAGCACATGCATTACAAGTGAGACAATTGCAATATCTGTTACAATCAGTATTAGACAGGTAATACTAAGCAAATCTTTATTATGATAATCGTATTAGTCTGTAATTTGTGAATACTACTAGCATGTACTTTGACACAGAGAACCACTTCTATAATGTTAAGCTATTATTGAAATTATAATATAAATAGCATGAAAAGTGAAAAACTAGCAATGAGTGTCCCAGATGTCATGCCCTGACAGGACTGTTCTAATGAGGTGCAATGGATGATCTGAATACATGGAATGGTTGAGAAATTACACATTGGGAAGTATTGATTATACAGTATGATACAGATGTTTTCCAGGATTTACTAGTTACTGCATCCTTGACTGAACAGAAAAGAAAATAGGAGTTGGAGTAGTTTAGACTTTGGGGGACATAATGCAAATTCTACTACTGCTTAAAAACAGCATGAACTTTTATACTGGTAATAGAAAATGAATTTTTTTGTCTAAGTTAAGATGTTCAATATCCTAGACATGTTGATTCATTTGCAGATTTCATCTGCCAATTTCCTATATGGTAAATAGGTATAAAGTCTTAAATATAGAAAAAAAAAAAAAAGACTTTTTACTTCTTTAGCATATACCTTATTGCTTCTTGTTTCTCTAAACCAAAAATGTCTACATTATCTGTGATGGTGTTTTGTTGCTAGTTAACTCCGAGAAGCAGATAATATAATCCTATGTCTTCTGTTCTGGAGTCCCCAGTATAAGGACATGGAATTGTTGGAACAGAAATTGTGGAGGAACAAAAAAGATCAGAAGGCTGGATTACCTCCCCTATGAGGACAGGCTGAGGGAGCTGGAGATAGTCAACCTGGAAAAGAGGAGGTCGAAGGAGACCTTATAGTGGCCTTCCAGTATCTGAAGGGGGAATAGAGGAAAGATGAGGAGGGACTTTTTATAAGGGCAGGTAGTGACGATACAAAGAGAAATGGTTTTAACTGGAAGAGAGTAGATTTAGACTAGATATTAGGAAGAAAGTCTTTACTGTGAGGGTGGTGAGACACTGGAACAGGTTGCCCAGTCAGGTTATGAATGTCCCCTCCCTGGAAGCATTCTGGGTCAGGCTTGATGGGGCTTTGAGCAACCTGGTCTAGAGTGTGGTGTCTGTGCCTGTAGCTAGGGGGTTGGAATTACATGATTTTAAAGATCCCTTCATCCCAAACCATTCTATAATTCTATGATTCTATTACAAACATACATACATATATACATAAGCTGATCACTGCAATTGCAAGAAGATTGAAATTTGGTATCTCAGTGTAGATGAAAAGCATTATTCAGAAAACATTATGGCCTATGGCCATAATTGTAGTTATTCCAGGAAGATCAGGAAGAAATGAAAAAGTAATGTGAATATGATCTCTGTCAATCTTTCAATATTTTTCTGCAAATCCTGAAATTCATCAATCTATATCAAAGTGTATTAGCTATTGCTAAGTTCTGGGAATATGAGGGAAGTCAAACTAATGTGCTCTTTCTTCTCACCTAAGTTATTCAGCAGCATTCCTTGCTTGTCATCCTTAGTCCCACCTTGCTAATATGCTATGGACTGATCTGCATATAATACCTCACTCTAAGAAGTATTAGAAATTAATGTAATGATTGCTGGAAGTGAGTAAGTAGTAAATAAGGTATGCTTTGTATGAGACTGATCTTAACACATCAGTAATCATTGTATCAATACAAAAATATTCATCAGCCTTACTAAAAGAAATATGGAAAATGAAATAAGGAAAGTATTAGTGAAGTTTTGACTGATTCTGCTAGAGAAAAAAAACAGATGAGAGATTTTTCTAATATTTCTTCAGGATCTCCTGCAAGTACAGTGAGAATGCTTGAAGCAAACAAACAAACAAAAGTGTATATTGTGTACATTAACATTTCACTCAATATAAGCTTCCTACATCATTACCAGAACGTTATCTTGTTCCATGATGCAATTTCCCTTTCCATCACTAGTTAAAAAAAAAAAGAATATCCAGAGTTAGAATTTTGCTGCAATCATTATGTAGATGAACATCATATAGATTCAAGTACCAAATTCATTGGAGCAGAAAGATACTGTGTTTTGAGATTTCTCTAAGAAATACATTTTTTTACGGAAAAAATCGAACTCATTTTATTTTATTGAAGTAGGCTTTAACCACACCAGGAAAATTAAGATCACATGTTATAGTATTTTCATTAACTACTTCTAGAAGATAGAAGTCATGTGTGAACCATGCAGTGTTCAACAATAGCAAAATTATTTTTTACTGAATAACAACAGTAGTGAAAAACTTTTGCATCAAGAGTGAAAAACAGTGTAATTTCCCCAAACATAACAAGATCTTTCTCTTTAAGAAACAATTTTTTTTCATTTTCTCTGTTTCATTTCTGGCTCATAGGATTTGTAATTTTATTCACACTATTAAATTATGAACCACCAGGTGCTATTAATTTAAAATAAGGTTTTACTTAAATCAGGAGACATCAACTAGATCTGAAATAAGTGCTGAAAAGAGCCTTACAGGTATATTTTCACTAACTGAAAAGGGATGCTTAGTGAATGAGCACAGATAGCACTCTAGCTGAGAAATAAAATAACCATCACATATATTTCATATGCACAACTTGTAGAGTCATTTTCCACCATCAGAGCAGCAGAAATAAAAACGTCTTCCAGATACCACTAGCAACTTAGGAGATTATCTATCATACAGTACAGAATCATAGAATCATAAAATCTTTTGACTTGGGACGGACCCTAAAAGGCCATCTAGTCCAACTCCCCAACAATGAACAGGCATATCTACAGTTAGGTCATGTTGCTCAGAGCCTGATACAGCCTGACCTTGAAGGTCTCCAAGGATATGGCTTCCATCACTTCTCTGGGCCATGTGATACTTCACCATCCTTATTGTAAAGAAACTTCTTCATTATTTCTAATCTAAATCTCTCCTTTTTCAGCCTGAAATCATTTCCCATAGTCCTTTCACTACAGACCCTGATGGATTCTGTCCCCTTCTTTATTATAGCCCCCCTTTAGATATTGAAGGGCTGCTATTCAGTTTCCCTGGAGCCTTCTCCAGGCTGAACAGCCCCAGCTCTCTCAGCCTGTCCTCAAAGGGGAGGTGTTCCATCACTTGGATCATTTTTGTGGCCCTCTTCTGGATGTGCTGTAACAGTTCCACATCTCTCTTGCACTGGGGACTCCACAGCTGGATGCAGTACTTCAGGTGAGGTCTCACTACCAGAGTAAAGGGGTAGAATCACCTCCTTGACCAGCTGGCCTCGCTTCTTTTTATATAGCTCAGGTTATGGGTGGCTTTCTGGACTGTGAAGGTGAATTTCTGGTTCATGCCCAGCTTACCATCCACCAGTACTGCAAAGTACTTTTCAACAGAGCTCAACCCATTCTTTCTCTAGCTTGTACTGATAGTGGAGATTGACTAATGGTGTTCTCCTTGTCCCAGTGCTCAAGCTTTTCTTGGTCTCTCTGAATGGTATTCCCATACCTTGAGTGTGTCAACTGCACAGCTTAGTGGTGTTATCCACAAACTTACTGAGTGTGCACTCGACCCCACTGTTGATGTCATTTAATGAAGATGTTTAAGACATCTGGTCCCAGTACTGCTCTCTGAGGCATACTGCCTGTCACTTATCTTTGTGTAGGCATGAAGCTGCTGACCACTGTTCCCTGGATACAGTCTCACAAACAATTCTTCATCCATCTAAGAGTCCACCCATCAAATCCATATCTTTCCAAATTTGAAAGAAGAATGTTATGCGAGATTGTGCCAAATGCCTTACTGAAGCCCAAATGGATGACATCAGTGACTCTTCTTTTGTCCACCAACACAGTTACACCATCATAAAAAGCAACAACATAGGTCAGGCAGGACCTGTCCTTGGTGAAGCCATGCTGGTAATCCTATGTCACCTAACATTCTTCATACGCCTTAGCATAGCTTTCAGAAGGATCTACTCCATGATCTTTCCAGAAGTGTAATGAAGTAAACGCTTAAACTCTAGGAGTCTCATTCACAGCTATTAAAAATCACTAAAGAGAAACTCAGAGCTAGTGGCAGGCTAGAGAAATGGACCGAAATTTCCAAAAGTCCTTAAGTACTCCAAGTCCCTGATAATTCACCATGAATAAATAAATAAATAAATAAATAAATATGAAATTCCGAATTTCTTTGTGAATTTTTGCTTGAGGTAATATTCATTTAAACTCCCTCTTTTATTCAGTTTGTGAAAGGTTTTTTTGAAATAGGCTTATATTACACTAAGGACAAGTTCCTACCATCCATTCATAAGGTTTTCTAATATATAATTTTCTCAAGTCCATTCTGTACGTATGTTTCACTGTGCACGAAACTATGAAATGTTATTTCAATCCACGGTATATAGCAATTTTCTTATGGGAGTGGGAGTTTATGTGTTCAGGTGAGAGGTTTTTCAATCTGGTTTACAGATACTGATACACTGTTTGCTATATGCAGTGTGCATGTTTTACAGGAAAGTTAAATCCAAAATACATTGTAAGATTATGTTTTAGATGTTTCTCCCCAAAGTAAAATGTATTATATGTCCAGGCATCATCAGGACGGAATAAACTGAAAATCTACTTTATCATTAGATATAATTAATAACATGTCCTACCTCTTTAAATTTAAAAATATGGGGACAGATATATCAGTTTAACATTTTCATTTTAAACACCAAGTTATGTTTTAAACTTGTAGAATTTTTGAAATGTCTAATACTGTGTTTTACCACCAATAAGCAACTTGCCAAAATCCATCAAGCTAGTAAAGTAAAAGTACTGGTTTCCCTAGCCACAGAAGCTACAGTCTATCTGGCGAGACTTGCAATTAATGTTTTATATGATACAAAGTTAATGAATTTCAAGTTCATTAGGATTTCTTCTGAATTGGCAAATAGTTTGGCACAGATCATTCCAGAGCCAGCAGATGATATAGTATATTTCAGCTTTTATTAATTTGGAGTAGACTTGAAGCAGTGACCTAGAGGTAAAAGTGCTTTTATGATTTTCCAACCCCTTGAGACAGCTAGCTCCCACAGAGCGTATACTTTGTGATAACAACAGTTACACTGAGCAGACAAATTTTAGCAGCATTTTATTTGCTTCTAATTGTTAAGTAAATCAGTTGTAGCCAGCATTCATATTCATATCCTTCAGGTCTTAGGCTCATGTCAGAAAAATCACAGTAAAAGAGTTTCATATATATTTTTAGTTAATTTAATAAAGGGCTAGTGATGTTAACAGGTTTTAAGGCTTAACATCAAAGCTGAGAAGTCATGTATGCCTGCAATTATAAAGTAATTGTGAACAAACTGTGGTGCAAACAATTAAAACATTGGAAAGATTAAGATTTGTATTATGTACAACTGCTTGTTTCCTTTATTATATGATTTCTATTACTTCTGCATGTATAGTTTTTATTCATTTTTTGAGTCATCTGGTTAGGACAGACAGATATTGGACAATGTATAAGGAAACTCAGGTCTTCCTTGCTGCTGCTAGAAAGACATCCAGACTGTTGAAATCCTTAGAGTCTGAAACAGACCTTGTATTTCAACTATAAGCAACTTAATTGGAAACTAACAAATATTAGCAATTGTCTGGATGTAATTTTAAATAAAAAATGTAATATTTCTTTTGGATTTAATATTCAAATATATCTTTATTTCTGTAATTTCATTATGCTTAACTGATATTTTCTTGCTTCAAAGTAAATACCCTGTATTTGGAACTTCTCCATATTTTGCTATTAACCTGTTTGACAGTTTTTACTTATGTTTTCCATGCTGTTTGTGTATGTATTTTGGTGGCAAACACAATGAAACCCCATGTAGTTTCACATTCAGCACACAGAAGTATAATCTGTTCCGTTTGCTGGAGGAAATCCCCTGTGATGTACTGCCAATATTTTAACAAGAGACTCTTAGAAATTGTTCTCCCCTTAAGCCTATGTCAAATCTGTGCACCTGGAGTATGTGTGCTCCATGAAAGAATGCTGACAGATTCATTTGTTTCCAGTTTAATATGAAAATGCATTCTCATAAACATAACCAAGAAGATTTGATCTTACTTGGCAAACAAACTGATACTAAGATACTGGAAATGTCTAGGCTATGTTCTTTAGCAAAAACAAACTGATGAATAAAACATTTACAGACAAGGTTGCTAGGATAGCACTATCTGCTCTGAAACAGCATGTGAGTAATACTATGTATTACTGGTTATCTACTGAGACGTAATACATTATAAGATGTTTGTTTTTCTCACTAAGATATCTATCATTTTATAAACTCCTAAGAGTTCCCAAATGCAAAATGTTGCAGGCATTGTATTAAACAAACACACAAAACTTTGTTAATATTCTCAAAATGATTCCAATGTATCAAATTGCATTATTTTATTATTATTATTTACAATTATTTTTACATTAGAGTACCCTTATAATACCGTGTGTATGTTTCAGTATTTTCAAGGGGAACTGTAAGGACTTAGGAAAATACCTTTATATCAGCAATATACTTAAAGTTATCAGAGAAATAGGGCTAATAAACCTATATTTCTTCAGATCCTCACATAAATAAATAGTATGGACAGAATGCCTAATCTGCCTTTCTAAAAAAAAAAATACAGTGTGAACCTTAAAAATTATGAATAGAACAGAATAGAACACAGCAGAGTAGAACAGTTCTGTTGGAAGGGGCCTTCAAAAATTATGTCATCCATCTGTCTGACACTTCTGAGGCTAATCAAAAGTTAAAGCATCTTATAGAAGATATAATACAAATACTGACAGGCATGGGTCATCAACCACTTCTCCAGGAAGACTGAGTATTTTGACCACTCTCACATTAAAGAATTTCTTTTCTTAATATCAAGTCTGAATCTCCCCTGGTACAACTTTGTTCTTTTTCCATACATCCTATCATCCCATGTGATTCATAAGAATCTTCTTCTTCTTATCAATTGCAAAAGTCTGGTTAAATCTCGTCAAAGCTATACTTGAATGATTCTTTCAGCAGCCACTTAATGATTTAGTAATTCTGCTATTTGCTATTGCCTGTATTTATTAGTGTACATATATACATCTGTGTGTGCTTAGTTGATTACTCTTTCTGTTACTTGTCACAGAATCACAGATGCACAAGAAAGCATCCTGATAGGTATCAAATATTTCCAAAGAAAGAGATTCTGGGCAGCCTGTTTCCACTCTCATGGGAGAGAAGATCTTCCTTGTGTTAATTTGGAACTTCCTACGCTCCAGTCTCTGCCCATTGCCCCCTGTCCTATTGCTTCACTGTCACCTTTATCTTATTTCTTACTCTTAGGGCTGCACTGTTCTTCAGCTCAGAAGAAATGGTATTTGAGTGCCAAACAGTTCTCTCAGGCCCCTTTACCTGCCACAGGATATCTCTAAGTATGTCCTTGAAGAGGTCAAAGCTGGCTTTTCTAAAGTCCAGAATTGCAATCCTTACTGCTTTATTTCTTTCACACAAGATCTTGGACTCTGCCATCTCATTATCTCTGCACCTCAAACTGCATCCAACCGTCACATCCCTGACCAGCCAATTCCTTGTTAGTAAGAACAGGGTCCAGAAACACATATTTCCTCATCAAGCTCTACTACTTACATCAGAAGTTTATCTTCAGTTCATTGCAGGAACCTCCTGGACCATGTTGCTTATCCAACAAATATCAGGATGATTGAAGTCCTTCATCAAAACAAGTGCCTGGAATTGTGAAGCTTCTTCCAGGTGTTTGTAGAAGGCCTAATCAATTTCCTCCTCCTGATCAGATGGCCTGTAATACACACCCAATATGGTGCCACCCACATTACTTTGACCCTTAATTCTTACACGCAAGCTCTCCACTCCTTCGTAATTCCACAGTCTCCCCTCATCTGCATGATCACCTCTCACAGAGCTGATGTCTGTGATTCCCTGGGCTCTTCTTGCTCTTTTTTGTAAATGAGAGTGATGTTTCCCTTTTCCCAAGCACTAGATACTTCTACTGACAGCCACAACATGTCAAATATGTTGGAGAGCAGCTTGGCAATCACATCAGCCAGCTCCCTTAGGAAGCTAGGATGCATGTCATCTAACCTCATAGACTTGTGCACATTCAGTCTTGTGAGGTGATGTTGGACTTGCTCCACCCTTATGGTGGGGGGGAGTTTGCTCCCCCAGTTCCCACCTAGAGGTTTATGTTCAGGGATGTGAAAATCCTGGCTACAAGTGAAGACTGAGGCAAAGAACTTACTGAGTACCTCAGCCTTCTTCATATCTGTTATAGCAAGTTCTCCTTTCTCATTTAGAATGGGAGATATACTCTTTGTTTCCTTTGGAATTTACTGTAACTTCCTTGGATTTTTAAAGGATGAGTTACTAAGAAATGTATCTTATGTATGTCTATAAATAATTGCTTCCTTTAATTCAGATAACCGTTTAAGATGAGACACCACAAGTTAATTTATTACAGTGGTCACCTGAAATCAGATTCACTGAGTGTGTGTGTGTGTGTGTGTGTCCTTGCAATAGTGACTTTTAGGTTGACTACTGAGTATAGCTCCTTAATTTCTCCCACAGCCTTTTCCATCCTATTTTCCAATAGGATGTATAGAAGTGTCTGTATGACAAATGTATATTTTTTCCTTCCTCTGTGAATGAATTGATAATCAAGTTTTCAATGAATATCATTCTATAAATATCATAAAATCTAAATTATTAAAAAAGCAAATGGTAAACAATGACCTGAAATATGATGCTAAATATGTCGAATGCCCTGATGTTAAAACCAGGAAAAGCAATAGAATCTATTTAAAATCAGAATCATTATTATGCTCATAGCAGCTGAATTATAAATCCCTCATGAGTAGAGGGAAATTGATTTTCTGAAAAAAATTATTTTGGATTTTTTTCCACAAGTGGTGTAGCAAACTCCTTCTGAATACATTCTTGTTATGCCCATCAGAGATTTTATAAGATCCAAAAGGGAAAAAAAAAAAGTAAAACAAACGGAAAGTTTTCTGTGCTTTTGCTAAGTTTACCATTTTATCTGTGTATATAATCAGTTATTAGTTAAGATTACTCAAAGATTAAATCATGATATATAAAACTATCTATGATATCCAATTAGCTTCTGTCTCCTGGTGTTTATCAGAGAACAAATTTTTTGTATGTCATGCAGTCATTCCAAAGTGAAGATTAGATTAAAGTCAATAAGCGTTTCTGACTAAAAATGTATTGTGTTTAACTACACTGAAATAATTGTTTTTCCAATGGTTAATTACCCTCACTCTTTGATATTTGTGCCTTATGTTCAAATTTAATTTGTCTGGCTTCAGTTTTCATTGATTTTAACTTGATTTTTCTGCCAAACTAAAGAGATCTTCATAAATTAGTATTTTTCTTCTAATGAATACATGAACAGTAATCCAGTGATTTCACAGTTTTCTTCTTTTATGCTACATAGGCTGACTTTTTATCTATATTTCACTGTAAAAGAAGCTTCTTCTCAGTTCTGAAGATAAAGATGTGGTTTTTACTGTCCACAAGATATGCATAGTCATACAACACCCCATATGACAAATGTGAACAATATTGCTTTGTCATGGTTCCAGAGTTATTATCTGTAAGAAGAGTAAGCAGGACAATTTGAAACATTGCTCTAAAAAAGCCCTGTGGATATCCATTGAGATTTCCACTGTAATATGTCTTCAAACATATTTCTGTGATTTTTTAAATGTTATATCTTAACTGCTCTAAAAAAATGTTACATAGAGACATACATGTATCTGGCCACTAATCCACACATACTTACTTCCCAGGACACCGTCAAGTTTTAATGTGCCTAATTATGCATTAACAGAACTGTTTATAGTGTATGTTATATGACAGAATACAATTTATTGTAAGATCCAGATCCCCACTGTAACTACCAACTTCTAACCATTATTTACTGACCTTTCTATCATTTGAAAACGTTACCACTAAAGATTTTGATTTATATTCAGTCTGATTACTCAAATTTTGTTCACAGTCTGTATTTTATGTGGCTATATAGATATATACATGCACACATGCACATATGTGTTGGGGATTTAAGGTCCCCTGACTGAAGAATGATCCTGGGATGGAACAAAGTATTCTGACAGTTTTAAGAAAAGTGATATTTGCAGCTACAGCCACAAATATATTCTTTTATAGAGAGAGCTGACCTTGGTAGTTTATTTTGTTTTTTCAAGGACTTGTTTTGCAGGCAGGTATTCCGCTTGGGCTCGGTATCACACATTGGCTATGCAGGTACAGCATGCAAGTGGAAAAAATCCCCTCAGACCCTAGGGAAAATAAAAGCAGGAGAGAGGCTCTGGTGGGCAAAAGGGGAAAAACACACTGTGAAGCAGGAGATGCCCTTCTGGCACTACCTATCAAATCCAGCACTTGCATGTTCCTTCTCCTTTTCCTTTTCAGCATTTCACTGTCTCTCAAGAGTAAGTAACAGTCCACTTGCTTAGAGAATTTCTGCTTGCCACTTATTGGGATTATCTAAAATGGATGCCAGTGTGTATGTGAGTGTGTGTATGTTGAGAAAAACTCATAACCCTCCGTGCTGCTCTGAGTGTATAGTTTGCTTGCTTCTGCTCCTGAGACATCCTGTCTCTCAGATCCAATGTCCTGTAACAGCATAGTATGAAATATATTATGAACAAACTATGTTAATATTAAAAATTAAAATGAAAATCTGAATATAATCTCATCACTACTTTGGAATTTTAGTTTTTTGAAAGAGGATACTGTTCAGTGATCACAGTTAAGGTAGTAAGTATTAACCATCCTTTTAATTTGCTTGAAGCATTAATTCAAGATTTTTGGCATATTATACTTCTGTTAAAACAGGTTGACAAAGATTACTTTTATCATTTGAACAGTGCATTAATGTTCCATTAATATGCCAATAATTGATGTCAGAATAACTTAAATTCCTGGATTTGTCATCTACCATTTTGTTAAGGGATATTTAATTTGTAATGTTCATTTCCTAATGCCAAAGAACAGACAACTTCATAGAAAGTTCTTAAATCTAGAACTACTTTTGATCTCCATTTTCTCTGAAAGAGTGTTCACATACCAAGGTGAAAGAAAAATAAATAAATGGTGTGATGCTTCTCTCAGCTACAAATCTCTTTTACTCTAGAATATTTTTCATTATGCAAGTCACAAACGCAATAGCTGCCAAATTTTCTTCTGAAATGATCTTTTTAACCTCAATAATGCTTTTGTAGGATTTTGTACCCCATATACACACACCCAGAAATCTGCAAATCCTAAAAGTATGTGCCTATTTTTATGACAATGAAGGGAAGAAGGTACCTGGTTTCAATCTGGCAAAGGAAAACAAAGAGAAAGCTATCCATCTTTAGACTTCCCAATGTCTTACCAATTGTTAATATTCTTCAATCTTTTCTGAAGTTGATGGCAAGGAAATGGACAGGGATTCCATGAACTTTATTCTCCCAGTGAAGAAATGCACTTGCTTTTTGCCATCAAGTACAGAAAATGGAGTTTGAAAAGCCTATTTGTTGCTGCTACTGAACTTCTTTTGATTGAGCATAAAGTCAAATATAGTGTTAAGACCCTTTTCTCTGCCACTTATGGCTATGATTTTACTAAGTCATCTGTCTGTCATAGTCAGTAATTTCCTATTTTGGCTCTTTGAAAGCAGATTTTGTTTCCTGCTTTTTCCAATATAGCTGAGATATGGATTTGTTTAGAAATGAGAAGGTTTGGGAAAGTATATTCAACTACAGCTCTATATTACCAAATAAAGTAAAATAATTTCTTATCTGTATCATAATGACTCTGTTATCTCTTTAAATTAAATGAAATGCCAGGGTGGAGGTATCCAGCTAGTGAAAGTGATCATATTTTTCCTGTAAAAATAAAAAGGAAAAGAGGGTACTCCTCCATCCCCCCAAAATGTTATTTGTAGACTCAAATAATAATTTCTGTTACTAGAATTTACAACCATGTTAAGCATTCTGCTGAAAATAAAAATAAATATCAAGTATGCATATGAAACTGTGAAACGTTTCATTACTAAACTGAAAAAAGACAGAAAGCCATTACTCTAAGATTACACAAAATCATAGGTTCCATGATTTTTTTTTGAATTCTGAAGTTTAGAATGAAAACACTCACATTTTACTTTTGCCTGATAGATTCTGTACTGCATTAATGTAATTCAGATGGACTTTATTAATTTATTTTCATTATGGGTGATTAATATTCATAATGTTTAATAATAGTGTTTGACTAAAAAAGAAGATTTTGGGGCTTGATCTTGTAAAATATCATCTATACTTCCTTCATTATATAGGATGTTGAAAGCAAGAAACTAATAATTATCATTTTCCCTATTTGAAAAATATTTTTGTCAAAAAAGATTTTCATAAAACATCACCAAAAGATCAAATCAATCTGAATAAGGAATAGGAAGTGTAAAACACAGGTTAATAGAGGTTAACATTTTCCTATTAATTCATTATCTCAATTGCTGATCTTGAATAATTTATTCCTAGATAATGAATAAATATCTTCCAATCCCAAGGGCTCAGATAAGAAACAATCAACACATAGTGAGTCAAAATAGGTGGAAATTCCAGCTGATTAAGGTAAGAATTAGCCCAATTACATATAGAGAGTACCTCACTAATTCAACTTTAGAAAATGCTACAACTTTATTGGCTAAAATCTTTTCTCACTCAGATGTTGTATTTGTACCTCATATAGCTGTAATGAAAACCTTTGTTTTTAATAACAAATGCAGTTTTTTATATATAGATGAACACAAATTAGTGTGTATAGGGTCTTGTAATTTTGTATTGATTTTGTTGAGTGAACTATGAATGACTTGAGAAGATTGATACTTGTTTGCTGGGTTGTACTCACACAATATCAATAATGATATTGTAAGCATAACTTGAAGTCTAAAATAATTTAGAGAATGGGGCAGGCACAGACTAGGAAAGAAAATCCTCTTTTCTCTAACAACTAAATATTTCTGACTGTAACAATGTCATTCATGACAACAGTTTCCAAATTCTTCAGAGAAATCATTAATACTGAGGTAAAACAGTACTCCCTACAGTAGAAAGCTTCCTTCTAGTGTTTGTTTATATGCATCTTGCTCTTCATACTACATTTATTTCTTATCATACTACAACTGTTACCCTGTAACTTTCTAACTTTTAGTTAGAAAAAGTGGAAATACTAGATCAAAAAGATCTTTACTCTTTGTCTTAGAGCTAATCCTATTTAGTTTCTGCTTTTTTGTACTAAGAGCCTAAATATAAAATAAATAAATAAATAAAATCCATGATGGAGTTCAAGATCTTGAACTTTTGAAATCAAAAAGTAGGATTTCTTCCAGGACCTACTCAAAGCTATCCTGTGGGCTAGGGTGCTTGAAGGTAAAGGGGTCTGTGAGGGCGATTCATTTGAACAGCACTTCTTCCAAGCTCAGCACTGATGCATCCCTGTGAGCAAGAAATCAGGCACGGGTGGCAGGAGACCTGTGTGGATGAGCAAGGAACTCATGAACTCAAAGGGAAGAAAATGGTCTATGAAACATGGAAAAAGGGTCAGACCACTTGTGAAGAATATAGGAATGTTGTCAGGGTCTGCATGGATGTGACAAGGAAGGCTAAAACCTAACTGTAATTAGAGCCGGCAAAAGAGATGGAGAGAAATAAGAAAGGCCTTTTTTAGAAAGTCAACAGTAAAAGAAAGACTAGGGAAAATGTGGGTCAATTAATGAATAAGGAGGATATTCTGGTAATGAGGGATGCAGAGAATACTGAACAACTTCTTTGCTTCGTTCTTCACTGCTAAGAGTACAACTTCGGAATCCTGGACCCTGGAGGGAACTGGAGAGACTAGGGAATGGAAGGCTTCCCTTTGGTGAGTGAAGAGATAAACTGAGAGCATCTATGCTACATCAGTGTACATAAATCCACGGGCCCCGATGGGATGCATCCATGTGTGCTGAGGGAGTTGGCAGAGGTAATTGCTGAAAAATTCTTTATCATCTTTGTGAGGACTTGGAGAATGGGAGAGGTGTCTGAAGACAGGAGGATAGCCAACATTACTTCAGTCTTCAAAAAGGGTAAGAAGGAGGATCCAGGAAACTACAGTCCAATCAGCTTCCCCTCAATCCCTGGAAAGGTTAAAGAAAAGCTTGTTCTGCATGCCATCTCCGGGCAGTTGGAAGAAAAGAAGGTTATCAGGAGTAGTTAGCATGAGTTCATCAGGGGGAAGCCAGGCTCCACCAACCTGGTGGTCTTTTATGATGTCATCATTGGCTGGGTGGATGAGGAAACATCAATGGATACAGTCTACCTTAATTTCAGCAAGACATACAACACTGTCTCCCACAGCATCCTTATAACAAAGCTGAGGAGATGTGGAATAGATGAGTGGACAGCAAGGTGGGTTGAGAACTGGTTGACTGGCAGAGCTCAGAGGGTGGTGATCAGTGGCACAGAGTCCAGTTGGAGTCCAGTCTTGTTCAACGTATTCACCAGTGACCTGGATAAGGAGATAGAGTCCATTCTCAGCAAGTTTGCTGATGATACAAAACTGGGAGGAATGGCTGACACACCAGAAGGCTGTGCTGCCATTCAGTGAGACTTGAACAGGCTGGAGAGTTTGGCAGAGAGGAACAGGATGCAGTTTAACAAGAGCAAGTGTAGAGTCTTATTCCAAGGGATGAATTACTGCATGCAGTGGTACAGGTTGTGGGATGACCTGCTGGAGAGGAGCTCTGAGGAGAGGGACCTTGGGGTTCTGGTGGATAACTGGCCATGAGCCAGCAGTGTGTCCTGGTGGCCAAGAAGGCCAATGGTATCCTGGAAGCATGGCTAGCAGGCCCAGGTAGGCAATGCTTCCCTATACTCTGCCCTGGTGATGCCTCACCTGGGTACTGTGTCCAGATCTGGGCTTCCTGGTACAAAAAATCACAGACAGGGATCTTCTGGAAAGAGTCCAGTGGAGGGCCACAAAGATGATAAGGGGCCTGGAACACCTCCCTTATGAGGAAGAGCTGAGAGACCTGGGTCTGTTAATCCTTGAGAAAGGAAGACTGAGAGGGATCTGATCCATGTCTATACATATCTAAGGATAGGAAGCAAAGGGATGAGGCCATTCTCTTTTCAGTGGTGCATAGTGATAGGACAAGCAGAAATGGCCACAAACTGAAGCACAGGAAATTCTGCACAAATGTGCTGTATTTATGTTCCCTTCACAGTAAGGGTGATGGAACACTAAAACATTACCCAGTGAGGTTGTGGAGTCTTCTTCTCTGGAGACATTCAAGATCTGCCTGGATGCCTACATATGCAACTTGGTCTAGTAAGCCTGCTTTGGCAGGGGCGTTGGATTAGATGATCTCTAGAGGTCTTTTCCAGCCCCTAAAATTCTGTGTTTATGTGATTCTGTGATGTATACATTTTTTTTTTTTGCTGAAGAATTTATATAAGAATTTATATTTTAATTTATTTTTTCCTTAAAATCTTTGAGAAATCATCTGCCATAAATAAAAACAGTTTTGGTTTTAGGGTTATTTTTTAAAATTTTTAATTTTTGACTACTTTTTAAAAGCTATATGTAATAAAGACTACAATGTTGTATTATATTCATATTATTGTTGAAAAAATATGCATATTGTTTTGTCTTTTTTTTTTACACTTCACTGAAAATTGTTCGTTGGTATGCCAGAACAAAGTAATGTTTCAACAAAACAACATTTTGATTTTTATCTGACAAAGACAGAGGGCATGTCTGCCCTTCATTTTTCCTTCTCAATTTTTTCTTTTTGTTCTGTGTTTGCTGTCTCTAATAGTCAGAAACAAGTCGTCTATTTTTTTAGATGATAGAGCTGAGTATACAAGGACATTCTTTTACTTGATGTTGAATAAACAGCCTGAATGTTTGGAGGTTAAAAAGAAAAAAAAATGCTATTTTATCCCTGCCGTTATAGTGCTGGAAGAAGTTTACACATTCTGGTATTCAAAAGTTAAGGGAAAGATGACACAGAAGATGTCAACATATCTGGATGAGTATTCTTTTCTTCAGTATTTGTAATTCCTGTGTGGAGATGTCTGACCAAGAAAAAATCTATTCATGTGCAAGACTAGATCTGTGTGTACATCATCATTCTACCCTGTTTCAGAATAAAAATGTGCATCTCTGTTGTTGATTAACCCCAGCAGAAATCTGAGCAACATAAAACCATTCAGTCATTCCTCTTCTGTGGAATTGGAGAAAGAAATGGAAGAAAAGAAAGGATAAAAGAAGGTTGAGCTTAATAAGTAAAATGAAAAACAAATGAAGCAACCAACTAAATAAATAAGCAATGATACAAACAAACAAACAAACAAATAGATAAATAATAATAAAAAGCAACACAGAACCAGAACAAAAAGTATCACATTCAAACAAGCAATGCAAAAGCAATCCCCCACCACCATGAAAGCAATAAAGCAATACCCAGCTATTTACCCAAGCAACAGCTTCTCCCAAGTTTAATTGATGAGCGTGTTGTCATATGAAATAATTGAATATCTTTTTGGTCAACTTAAGCCAGGTGTCCCAGCTGCATTACCTCCCAGCCTCCTGTCTAGCCCATCTACATTCTTTGGGGCAGAATAAGAAATGGAAAAAGCTAGGGCATCTAAACATTGCTCAGAAATAATTAGACATCAGTGTACAGTCAACACTGTTTTGGTTGCAACTCTAAAGCACATCAGCACATGAGATGCTATAAAGAAGAATAACTTCATACCAACAAGACCCAGTGCATTTTCATATCGGACCCACAAGTCCTCCAATGAGGTATGTATTAGACTTGACTTATGGGAGATTAAGAAGGCAAAATAAATGTATATTTCACATAAATATTATAGAATCAGAGAATTGTAGGGGTTGGAAGGGACCTCTGGAGATCATGTAGGCCACCCCACCTTCTAAAGCAGATTTCCTACAGTAGATTGCAGATGAAAATATCCAAGAGGGTTTTGAATAACTCAAGAAAAGGAGACTGCATAACCTTTCTGGGCAGCTTGGTTAAGTATAAGCAAAGTAATTCCAGCTGCTCTTAGATGTTAACCACAGAAGCTACCTTGCTGAATGGAATTACAAGTTCTATTAAGAATTCTTTTGATGTTCTGTGATGACGAAGAAAGAGTTTTTCTGTGTGGAGGTCCAAGCTAAGTGCTTAAGATCTATCAGACTTTTCACTGGAACGCATTTCATATTCCTCTAAAAGTTTAGCATCTGTCTAAACATGAGTGCTCTTGAAAACAAGAGAAATCCTTATTACTCTGCCTTCTTAGGGCAACTAAGAAACTTACAGGAAATATACACAAAGGGAAATAAATTAAAGAAATATTTGCTCAGTGCTGTCTGTATATTGCAAATCCACAATGTCCTGCTGTTGAGAGAGTGCTGTAGAGAGTCACAAACTAGTTTTTGATGCACTGAGCAGATGTTTTGCAAAAAATATATTTTCTCTCCATTAAATATTATTTGCACAGTATCTTTATTTTATTTTATTTTATTTTATTTTATTTTATTTTATTTTATTTTATTTTATTTTATTTTATTTTATTTTATTTTATTTTATTTTATTTTATTTTATGTATGTATTTGTTTTCCAATTTGAGCTTTAACACATTTACTTACATGTCTTTTTTAATGTGAAAAAAGTTGTGTGCATTCATGTATGGAGACTGAATGCAAATATTTACATTTGTTGTGAAGTCCCTGCCTATGTGAGAAACAGAAATTAAAGAATGCAAACAAACAAACAAGAAAGCTAATTGTTATCATGAATATTGTATGGCATACCTTTTGAATAAATTCAGTGACCATCAGTCGAAATTCTTGAAGTCCAGGCTGGGAGATCTGGGGCTCTGCAGCCTGGAGAAAAGAAGGCTCCCAAGAATCTTTCCAGTCAATACCTGAATGGAGTCTCCAGAAAAGCTGAGTAGGGACTTTTTATAAGGGTATGTAGTGAAAAAGACAAGACGAAATGTCTTTAAACTGGAAGAGTGTAGATTTAGACTAGATATAAGGAAGAAAGTCTTTATTGTGAGGGTGGTGTGACACTGGAACAGGTTGCTCACTGAGATTGTGAATGCCCTCTCCCTGGAAGCAGTCAAGGCCAGGCTGCACGGGGATTTGAGCAACCTGGTCTAGAGGGAGGTGTTTACTGGGTGTAGTAGGTTTTTGGAGAATGCATGTTCCAAACTATAGCCTCATAGTAAGCCTCCTCTATCAAGTGACATGGAAGAAGAGTAACTTTGTGTGGGGTCTTGAACAGCAGCAAGTTTTTTAGCAAATCAAGGAGATAGCCTGTACTGTGACCCTTGGGTCAGTACAGATGGGACAAGATGTAAAGAACATTCTCTACACTGCTGCTGGAGAGAAAGGTCCCACTTGGACTCTGTAGCAAAGAGTCTCTGGAGAGACCCGAGGCTGAACCCTGTGATTTTGTAGTAGAGCATACAGGGGTCAGAAGAGTGGTACACTCCAACTGAGAGGGAGATTTTAGCCACTTACAAGGGGATTTGGGCTGCTTCCAAAGTAATCAGTACTGAAACACAGCTCCTTCTGGCACCTCGACTGCCACTGCTGGACTGGATGTTTAAAGGAAATGTTCCCTCTACCCATTATACTACTGATGCCACTTGGAGTAAGTGGACTGTACTGATTACACAGCGAGCTCAGATAGGGAATCTTATTGATCTTGTTATTAATTCTTATATCGAGAATTAATTCTAAATTCAACTTTGCAGTATAGCAATAGTACAGTACAGTACAGTGTAATGTAGCATGATGTAGTGTAGTGTAGCATAGATTTCTTTTTGTAAAAGAAGGAAAAAAAATCTTATGAAGTTTCTGTAGTTGCACTAAAAATAGGATGAGCAAAATTACAGTCTTAAATTAGTGGTAAATGTTTCAGAAAATAATAGGTAGATGAATGCATGCATGCATGAACAGAATTATCTTCAGAAAGAATTCTATTCAGACAACAATTTTGCATGTCAAGTTTAAAATATTTAACAGAAGAACTCTCAAAATTGACAGCAAAAGTCTAGGCATCTCATAATACAGCCTGACATTCCAATGATGAGTGGACAAGTTTCAGCTGTTTTACAATAGGATAAAGATATTTTATTTTTCTTAAATTCAAATTAAGTGCCCAGAGAACCTTTTCAGTATTTGAATTAGTGAGGAAGGTGATATGTGATCGCCAATAATCAATCGTAAGGATGTTTTCATATGTTTTTCATTTGAGAAACAGAATTTATAAGTTGCAGTTCAGATTGATTTTCCAGAAGTTTTCATGCTCTCAGATGTCACACTTTTCTACTAAGCAAGTGTCCTAACATTAAAGGCCTTAAAATTTTAGATAACATTCTTGTACTCATTCATATCTCTTATTTGATCTACCTTGTAATTTTTTTGAAAGTCAGCAATGAGGAGAAGAATAAAAGGTAAAGTATGAGAAAAAAAATAATAGGAATAGGAATTGGTAAGAGATGAGGATAAAATGACTGCAACTGGAAGTCTGTCATTGGTTGGAAATCCAAGTGAAATGCCTCTAATTGAGAATCTGACTGTCATGTCTCCCCTCCTATATCACTTAATTACTAATAAAATATTAATAAAGCAAAGTGAATTACTCAGATGATGTACATACAAAATGCCCTAAAAAACCTGATAAATAACTAAAAATATATGTGAAAGAGATAAGACTTAAAAGGACAAAGACATAAATCATATTTAAACAGAAGGTGTGAAACATAATGGTATGTGAAATAAATTCAGAAATGTGAGAGAAAGGTGTTATCTCAATTGTTTAATCTATTTTTATTCTAGTGAACAAGCTATAAAACAGAAATAAATGAACCCATGTAGGCTTTCCAATTTTCAAATGAATAAATCAAAATATTTTAACACCCTAAACTTCTACAAAATTAAACCAGTTTACAGTGAGTTTATAATCAGTATCATATGTAAGAATCAACATAGTTATGCTAATGTGTTCGAAAAGATGATAAGGACAGAAACAGGAAGAATTTCACTGAAAATAATATCATTAGAAAATGAATTCTTTCTACAATCAGTTTATCATGGTGCGACTAAAAAAATGCAGCATTCAGAAAGGTAAAAATCCAAGATTTCATCTACAAATACCGAAAAATCATGATTTACCTAGTTTATGTATATCAAAAATTAAATTTAAACATGCAGCTTAATTTAAACATAAGTCTTTCTATATAGTCTTTTGTTGTTGTTGTTGCTGTTGTTGTTGTTTTATGGAATCCTTTTTTTTCTTAAAACTCAAAAAAGACTTTTATTTCATAAGAGTGAGAATCTAACATATTTGTAGACTGGTCTTAAAATTTTTTTCATCAATCAAATAAGTTCTGGATTTGTCACTTAAGCAAAGGGAAACCTAGCAGTTAAATATATAATAATTTTATGCCTTTTGCTGTACATAGAATGTATTTCTTGGCCAACATAGTTTAAAGAAAGAGAAAACAAAACTTAAATTGTAAGCCATTTAGTTTTTCATTGATCTTATGGAATAACAGGAAGTTTCACACTGCAAGTAAACTTAGTTTGGAGTTCATTTGTAATATATTAAAATAATATAGCATAATTATCATAATATTTTATCTGAGAGTGATTCAGTTGATTCTATTTATTTGAACAATATCTAATGGAATTAAATTCTCCAATACATCTTGTTCAGCCTTCAGCTGGCTTTCTGGGGGATCCCTGTCTTTCATGGAATTTATGCTGTGCATTCCAGCCCCATGTAGATGTCTTAGTTACTCCATGGCATCTGCACAGAGATATTTAGGCAAGTGAATGTGTTTCATGGCTTTTGTTCTTAGTCTCAGAGTGGTTCTGAGAAGGAGCACAGTGCAAGAATACTTGCAAGGTTACAGTGTAGTGAGTATAAATGAACAGATACAGTCTTAATACAGTAAAAAATCAGTCTTATTGTGACTGAATTGTGTATGCAGTAAGTCTGAGGATTTTGACTTATGAAACAGAACATTTTGTACACCAATTATAGAGCCCCTTTCAATATGTGGGCTCCAGACAAGTACAGTAGTAGCAGCTTATGCTTAGGACTTCCATTCTTTAAAAAGCTGTGAGGAGTAAATCCTTCAGATGTTCAAGTTCTGCTGTTAAAAATCAATCTTACAGCTTTGAATCATGAAATCAGAAATTCTGCTTGTGTGTGCATTATTAATTCTGTGTGATTATTCTTTTCAGATATATTAGTATGACTGTGGTGAAAATGTTATAAGTTAAATTCCTCAGAACAACGTGTGCTTTTTTGTTTTCCCACTATGTCAATCTATGTTCTTTATTCAAATATTCTTTATTTCATACAGAAAAGATGCTTTTCTATTTTTTATCTTCCTTGGAGACGATAAAAAATTAAGCCAACTGATTAGAATATTACAATATTTGTTCTGCTGGTGTGGCACTTTGATATGTAGCCAATTATACTATTTTGACTCAGTCCTCTTCACGAAATTTCTCTTGTTATTATGGATTTTTTATTTTGTATCTCCTCTACATCAAAGGATGTCTGTCTGTGGATGCAAAATCTTTAATGTAGAGAGCTTCAATCACTTTTTGATGTGAATTTGTTCTGTTTGGCAGACTATCCTTTCATTTGGCCCCAAAGGATCTCACAAAAAGATTGATTAATCGTGTATTTAAAGCATGTTGGGCATGTATTCATGTGTTAGAAAGAGAAGAACTAATTACAAAAATATGTTCCCTAAAAAAGGACAGTGAATGAAAGTACAAAATCCTGTCATGAGAAGCAGAGGTATGTACAAAATTTTAAACAATTTCTCCAAATATGTAGAAATTGTGATTACCAACAAGGTAGTCATACAGTGTATTATTATTGCTCACTGACATTGAAAGTATTTATACAAGAAGAAGTTTGATGTAAACAATTTAACAGAATAATTCTAAAGAAAAGTAGCATTGAAAAGAGTGCTGAATGGTAGTGTGTCAGAGATTGTAAAGCAGACAGCCTGCCCTTGACAAATAGCTATTCTAATGTACTTTCACTAACATATCCTTTCTATCCCAGAGGAACTATTCTTTTGGCCTGATTATCATGTGTAGGAAGTGAAACATTGTTATGATAAGTCAACAACTAAAAAAAAGGGCTTTTTTAATCGCAATTTTTCTATCATTTAAAAACATGTTATTATATAATACTACAGTAATGTGAAGTGATTGAACATCACCAAGAAAAATAACACTGTGTTTTGGATTTTTCTCCCCAGAGCCTATGCCCTTGAACAAAGAAAAATAAAACAGAAATGTCATAGGAGCACTTCTGCAAATGGATTCCTTGTGACAGAACACTATAGGGAAATGTCTGATCAACACTAGTAGAAGGCAAGGCAATCTTAGAATTTTCTATGTAGGTAACAAAAAAGAGTTTTTGATTAGATGGGTATATGGAGAGAGAAACTAATTTGACCTTTGATTAAATGATCTCACTTCCCTGGCACCATCACCTACATCTCAATTATATTCTGCTAGGAGAAAAAGTAAATTTGGCTATTATTTTAACAGACGCAAAAGGGCAGAATAGAAGGGTTTGATGTAGCTCTTGCAGACAGTGAAATGGGAAAAGAGTGGCCCCTAGAATTTACAGCCTCTTATTTATTACAGGCTGTGACCGCTGCAAGCTCAGAGGGGATAATCAGCTTGTCAAGAGTTTGGCACTGGGAAAGCCAACATCTAATCACGTCTGTTGCTTGAGTAGACTTAGGAAACTGTGGCACTGCATTTGTATTTAAAAAGACGTGTTTTACAAATGTGAAGGGAGTTTATATATACATACATACATACACACACACACACATATATATATAAAGCTGTAAAATAATTCTTAAAATGATTAATTCATTCTTTCCCATGGATACTATAAAAGTTGATATTATTATGTTGAAATGTTAGGTCAAAAAAAAAAAAAAGCCAGAATGTGCTATACTCATGCAATAACAAAAATCAGAGGAGAGGAGAGGAGAGGAGAGGAGAGGAGAGGAGAGGAGAGGAGAGGAGAGGAGAGGAGAGGAGAGGAGAGGAGAGGAGAGGAGAGGAGAGGAGAGGAGAGGAGAGGAGAGGAGAGGAGAGGAGAGGAGAGGAGAGGAGAGGAGAGGAGAGGAGAGGAGAGGAGAGGAGAGGAGAGGAGAGGAGAGGAGAGGAGAGGAGAGGAGAGGAGAGGAGAGGAGAGGAGAGGAGAGGAGAGGAGAGGAGAGGAGAGGAGAGGAGAGGAGAGGAGAGGAGAGGAGAGGAGAGGAGAGGAGAGGAGAGGGACAGGAGAGGAGAGGAGAGGAGAGGAGAGGAGAGGAGAGGAGAGGAGAGGAGAGGAGAGGAGAGGAGAGGAGAGGAGAGGAGAGGAGAGGAGAGGAGAGGAGAGGAGAGGAGAGGAGAGGAGAGGAGAGGAGAGGAGAGGAGAGGAGAGGAGAGGAGAGGAGAGGAGAGGAGAGGAGAGGAGAGGAGAGGAGAGGAGAGGAGAGGAGAGGAGAGGAGAGGAAATTATTTCAATATTTGTTATATTTCACTAATGATTCATTTTCTCCATGAAATGCTCAGTAAAAGTCCAAATAATAAAACATAAATTAACAAATTATTAAGTAAATTAATAGAAGGAGAATGGTGATTGTTTAGTAAAGATACATAACTATAATAAATCAAACTGATTGAACATGGCAATGTTTCATATCACTTTTTCCAAGCTTCAGCTGTGTAGTAATAATGAAATGAGACCAGTCAGATATTTCAGTTTAAAACTCATAAAAAATGTTTTGTTTGAGGCATACTCTTGGGACACTTTTACTTTTTTTTTTTTTTTTTTAATCAATAACAGTCAATTATAATACAGTTACTCTGAGATCAATTATAATACAGTTCAATTATAATACAGTTCACTCTTATTGTGAAGTGCAGGTCATGGATCTCAAAAGTGATAGATTATTGAACACTTACAATTTAATAACTCCTATGAAGAAGATTTGTAGAACTTTGAGAACTTAGGCAAGTCCTTGGTGTATCTCACTGATTTGCACTTCCCAGGAGATTACTAGACCTTGTAACATATTTTTAATGTGAAAACAGCAATCGAGGGTGAAAAAAAAGCCTGAAGCTACTTTAAACTCTTAATGAGTGAAGCCTCCTTGAACTGACTTCCAGAAAATATTAGTTTCAGAAAAGTCTCATAATAATTATAACATCTTGAAACATGTAAGTTATTTTGTCTATAAAATGTAAAAGAAATGGAAAAGTGTAGAAAAAATGTACAAGGAGTATTGGTAGATGCTAGGCTGAACATGAGCCAACAGTGAGTCCAGGTGAGGCCAGTGGTATCTTGGCTTGTATCAGATATAGTGTTGCCAGCAGGAGCAATTGTCCCTCTGCACTCAGCACTTGTGAGGCTGCACCTCAAGTAATGTGTTCAGTTTTGGGCCCCTCACTGCATGAAAGACATCGAGGCTGTGGATCGTGTTCAAAGAAGGGCAACAAAGCTGGTGAGGGGTCTGGAGCACAGGCCTGAAGAGGAATGGCTGAGGGAGCTGGGATTGCTCCACTGGAGAAGAGAAGGCTCAAGGGAGCCTTGTATCACTCTATAACTAGCTGAAAGGTGGTCATAGTGGTCTGGGGGCCAGCCTCTTCCCTCTTGTCACCAGTGATAGGATGAGAAGGAATGGCTTCAAATTGCACCAGGGGAGATTCAGACTGGATGTTAGGAAATACTACTTTCCAAAAGAGTGGTCAGGCACTGAATGGCTGTCCAGGGAAGTAGTGGAGTCACTGACACTAGAGGTGTTCAAGGAACATTTAGGCATTGTGTTGAGGGACATGGTTTAGTGAGAACTATTGTTGATATGTGGATGGTTGAACTGGATGATCTTGTAGGCCTTTTTCAACCTTGGTGATTCTATTATTCTGTAATCATATTATTTTAGGCTCAATGTTAAAATACCTCTTTTTTTCTTTTTTTCTTTTTTTTTTTTTTTTGATTATTTGTTTGTTTTGATTTGTTCATTTGCTTCCATATTAGCATATTCTCATTAGTCTAGTTAAATAATTTCATTTCTACAGATTTTATATTAGATGTTTTTTATATTGTATTTTAGAGTCTACAAGACCAATAACACTTTTCTTCAAAATGTTCATTGAATCAGCAGTTTTTAAGTACACCATGCCTACATTCCTGCATTTTTAGAACGTTTTAAAATCAAACAGCCATAACCAAATTTCAGAGCTTCCCATCCAAAGAAAACTTGTTATCTGTTAACTGGTAGACTCATGTGAGTGATACAGGTAAACACAGAAACATAGAGACACAGAACTGCTATATGCTTGCTGTTAAAAAAAGAAAAACAAACAAAAGAAAAACATGTTAAAGTTGATGACTTGTCATGATGAAGCTTAGGATAATATACAGTACTTTATGGTTGAGTTAGATGACTGCTGTGAGTTCCACCTTACTATTTCTGTATTTCTGTATGGGAGACAGACACTTGAAAATAACTCAGTTTTTGTGGTTGTTGTTCCATAATGATGACATACATTCATGTTTTTCTCCCCAGAATGTGGGAATGAAATCAGAACAAGTTTTCAGCTAAAAGAAAATGTTAAACAATTGAACTAATTTTATTATCAAGTGTAATTTATTCCATTCTTCCTCTGTGTTATTTTCCTAGTACAGGTGCTTATGCTACACTGAATTCTAAACTCTTTTCCACTTGTACACTATTTATGATTAATCATTCTGACTTCATCAGAATATTTAAATATCCAGAAGGTACTAAAAAAAATTTATTTTCCTTAAGCTAGGCCTGAAAATCAATCTATTTCATATAATCAAAAATAAACTTCATTGTTAAAAATCTTCCTCTACTGTGATGAAGGATTGAATAACTATACAAATAAGATTTTTTTATGCAGTATTTGAAACTAACATTTCTTTTCAAATCTACTTAATGCAAAATTTCAGAGGAAAACAATTAACAATCAAGTTATGCAATGTTTTAGCAATGTTTTAGAAAAACTTTCCAGAAGCACAATTATTGTCATTCATTTTAAACTCCAATTGATTATGACTGAAATATGTTGATTTAGAGACTCAGGAGAAGGTTCTGTTAAAATTGTTCAATATGTTATCTGTTTCTTTCTATTGTTACTCCTTGTTAAAAGTTATTTCTGTTTAGTTCTCTTACAAAGTACAGAACAAAATGGTAATCTTTACTGCTAGATGTAATACATATCTTCTTTTTCATGTGCCAAAAACATGTTCTAAATGATCTTAGTCAATGACTTGTTTGGGAAACGCAATTAGATTAATTGACTTGTATGGTTGACCTTTTTTTTTTATTTATTTAGTATAACCCTTTCCCAGACTGAACAACTTTTCAAAGATCTCTGTCTAATAACGCTGGGAATTTCTTTTCCCATAAGGCTTGGATGCAGCATGTTGGGCTGCATGTTGGGCAGCATGTTGGATCTCTGGAGAGTTGAGCTGCCTGAAGTCATCCTTGATGTGATCGCCATTTACTGCCACTGGTCTTCTTTCCTGAAACTTTTCTCTAAGTGCAGATGTCTTGGAAAATGATGAGAAGAGAGATGAGTCCAAATTAGATTTTAGGAAACATGGTGTATGCAGTATAACAGATTGTCCAAGGAGACAATGGATAGTTTCAAACCTTGATTTGATAAGCAGTGTGATTTGCTTTTGTTGGACCAGATGATCTCCCCTACAGTTTCAATGTTTCTATGATTTATGAAGATGAAAATGACACAAGCCCTTCCTACCTCTCAACTTTTATTGAGGCTAGCCAACTGGTGTTTGTGTTCCTCTTTTTTTGCTTATACGTCTAGAGACAAGTCCTCAAGAAAGAGACAGCAAATTTGTGAGGTAAGTGTACTTTACATATGTTAAGTGCCAGCTAACTATGCTGCAGTGGCTATGTGCTGGCAGAAATAGCATTCAAGAACTTGCTATCAGGTGAAAAAAATATTTAAAGGAAAGTACAAAATGGCTGTCATACACAAGGCAAACGGTATCGTACCAGAGACTGCATTCTGGCTGAGGATTTGTGTTTAGAAATCCACATCTATCCACATTAAGTATTTTAGAGAATTCCCAAGAGCTTACCTGAATCATTTTGTCTTAAGACAGAAAAAGTGTACTGTCCACTGTCTCTTGTCTAGCTAATTCAAAAGTCAGACTTGTGCTTCTTCAAAATCAAGTGAATATTTGGGAAGATGCTCACAAGAATGTGGATATGTGGATAAAGTGGATTATGTTCTTGTTTGTCCTGAGAATCTACTCATTTTAATGAGATATTGCTTCACTGTACATGGTTTATGTATTTGAAAACAGAAATCCTTTGCAAATGAAGTGTTTAAATGATGCAGAAATAATACAGAAACTAATTTATTACAGATACAAGCAAAAAGCTGTTCACAGTTCAAAGAAAGATTTATTTTTATTTAGTGTTCTTTAAAGTGCTGAATGAACTCATCTGAACTTCGAGACAATCTAGAACCAGTCCATGCAAACTCTATTGGCTGGATTACAGCTGCTAATGATCTGTAAAAGGAAAGTCAGTTTGCCTCTTGATAGAGATTACTGTACCAAATGTAGCAAAAAGCTATGTGAAATATGAAATGTTTACTCTTCTGTGGGGATAGATACCATTAGTGTGTACAGTTTCTTTCTCTGTGAAAAAAAAAAATTCTTCTACATATTTTAATTAATTAATTAAAATTAAAGATGCACAGAAAGTAATTTGCTTTGTGGGTTTCTTTTTTTTTTCTGTTTTTTACTGAAGCAAACATTATTTATATACGAGTGCATTGTTATATAAAATTTCAAAGTTCCTTTCAGCTGTATTTCTGAACTTACATTCCACCATATTTCTGAATAGACCAATCACATATTTGAATAATGAAAAAAAATTAGCTGTCATGGATGGAAAAGTGTCAGGTTAAAACATTTTTTAAAGTACTGATGACATTCCTGCATACTTTGCTTGGTTTGCATTTTATTTAAAACTTTTTTTCATATCTGCTAAGTATATACTGTGATTCTTAGCACTAGACTGTCTTCAATATTTCACTGCAGTTAACTCATGAAAAAAGATATATCGTGTTTCTCTCTTCTCACATTATCTTCATACAGATTTTAATGTTTATTTATTGTATATTATAAGGAAATCCTGAGGTAGATGAGCCCACAATATTTTCTTGCTGAGAGCACTTTAAAATATCCTGAAATAACATTTCATCTTTAAAGCTAAGTTTTATTTGAACGCAAGAAAAAAATATATAAGTTTTCCTAATGAAGAAACTTGGTACAAGATCATAAAACACGTTGCTCAGGAAGACATTCCTCTATTACTCACCATGCTGGTCTTGGCAGGAGAGGTCATTTTCTTCAGTCCAGAAATTTGTCATGACTTCCTGGGTTGTGGCAAACTCCACACAGTTTCTTGTAAATGTGTTTTTGGTGTAAAAGTGAGTTCTTATTCTTTCCCCTCTCCTCTCTATCTCTATGTCACTCTCCATTATTGTTTGAGTTTTGACGGTGGGTTAGTCTCACTATTTTCTTGTCATAGGTTACTTATTATTATTGTTTTATTCCTTACCTCCCCATTTTGAACTTTAAGAGCTTTATCCAGCTGTTTGCTCATTTGCTTGAAAGGACAGAACAATTTTGTTGCCTTGAGAGCAGTAGCCAAGGTGAATCTTCCTTTCTAGTGATAAGTCAAATTTTTATAGTATGCAGCATCCATTTCTCAGAAAACTGTAGGCAAATAAGTCATTTATTATTCAATGCCCATGCAATTCCCTGATTTCAGACTGATTTGATATGCCAGTGGTGGTGTTTTGTAAAAAGTAGTTTTCCAGATAGATAATGAGGTGTTGACAGAGTCTCTTTTGTATGACTTAATGCATTGACTGATATAAAAGATGTATAAAATTAATCAGCCAGTGGTACTCAAAGTCTCGATACAGTCCTGTATCAATGACCCCAGATACTCCAAGTTATTCTATACCTTAGTTGTTCTTAAGGAAACGTTGTTCTTAAGGAAACATGACCAAAATTGGAGTTCCAGCCTGTTTCTTCCTTGACACAAGAGTTGAAAAGCTTAAGTAATGGACATGTGATATACGCACTTCCAGATCAAACTTCCTCTTCAGATCACATAGAAAAGAAAAGTGAAAAGAAAACAGAAAAGTGTTCGGGATTGCTACCTACTTGTGACTGGGGCAAAAATGGCATTGAAATGGTCCAACAAATCAACAAAAAGGAACTATAGGTGATAAAACCTATAAGTTAAAGCACTGAAACTGTCCTCATATAAGACATTGTCTTATAATGATATAAGACATAATATATAATAATATATAATGATTTAATGATAGCAAACCCAAATTACTGCTGTAGTCTGCATTGCATACCTCTTAAAATATTCTGCATAGAACCATAGAATCACTGAGGTTGGAAAAGGTTTCTAATATCATCTAATCCAACAGACAACCCAAACCACCATGTCCTCTAAACCAATTCCCTAAGTGCCATTTCTACACAATTCCTGTATAACTCCTGTAATGGTGATTCTACCACTTCCCTGGGTAGTCTGGGCAGCATGAACACTCCTTCATAGAATAAATTTTTCCTAATATTCAGTGCTTCTTGAACATCTCCTAGGTAATTCTAATACCTCTGTGGGCAGTCCTTTCCAGAGTCTGACCAGTGTAAGCCTACTTGGCTTATATATGAAATGTCTGTATTTGATAATAATGTTGAAACTGCAAGGCAATTATGGAATTTCTATCAGATTACCAACACAAATCTATCACAGTTGCCATGTTTTTGAAGGTCTACCTTTCCCCACTGTGAACTCTGTGGCTCTATATATGAAGTATTACAAATAAAATCGTGTGACTTGTTTGCAGAGGTAGTAATGTCTTTGTTAATACAAATCATATCATACCTAGCTTCATTGATTTAGGAACAATATTCAGGAGAAGTTTATATCTACAGCCTTTTTTTTTTATTTTATGTAGTAGGAAAATAGATTAGGTAAATGGGAATAAACTTCCTAGTTTTCACTCCTGAAAATAAATATTCAGTTCAGAGATAAAAAAGAAAAAAAAAACCCTCATGATATTTAAGTAGTTTTTCTCCTCGTTTTATGTAACTATTGGTTTGATAACTCATACTTTTTCCTTTAATAACCAAAAGAATGCGCCCTCAAAATAGATAAAAATATTCTAAAACACACATACATACTCTTAATTAAATATTTTATGATAGCCTGTTTCTTATAATGTTAACCCAGTTTTCAATCTATTTTGCCTAGATTTTGGAGAGTTTTCATACCAGAAAATATATGGACAGAAATATTCTAAAGAACATTATATAGAGAAGTGATAAATTAAGTCTAATTAAACAGCAGCATCTTTCAACACATAAAGGAGGAAAAGTTCATCGAGGTAGTATGCATCTGCATCCTTTCTATTTTGTCCATTGGAATTTGGATTGAGACAGAACTTAAGCTATTCAGAAACTCCTAATTGGAAGTAGTGGGATTATCCTGCAGCACCATCAATAAATCTAACTTCATATTTGCATTTTAACTTGTGAAATAAGAAACAGAGGTAATCTTTTATATTATAGCTAGAATGCAGAAGGCAGTGCTTTTAGTGAAAGGATGATCATTATCACTCTACAGCCATGACACCTACATTGTCTGTGAAGTTTCAAACTAATAACAGATTTTTGGTTCTCCAGTTAAGATCTATGCAGGAAAATTAATAAGAAAATTGCTTCATTTCATCATGATGGCATTTGGGAGTTTTAGAACCCTCTAGTCCATTAGTCAGTTTTGTTAATGACTATGCTCATCCCTTTAATCATGTGAAACATTGTCTGAGTTTCATTTAGTTCAAAGTGCCTTTCAGAAGCCTGAGTAGACTCTGAGTAGTGTGAAACTTCACCTATTCTCGAGGCAAAATATATTTTGCTAGATTCATTTGTATTTTATATGAAGATATAACACATCTGAGGATTCTAAAAAAATACAATAATTTTGAAGTATAAAAACTGAAATTTTGGTGTTTAACATATTGGCAAATTGTCTGTGTTTCTTGTGAACATTGCTGATTTAAATTCAGTATGGTAAAAAGCCCTGCAGAGAAGGACTTGGGTCTTAAGGACTTTCTGATCTATGAATGTAGGTACTCTCTTTCATGCAAAAATTTCCAATGCATTTAACCTCTCTTGTTGAAAGAACCGCCCTCTATTGCCCATGATAATTCTCTGCAGTATCAATGGATAGAGGGACATTTAGAGTTACATTCTATAAGACTGCAGATATCTCCAGGTGTTTTCCACTTCATTTCTACAGAATTCAGGAAATTATACTGATCAAGCATAACTGTTTATAGATATGGAGGCTTATAATTTATGACAATTCATGCCTACATCACTTGGTTTCCAAACTGTTATAAGTTTTCCATACTTATAACTTTGCTTTTTATTTAACCCTTTGTCAGATCTAGTCCATCATCTTATCTTGAAATATTGTATTGCTTTTAGATCTTCAGGATAACTGAATGCTGTTTTGATCATTACTATTTATCAGCAGGTTTCAATATCGCTTTCTGAATCACTAAAATAGATTCTTTAACACAACTTATTTTTATTCCAGTGACAAGATTCACTGCTTCTTCATACATTTGTAATCATTTAGTAAGTACAGCTGCAACACTCAGTGTGTCAGAATTTGTTCAGTTTTACGAGCTCTGATTTTACCTCACTTCTAGATAGAAAAAAAAACAAAACCATAAAAACATACATGATGGACTGCTAAATATACATTAAAGGGGAACATTTTGGAAGTTTTATAATTTAAATCCTATAAAATAAATTAAGATATTACAGTAACATTAATAGATTTGAGATAAACGCAACTACAATATAACTAAAGTTGTATCTGTTATTATTCATTCAGATGTTCAACATTTAGAGTAGATTCCAAGATTTCTTTAAAATATGTTTGTTTGAAATAATTTTTTTCCATATTTTACTGACTTCTGAAATATTTGCAAAATTTCCACTAATTTTATTTCAATATTCTTATTATTTGTTAGGTAAGTGGTATCCTTTAAAGTATAAACAGTTAGCATACAAGTCAGTTGATTAGGCAGTTATAAATGTCAAATACAGTGCTTTTTGGATCTTTGCAGAATGTAAGTTCTTTCCTTCTTGGGGTCTATACTCAAATTAAAAAGTGGACAAATATGTTATTTATTTAAATATATTTTGCCTCTTAGACAAGTCAGAGTTTTATTTCAAGAAATACCTCAGTAAGTGCGCTTTGTGCCTTCCCCCCACCCAAAAAAAAAAAAAAAAAAAAAGAAAGAAAAAAAGAAAAGAAAGAAAAGGATGGTTCACACATATGTATACAAATTTTGATAAATACTAATCTTTCCCTGACTTCGTATTTCATTCCTTTGTATCCAGTGGTGATATATGCGATATGGAACAAATGCAATATCTATTTTCTTTCTTTATAGATTCTGAAATTTAATAATGAACAGTGTTTTGGATTAAAGTGTAATTGCCAAAGAAAAAGAATTCTGAGTACCTCCACACAGCCACTTCCCTTAGTATTGTTTGCCTAAATTGTAACCCAGTTTAGAATTTTTTCAGTGAGATTTTCTTCTAGCGTACTGAACTGTTCCCATGACCGCATAGGAAGCATGTATACAGAAGAAAGGAAACATGAGACAAAAGTTAAATATCACAGCATTAAGTGTGATAACTTATAACTTAGATACAGCCTTGGATAATATTATTCAGCAAGTATAGATTTATTTGGGAATCTTTAGAAAACTCTTCTATCAAGGGTTCAGCTACATAGTGAATTATTGGCATATGAATGAGAGGTTTCAAAACTGTTAAGTGTAAAGTGTAAGGACTTACTTAAAATAAAAACTTTGATAGAAACGGAATACCCCAGAAAAATCCAGCCCTCATTCATCTTTGGATTCTGATTCTCTTCAAACATTGTTATCATAACAGGCAATTACATTTACTGAATTTGCTCAGGGTAAATGGTGAAGTGTTTGCCTTGGGAAAATTTGATGGTACACTTCTGAGAAGAGGACAAAAAAGATAGAAAACAGAAAAGAAGGTCTTCTTTCACTGTAAATATGAAAGCAGAACTGAAAAATGATAAACTGGATCTTCACTACTTCAGTTAAACAAACAAAAAACACAAAACAACACCTTACTGGTAAAGCCCTTTCTTGATTAACTCCTTCAATTCTAGGAGCAAGGAGAAAACTGCTATTTTCAAAATATCAGGCTATGAACTCACATACAAGCTATGCAACACTTTAAAAAATTATGCTGTCTATTGTGTTTTAACCCAGCAGGCAGCTCTGTACTACATAGTCAGTCTCTCACTCCTCCAGCTCAGTGGGCTTTGGGGAAGGGGGCAGAGGGTTAAAACTGCAAGAAAAAACAGAAACAACACAACAAAGTATAAATTATGGTTTGAGGTAAAAACCATTCCCTGAGACCAAAAGGAAGAGATAAAGTGAATAATAATAGTAACGATGAGAATATATATTTACAACGCGTGTGACACAGAAGTGATTTCTCACCACCCACCAACTGATGCCCAAGCAGCAGTTGCTCCCTGGCCCCTCCCCACAATTTAAATACCTCCCCCACTTCTTCCCACCCCCACCTCCACCACACACACTGCATGATGTCAAACGCTGTGGAATTTCACTTTGGCCAGTTTAGGTCAGTTGTCTCCCTCACAGATTCTTGTGCTCACTTTGCTCATCTCACCAGGAGTACAAGAAGTTTAAATGTTCCTGACTGTGAAACCACTTCTTAGTAACAACTGAAATATCTGTGTTATAAACATTGTTTTACTCCTTTAGCCAAAACATGAATCATACCAGGCACTCTGAAGGGGAAAAAAAAAATAAAAATAATAAACTCTGTTCCAGATGAAACCAGGACATCTATTTATTTCACTGTTATTGTTTTTCTTCTTTCTTTTTTCCTTCTTTCTTAAGTTGTACTTATTACAACACATGAGATCTTGCACTTTTCATCACAAATTTGTCAGCCATCCCACTGCAGGGCACATAGTGAGTGGGGAGTGACTGAATGGATGTGTGGTGTTTAGCAGTCTTAAAGATTAAAATACAGTATTGAATGTTATATTTCATTAATTTAATTTAATTTTTTTTATATTCTTCAAATAAAGATCTTGATTTTTAGAGTTAACAGTTCTATGTAAAGTTTGTTGTCCAACCTTAGTTGATGAGTACTAGGATTAGAAAAAGAATATATTTCGATTTTTCCTCACTAAACTACTCCCATTATTTGTCCAAATAATCAATTCTAGAGAAACTAAAACCTGTAAAAAGCATATCAGTGTGCAAATTATTGATTTTTGTTTTCTCACTCACACTTATACACTAGTATTCACAAGTATAAACTCTTACTCATCTTGCATCCCCTTGTAGGAATTTTCTCCAAACACTGTAATACAGCTAGGAGATTCAAAAGAAAAGTGCAAAATTAGGACAATGTGAAAATGTGAGAAATAATGAAGTCTTTTTAAATCTGTATGATTGAACTAAAACCTATAAGTTATTTTAAACTTTCTTTTTTTAACTAAAAAACAACAATTTATTATTCCAAAAGTTATAATTAAATTAATAAGTTTTGTTAATAATAGTATTTTTTCCTAACTCAATATGTATTTTTTCATTGAAGACAGAAGGGAAATTAAAATAGGAATTCCATAGTAATTTTAATGATACACTTTTTTTTTGTTTTTGTTTTTGTTTTGTTTTAAAAAGAGTACATCTGGTAAGGAGAATTAAAACTTCCTTCCCCGTCTATATTTCTGTGCTAATATTGAGATTTATAAAATATGTACTCAAATATATTTTAATGCCCTTTTTTAGATTTTGCAGAAATGATGTCTTTATACTTTCTACAGATTTATTGTGGTTTAACCCCAGTAGACAGTTTAGAAGCACACAGTCACTTGTTCATTCTCCTCAGGTGAGATGGAAGAGAAAACTGGAAAGGTAAAAGTTCAAGAACTCAAGGGCTGTCATAAACACAGCTAACTAGGTACAGCAAATGCCATTTGTGCAAGCAAAACAAAACAAGAAATCCATTAGCTACTCTTATCAGAAGGCAGATGTTTAGCCATTCCCAGAAAAGCAGAGCTCGTCATGCATAAGTTTCTTGAGTTAAACACATCACTTCAAATGTCTCACCATCTTCACTCTTTTGCCCTGCTTTTCTTGCTGAGAATGATGCCATATGGTATAGAATACACCTTCAGTCAGTCTGAGTTAGCCATTCTGACTGTGTCCCCTCCCAGTTTCTTGCATATCCCTTGTCTCCTTATTTGCAGGGAAGCATAAAAAGCAGTAAAGTCGTCGATTCTGTGTAACTATTCCTCTGTAACAAGTAAAACTGCTGTCGAAAAAAAAATAATAAATAAAAATGTCATTTTATACCAGCCAAAACCATGACAAGATTGTATTTTAATAGCTGTTGGTTATGAAATGTTTCAAAAAGCATCTAACAACACTACCTTTCTCAAACAGTAGCAAATGTGCTTTCTATTTAGGAAAGAAGAAAAGAACATGCTTGGCATAGAATTCTTGTATTCCAAAGTGTCCTCCTGATCTGATATCTCAGAAGCTAATTATAGTAACCAAAGAGTTCAGTTATTTTGGAGATGAAGGCTAAGCCAGATCATCATGTATCATTACTATGTAACCCAATTTGACATGAAGATTCTTACAGAGTATTGTATTGTTTCCATGACTAGGAAAGACTAATTAAATACCTTACGAGAACACATGAAAATATCTTGTTGAAGACATTGAAGAAATTGAAAAATTACTTTTTATATTTGCTTATTTTTAACTTCAAGAGTCTAACTGGAGATAATTCATTTGGGAGAATGGCGTTCTAAAGTTGACCTGAGTATCAAAGTGACTAAAATAATTTTTTTGCCAAGTAAATTATCCAACTAAAAAAATAGTACTGACTACATTTCAAATAATCTAGAATGCTAACAAGCCTTTTTTTTTTTTTTTTGCAAGAGATTATTCATAATTTTACAGATTCTTCCGTTGTAAGCCAATTTCCATCATAATAGTTTGAAAAATATTAGTGTTCAACCATTTACTAAATTTATTTAATTGTATTTGGTGTCAGAATTCATACCTAATATTACATTGCCATTATTATCTTCTGTAAGCTAGGATAAACTATACTTTTTAAGGTTATAAGAAATTATAGAAACACACTGACTTTGAAAAGCAATATTACAACAATTTTCATTTGGTATTGTTACAGTTTTATCTCAAATAAAACATTTAAATATGTAAAAAGAATAAAATAAAATAAAATAAAATAAAATAAAATAAAATAAAATAAAATAAAATAAAATAAAATAAAATAAAATAAAATAAAATAAAATAGAATAAAATAAAATAAAATAAAATAAAATAAAATAAAATAAAATAAAATAAAATAAAATATAAAAAACAGCCACCACTTCTCAGACACTTGCAATGGGGAGATAACAGTTAAAATAACTGGTTATATTCTACAGTTATGATTGATGTTACTTAATACAGAAAAAGTGTTTGAAATTATATATTCTACTATATTTATTCCCAAATTCTTAAGTTTAGTGAGCATACATACAAATCAAATATCTTTGAAGACACAATTTACTGCATGCTTTAATTTCTGAAATCAGCAGATGTTCACTTACAGGTCCTCACAGAATATGACATTCTTTTTACACAGTATTTTGGATGCATAAAGCCATAGCATAATTTCAATATAAAACATTTGTGTTTATCTGTCATCTACTTGCATCCTTCCAGTATTTAAAAGGAGATCATAAACAGGATCTATACGGGAAATAATTTTTTTTGCGTGGGTAGATGGAGACAGAACAAGAGGAATAGTTTTAAACCAAAGGAGCAGAGATTTAGATCAGTTCTCTCTACACTTGAGAGACAATTAACATTACACTGAAATGTAAGATGAGCAGTGAAAATAGATATGCCCAATGAGGCTGTGAATGCTCCTGCCCTGGAGGCATCCAAGGACAGGATGGATGGGGCTTTGAGTTACATGGTCCAGAGGGAGATGTCCCTGCCTATAACAGGGGGATTGGAACTATATGATCTTAAATGTCCCTCCCAACCCAAACCATTCTATGATTCTATTTCTTATAACTGATGTTACTTATATGTTCTATTTCTTAACATGCAAACACATTTCACATGTCTCAATGAGGAGTGTGGTAAACATCTAAAATGTTTATAATTAATCCTTCTATGTGTGATAATTTGCTTTTAATATCACATCAATCAATAATATTAATCCATTGTCAAGTAAGATCAATTTTCTTCTACCATAGGAAATAAAATAAAATAAAATAAAATAAAATAAAATAAAATAAAATAAAATAAAATAAAATAAAATAAAATAAAATAAAATAAAATAAAATAAAATAAAATAAAATAAAATAAATAGTTCATGTACTACAAAAAGCTGTTCTTACACCAATATTTTAATTTCAGTGATGAAAATTATACAAAAATTTATGAAAATTATACAAACGTTTATAACAACTATTCTTGAGTGATATGTTTAAAGTATAAAAAAGAAAGATCTAAGATCATAGAGAAGAAAGACATTTTCCTGGTTTAATGCCTGCAGAACAATATTCTAACTTAATTTAAAATTATATGAAAGAGCTTTACTATATTGCACTAACAGATTTATTAGTAAGGTAGGAAAGAAACTGATACCAAATTGCCTTAGTAACCTTAAAGGAAACTTAATATCTTTAGAATCAGGTTTAAAGTTTAAAACAGATGTTTTTAAAAGTTGGAGTTTTTTTGTTTGTTTGTTTGTTTTGTTAGTGTAGACTGCATATTTTCAGGCTTTTCAAACTCAAAGAGAAATTTAGTGTTCATCAAAGCAATATTCCAAGCAGTTCTATGGTTCTATATTTTCATTGAAAGGGGCAAGGCATATCACATCAACTTCCTAAAAACCACAAAAATGATACACTCCTGCTAGTAATTGAATAATGAACAAATCTTTTCAACATCAAGATCAGCAAGATCTTGAGTAGTCTAAACAAAAGCTAGAATGTTTAATGATTGAAAACTGGAATCTTATTCAGAAATTAACATAAATTTATGAAGTTAAAGCACATAAAATACTTAGTGTTGTAATCATTACATTCCTCTGAACAAACATCCTAGACTGTGACTTTTGAAGTTGTTAGGAAAAATAAATATTCTTGTTTAAGCACAAACCTACTTCACGATAGCTACTCACAATAAATCTGTACTTGAAAATGATTCACTCTTAGCTACTTCACATTTGAGGATGTATTTTTATGCAATCTGCACATTTCTGTTCCACATTCAGCCAAGACAGTTCTAACAACACACCAGCTTTGGTTATTGTCGAGTGACGGAACCATCTCCAGGCTAAGCTAGAACAGGGATAGACCATGTAATGGAGAGGAGATGCTACCTTATTTGTGTGACAAAACGGGTCAAGGCAGAGCCATGACAGCTGGCCTGAATTCGGCAAGGAAATATTCCATAAATGGCATCACTACTGCCTCACTGTGCTCACACTTGTTGTTTTCCATAAATATTCACCAATTGTCAATGACTTTCAATGGGTGCAATTTTTTTTCTGCTTGGAGGAATTCAGTTCCACACATCTTTTCTTTGTACACACTTCCATGTCAGATGCCATTTTGTGAGACTGCCCTTCTGCTGCCATCTGTCACACACAAAAAAATGTAACAATATTGGCAGGAAGGTTCAACCTCTATTGCTGCAAACCCCATGAGCCTCTTCTGACATTATGGACCAACATAATAAAACGAGGCATTACTTCTGGAGCATGTCTTGTATATTGCTATAGTTGTATTTTTATTTCCATTTCTGTGTTAGTAATAATGCTTATCTTGATCCACAACTTCTATTTTGTTTCCAGTTCCCTCATTCTTCCCACTTGGGAGGAGTAAGCAAACAGTTTAGTGATGTTTGGCTGCATGCTGAGTTAAGCCTCAACTCCTCCAGGAGATCTTAATGAATAGGTAATTATATAGAACATCTTGGAAGTTGATCTAAGAATTTTATTTCATTTATTGAAAAAGAAATATTTTTCCAGCTTGCTTCAGAACTCTTCTGAAAGAATTCATGGAACGTATAGTAAGATAGTTTCATTCAAAATACAGCATAGTAGAAATCACAGACATACATATACATACACCAGACATGATTTTAAAATGTTTTTTATCCATCAATTTGTAATGATTTATTCAAATCTTGCTTGAAATAGGGTAGAATAAACAACAACAACAGTAAGAATGAATTAGTTGCCCAGTATATGAAGAAATAGATGGAAATATTATTTGAATGAATACATAGGAGCAAATACTTTAATTCATAACGTTGGTGAAGAATCTGCATTAGACTCATACAGCGGAGGTTGTGGACTAGGTCTGGTTTAATACTGAAGCTCGAGCAGTGAAGAACAAATCTGATATTTCCTCTCAGAGCACACTGAGAAAGTTACCCCAAAGCAAGTTTGCTGATGACACAAAGCTGGGAGGAATGGCTGACATGACAGAAGGCTGTGCTGCCCATTCAGTGAGACTTGGACAGGCTGGAGAGTTGGGCAGAAAGGAACCAGATGAGGTTTAACAAGAGCAAGTGTAGTCTTCTTCCTAGGTATGAATGACTACATGCACTGCTACAGGCTGGGACATGACCTGATGAGCTCTGAGGAGAGGGACCTAGAGGTGAATGACAGGCTGGCCATGAGTATTTTGTCCAGTTCTGGGCTCCCCGGTACAAAAAAAAAAAGACAGGGATCTCCTTTATAAGAGTCCAGGAGAGGGCTAAAAGTTGATAAGGGGTGGGGAACACCTCCCTTATGAGGAAAGGCTTAGAGACCTGGGTCTGTCCATCCTGGTAAAAAGAAGACTCAGAGGGGATCTGAATAACGTCTATAAATATCTGAGGAGTGGGAGGCAAAGGGACAAGGCTGGGTTCTTTTCTACAGTGTGTGGTGATAGGACAAGGAGAAATGGCCACAAACTGAAGCATAGGATGTTCTGCACAAATGTGCGTAGGAGCTTCTTCACAGTGAGGGTGACAGCATTGGAACAGGTTGCCCAGAGAGGTTGTGGACTCTCCTTCTCTGGAGACATTCAAGACCTCCCATATTCTTTTCTGTTCCTAAGAAAGACAAAAAAAATCAGGTCGCCAATAAAATGTGATGAAATGCTAAATTAAAATACAAACAACAGTGCTTTTGTTATTAACTGCAACCATACTTACTAATGAAATTTGAATTTTGTGTAGTTTTTGAAACTGTTTAATAGCTGACAACAAATAGATGATTTTACATAAAAAGTATTGGTGTTAATGAAATCTATATTTCTAGGACTTGAACTCATTATGAAAAAGGAAACACAATTCAGTGTGTGGATGAAACAGTTCAGGTTTGTGCTGCAGCTAAAATATGTTTTAGCACAAAATCTAGTGTTGTGATACAATACAGTCATTGAGACAAGTGCAAAGTGTGTCTGGCTTCCTCACATCCCAAAAAATAGTGATCAGCCAACTGGTAGCAGTCTTGATATATCACTTCAAATAAATCTGAGTGTTATCTTAGGATGATCCTTCTATACTTATAATTATCTTATAAGATCAAAAGGTTAAGCATTTCTACTATTCAGTCACCTTAACTAATATGCAAGTATATTCAGTTATGTAATGACAAAAATAAAGACCTTGAGAGATACAAAGTTTGCCCAAACAAGTGAATAAATAATTAACCTAATTAGATCTATTTTGCTGAAGTTATATTTATTAACATACTATGTAGTGATTTCCATTGTATATGCCACTGTGTTATCTAAGTTCAACTCTGTGAATGAGAAAAAAAAAAGTGAGAGCTGTTCTCACACTTTTAAAATTTTAGATTATTTAGATACCTAAACTGAGACATCTATAGATATATATGTGCTATTTAAACTCATGGATTCTTATAAACTATATTTACATAGAAAAAGGAGATAAAAAAGAATGTAAGAAGTGTAAGTGAAATAAATAAAAAAAAAATCGGTAAAACCATGACAGAATTAATCTCAGTATATGTTTCCCTCCTGAGTCGAGCTGAAATTTGCTTACCTAGTGGATATGTTTTAATTGTTGCTATTGAATCTATTCTTTCTGACCCAAGATGTCACATCACTATGTGTCTGAAGCTGTGCTTGCTAAGTTATTTTGGCATTAATCACATTTATTGTTTGCAAGTCCACAATTCTCTTATTCATGGGCACTACCCTTGGGAAAGCAGGTCACTGTTATCTAATAGCAGAATCTACAGCTGCTCTTCCTGACTTCAATTTAAGTTTTACTTCCTCAGCAGAGGTCATATAGAAACAATTGAAGTTAATTTTATGAGACATCTGTTATATTTGTGGTCATACTCATTCTTCAAGATTGCCCTCTAAGGTAACAGTTGCTAAAAGGAAATATGAATGTTATCAGGCACGTTAGAACAGAAGAAAAACAAACAAGTTAAAGAAAATACCAGAAGTTATTTGATGCTAACTGCAGAATATGAAAAAATAGGATATTATTTTAAATAAAGGAACCCATAATTTGGAGTCTCCAATACATTCATTATAGTAAAATGTGAAAATTATGATGGCTGCTCTGAAAGTAATGACTCCTATTTTATTATGCTGGCCCATCATAAATGTTCATGGTATTGCAGTTGAGGCTGAACCTGCCTGCCAATATTCTGTTAAATTATTTTACTTTGCAACAGATGGCAGCAAAGAGGCAGTCTGACAAATTGGCATCTGATGTGGAAATTTACGTGAAGCAGAAGATGTGACATTGAATTCCTCCACAAATTAAAAATTGCACCCATTGACATTCACTGACACTTGCTGAATTTTTATGGAGTCCAAATAGTGGGTGTGAGCATAGTGAGGTGGTGGGTGGTCTGTTTCATCAGTGACAGTAGTGGGTCACCTCCAGTCTAGATTTATACAAACGTGGAAAGCAGGCTTGTGTTCATTGCTGGTGAAAACGCACAGCTAATGGTAGTGACTGTGTGGACAAAGTGTTTTGTAGCTGAGAATTTGCTCTTTCAAACAAGGTTATTCTGCTCTTTGTATCAGTTGTTGCTTCCATGGAAATAAATAGGAGACATTACTTTCAGAGCAACTTGTGTACAACTCTGAAGCATAAATCTGGAAGAATTTTGTGACTATCAATGTGCTGAAATAACAAAACATAGATACTGTTAAATATCTAAATGACATACCTACATCTATTTTTCTCACAGAATCACAGAATTGTAGGAGTTGGAAGGGACCTCTAGAGATCATCTAGTCCAACCCCTCTGCCAAAGCAGCTCCGTAGACCAGGTTGCACAAGTAGGCATCCAGGTGGGTCTTGAACATCTCCAGCGAAGGAGACTCTGAAGCATGCTGGGCAGCCTGCTTCAGTGCTCCATCATCCTCACTTTTCTTTCCAAAATCCCTTATGATACAGAATTATACTAGATCATTGTCATAAATCCTCAATGTTTAAAAAGTTTGGTCTTCTTTCTATGCTTTTTTAGTTAATGTGATCACTGTAAATTACTAAAAATTAATACAATTAGGAAAAATGTTATCTATTCTTTATAAAGCAAATTATCCTACTGTATGTAGTCACTCTGATACATGCCTGTTTTTTCCTAAAATGTAGGTGTCTGCTTGGAGTTAGTAAACTTAGACACCCTGTGTAGTCAATAGACATTTCTAGGTGCATATTTACCTCAACTTAAAGTACTATATTCATTTAGAAAAATACCAGAATTCCTTATTTTACTTCAGTGCAAATGAATGATAAGAATTTTAGCCTTTTTTTTTAATTTTTTATTTTTGTCAATTCCATCAGTGTTCAAAATAGGAATCTGACCTTTCCCACATAGATTTATAGGAGTTCAGGAGTAATATGCTCCTTGGAGACAGCCATAGACAATTAGGTTTAATGTCACATTGTCTCAAGATAAGGACTTCAAGAATTAGTTTCTTCAGTTTGTTAAGATTACTTTTTTTTTCCTTAGGGCTATTTACAAAATACTTCTTAAGCTGCACAAGATTTTCTGTCATTTTTTTCTCTGAACCATATTACTCCTATAACATAGATTTTGCTATTATTTTTTTTTCTGCTTTAACTGAGCCATGCTACAAGATTTATTGATTTACATTTAGAAACTTTCTTTTCTTTCCCCTCCCCAACATTTTTTTTCTTTTCCTACTTATTCTTAGCATGCAGCACTCTATACACTCTAAAGGTCTTCTGTTTTCCTGTTAAATACTCTGGAGGCTGAACAAAACCCAGATGTCTGTCTGAAGAAACAGTCTCCCTGGAGATATATGGAATGCTCACAGATGTTTTTTTCCAAGAGTACCTATAAAAATATCATTAAACTTAAGAAACACGATTTGACATTTCTGTAAAGATTCTTCTCTGTTACGAAGTGCCAGATATTCCCTTTTTACATGTTTGATTACTCTAGTTTCTTTATAAGCAAAGAATTCAATCATTTTTTTCTGACATTCATATAGACCAGGCCAAGCAGTAAATGACCCAATCCAGACTCTATCATAGCACAAAAAGAAAGTATGTTACAATAAATTGCAAAATATCTGGAATAAGTGATTTTTAGACCAATATCATACTCCCACTATCACTCAGACTGTTTTTGCAACTTTTATCCCTTTCACACACTGTTTCTTTTCTGTCTCAATGTATTGCACCTTTGTCAGGTGTATACATTTAGCTCTGTTGGGTTGTTTGTTGGTGTGCTTTTTGGTGGGTTTTTGTTTGTTTGTTTGTTTTGTTTTGCTTGCTTGTTTGTTTTTCTGAAAGATTATCCAAATATTTGTTAATTATTTAGTTTATGGTGAAATAAGATAAGACAGGGATGCTATCAGTAATTGCTCTTATTATTTGTAGACTTTTATGCTCCTGTATTGATACCCATTACACTTAATCTTTTTCCTTGGTGTACATTCAGACTCTTTGATACTTCTGATTTTGTTTGATTTGTCTCTCTACTAGATATTGCATGCAGGTATGTGATTGTTTTCACTGGACTCTGGCAGTGTTTCTGCCTTGTTTTCTCTAACATCTTGGATTCTTTGTGATGCTCGAAGTACCAAAATATTTTTTCTCTCTTATACTTTCCAGATTGAACTAAGCAGCCTAGGATCTGCTGGCAGGTAATTTTCTTTTTAGATTTTTATCGAATTGCAATACTGGCTTTTAAATCTTGGATCAGTCTCAAAATTGTTAGTTATATCTGTCCTCTATCTACCAGTTTAAAATAAACAGGCAAGTGAAACCAAAAATCACATATATTGTGTCCACATGTTGTCCTCAATACAGGAGAGACATAGACCTGTTGGAGTGTGTCCAGAGAAAAGCAACAAAAATGATCCATGGAATGGAACACTTCTCCTATGAGGACAGTCTGAGAGAGCTGGGGCTGTTCAACCTGGAGAATAGAAAGCTGCAAGGTGACTTGATAGTGGCCCTTCAGTATCTAAAGGAAAGAAGGGGAAAGACTCTTTAGCAGATCAGTGGCAACAGAACAAGAGGAAATGGCTTCAAGCTCAGGGAGGGTAGATTTAGGTTATATATAAGGAAAAAATCTTTTACAGGGAGGGTGGTGAGGCACTGGAACAGGTTACCTAGTGTTGTTGTTGATGCTCTGTCCCTGGAGACTTTCAAGGGGAAGCTGGATAAGGCCCTGGGTAACCTGATTTAGCTGTGGTGTCCCTGTTCATTGCAGGGAAGTTGGAATAGTTGGCCCACAGATGTCCCTTCTAACTCTAAGGATTCTATGATTCTAAAAGCAACTCTGGCATTGTTCCACTTCAGTTGCCCTCACTGCTGCAGAGACCAGCTTCAAGGCAGGTAAGACTGCACTGGATAAGGGATCTAAAATAAAAATAAAAATAAAAAATCCTCTCTTTACAGCTTTTTTTTTTTTTAAAGCCAGCAAAGCACTGTTCCTGTGCCAAGGCTGGCAGCTTGTGGGCAGGCTCCTTAGCTAGCAGAGGTGGAGCTGGCACTGCCCATTCTTTGTCTCTTGACCTTGACCCTTGGCTTTAGGGACTTACATAGCACATCAAGTGAAAAAAGGTTGTTGCTGCCCACTGGCAACAGGGTGGGGAAATCAGAGTATGAGGATAGCACACAATAACCGTACAGTACTGCAGCAGCAGGTGTGGGATGTGGGATGAGTGGCAGGGTGTACAAGTGCTGCCTCCCTTTGCTCAGGTGACCAGCTCTCTTGGTAGTGACTGCGACTGTATGTTTAACCATAGTCTCCACCTGACAGTGGGCTTCTACAGGAAGGCTGTGTCGTCTCAGACAGAGGGCCTGCCTAGAAATGTGGTAGTTCAGGCCTTTGGCTGCAGAGAGTATGTAAGCCTGCTGCTGCTGGGGGAGAGTGGCCAGGATTTCACCTGTGTGAGGTTTGAGCTCAAGGAGGAGGTGGAGAGATTGAGAGCCATCAGGGAGTGTGAGTAGAAGACTGACTGCTGCAGTGAGTCACTGGCGGGACACAGGGAGGGGTGTCGGGGAGATAACCTCAAAGAAGTAGTGGACCCCCTGCTCTGTAACAGTCGGACAGATCTGACACATAAGGAGGGTAGGAAAAATGTGCCAGTCACCATCAAGGGTGTTCCATCTGCCTGCCTACCCCACTTCCCCAGGTCCCCCTAAGCAAGAGGAATGGGATGCTGGAAACTGATGAGGTGGTGACTGGGGAGGTGAGGAAGGATCTGCCTATTAGGGGACTTGGGTGAGACAGTTATTCCCATGCCTTGAGACTGCCTCTGCCAGGAAAGACAGAAAGGTAATTGCCTGAAAAGTGGAATGGAGTGCACCATATGCAGACCCGACCTGATGCACAGAGAGATGTGCTGCCTCCCTGGAACCCGGGTCAGGGATGTCACCAAAAATACTCCCAGGTCTGGTTCGATCCTCTGATTATTACTCATTATTGATAGTTCAGGCAGGTAGTGATGAAATCGCTCAGGGAAGCCTGTGAACTATCAAGAGGGATTTCAGTGTTTTAGGGAGGTTGGTTGAGGGGGTGGGAGCACAAGTGGTGTTTTCCTCTCTGCCTTCTGGAGTGGTGAGGGATACAGAGTGGTCTAGGAAAAGTCAGGGTTTGAATAAGTGGCCGAAAGGCTGCCACAGGAACTTCGAGTTCTTGCCTGTCTCCAAGTCGAAAGCAGATCCTAGGACAGAAGCTGGCAGGGCTTGTTGAAAGAGATTTCAACTAGGTATGAAGGGAGAATGGGAGAATATGTCGCTCACTAGGGTGGAGTAAGTAGTTCAGAGCTGTCAGCTAGATCTGATGGGAGAAGAGGGTGGAGGTCAACGGGACAGAGAAGGGCTAGGGGATGATTTTGTTGTGGGACAGATTTCTGTGAGTCTACTGTTAAGGAATTCTGGGTTCTGTTCTAGTCTCCTTGATATGTACATACATGTGTCATCAGAAATTTATTAAACAAGATTCACACTTAGTTATTCCAACTTTGATAAGAACCACATCCTACTTTGGTTCTCACAGTAACAAACTTATTACTGTAATAGAAAACCAGATAAAAACATGTTTTCCCTCATGATTTTCTTGGATTCATTTTTTCATAAAGGGTACTTTTCACTAAGTTAAACTTAAGTCACTTAAACTGACTTAAAAGGAGATATGAGCTAATAACTACTAGATTTGTCTGAAATTCAGGTATAAGATGTATAAAGCTTAAACTATACTGCTTAAAACGTTTGGAAAAAATTTAAAGAAGAGTTTTGTGTGTTACAGCTCTGTAAGGGACTCTTTGGACTTTTTTTTTTTGTTTGTCTCAGCATTGCTGCCTCATCGCTACCACTTCCTGGCTTCAGCATCCTGTTCATAGGTTCATAGGTTCATTAGGTTGGAAAGGACCTACAAGATCATCTAGTCCAACCATCCTCCTATCACTATTCCTACCCAACTACTAAATCAAATCCCTTAGCACCTCATCTAAACGCTTCTTGAACTGTTGTTGTGACACCTCGAAGAAGATCAATGGTCCCTGATGAAGCCACAATATCCGATCCACCTGCACGAGGAGAGAAGAGTTCACCTAGAAGTAAACAACTTGTCTCAACGAAGACCCACGACATCCGCCCCAGACGGACCCTGTCAGCTGCCTCTGAAATGGGCAGACAAATCGTGGGGACAGAGACTATAAAGGATGAACAGCGTGCTCCTGTTTTGAGGGGACTCTTCTGCAGAGGGTTCTTCCCAGGAGTTCTTGGGAGTCTCCTGGCTGTTCTTGCTTGCTTTGAGCCGTGGGGCCGGGGACCATACAAGGATAGACTGTGCACTTAGCAGAAGAAAGATCTGGAGACTTGGGTGGAGCCAGGAACGTGGATCATCGACATCGCCGGATCCCCGGTCATGGTGGTGGTAATTAGTTACATCCTCTATTGTTCTATTGTTTTAGGGATTCTAATTTTCTTCTCTCCTTTTCCTTCTGTCCTATTGCTCTTATTGGTGTTTGTTGCAGCAAATAAAACTGATAAGATTTTACAGCATCTGACCTTGTTTGTGTCTTAATCTCGCTTCTGGGGTCATTTAAAAACCTTTCCCTGATATTGGATCGGGAGAAGATCCTAGTGCATCAAGTGAAGAAAAATCCATTAGGCCACCTGCTTTGCCATTGTATAGTATCCAACATTTACTACTAGCTATCCTTGCAGACTTTGGAAACATGGAATCATATTAATAAGACACCAGGAAAATAGTAGAGGGTGATCTCTTATTTTTACCATTTTACCAATTTTCAGATACCTTAGAACATTTAATACAGGCACCTGAATCACACTTTCAGAAAACAGGATAGAGAATTACAAGCAGGAAAAAACATGCAATAATATACTAGCACTTACATCATGACATGCAAACTGATAGACAAGGGACACATATATTACTTAATTCTGATACATAAAACAGCTCTGCACCTGATCTGATCAGGTTGTACAACTGTTATGACAGCTTTAATGCGACACCAGCTCTGTAGCAATTGTGGTATAGTATACCGAGGAGACATACATCGCTTCTACTGTAAATGATGTTAAGAAGATATCATTCAGTGTCCTCATGCACCTTTTAAGATGTTTTGCTATACATCTTTATTCAATGAATAATTATGATGTCATTGAAAAGTTGGGATGCACTGTCTACAGAAAGAGTGTAAACGTTGTCAGCAAAGCCATTATCAAGAAAAGATGTCATTTACAATATTCCAGAAACATTGCCAGATATACCTGTTTTTGTTTGTTTGATGTTTTTATACTATATGTAATTTTTTATCCCAAATAAATTCAATTGGAGGTAATATTAGGAACTATTACACAAAATTATTCATAGTTTACAAAAAATGTAACCATCTGACAATGCTGTGATAATTCCATAATATGATTGTAGTAGTAATGTGTAGTAGTTGATACCACTTAATTATATTTAATTACTTAATTACTTTATTTAATTACTTTTAATTAATTAATTAATTTATTTTGTGGGGAAAAAACACACAAACACATGCAAAAACAACAACAACTATGTTAAATTCTACTGAATTCCTATGTGCCAAGGACTTAGTACCATAAGTTATCAAAAACTTTTGTGTCAGTTCTTGTTATGAATAAACTTTCATTTAAATTATTAATTACCACTTACTTTTCCAGAATTAGAGGCCTCTGAAACATCACCACCATCTATAATATTGTAAAAAATCAGAAGTGGAGTAGTCGTAAATCTCACTTGGATATTAATAAAATATTTATTTTCCACAAGAATTAAAGCAGTGCAATGGAATACTCTCAATAAGTAAAGAACAAAGAAAAAAGTATTAAAGGAAGATTGACATCATTAGGAAGAATATTTTGTATTTTAAGTTCAGTGATATTTGTAGCCAACATTAGATTAAGCTGAGTTCTTTAATATTCAAGGGATATGATTTTGGAGGGAATCTGCTATTTGTAGAGTCAACATATAATCAAAATAATATTCTAACATTCACTTACAGGATAATACTTTAATGCTAAGCTATTTGTGCAATCTATATTTGTAAGAATATTGCCAGCATAGGTAGGGATAAGGAAAAGAATTAAGAAAAGATCTACTTGGTGCTTATTTACTGAATAGTCTTTGTAAATGAATTCTAAAGTGATATTTTGATGTAGTAGTATGAATAGACACACTTCTGAGAAAACACTTCCATCTATGTACACATTTTTAAGTAACAAGATACTCTGTATTATATGAGGACCTTAATAAAAATTTAAGGAATCATACAATGACTTAGGTTGAAGCAGACCTTAAAGATGATCAACCCCCTACCATAGGCAGAGTTTCCAATCACTGGATCAGGTTGCCCAGTATCCCATCTAATTTGGCCTTGAATGCCTCCAGAGATGAGTCATCCACACCTTCTCTGGAAAATAAAGTCCAGTGCCTCACCATTCTCTGAGTAAAATATTTCTTCCTAACACCTAATTTAAATCTCCCTGCTTTTAGTTTAAAGCCATCCCCCCTTGTCCTCTCGCTAATTAAACCACGTAAAAAGTCAATCGTCTTGAGACTGTAAGCTCTCAAGTACTGGAATACCACAGTGAGGTCTCCCTGGAGTCTTCTCCAAGCTAAATAAACTAAGCTTCCTCATCCTTTTACAGAGGGGAGGTGCTCCTTTTGATCATCTTTGTGGCCTTCCTCTGTACGCTCTTTAACAGCTCCACATCCCTCCAGTACTGGGGGCCCCAGACTTGGACACAGTACTCCAGATGGGGCATTACAAGGCCATTATAGAGAGGGAAAATCACCTCTTTTGCCCTGCTCACCACCCGTCTTTTGATGCAGGTCAGGATAAAATTGGTCTTCTTACTGCAAGGGCATACTGCTGGCTCATGTCCAGCTTTTTGTCCATCAGCAAACACCCTCAAGTCCTTCTCCACAGAGTTGTACTCAATCAGTTCTCTTCCCAGTCTGCACATATATCTGGATTGCCTCGACCAAAGTACAACACATGAGAAGCCTGACTGACCATGAAGACCAAGGCAAAGAACTCAAAAAATATCTCAGCCTTCTCCAGTCTGAAGAGGCCAGCTCTCCTATCTCATTTATCAGAGGGGATACACTCTCCTTTGCCTGGCTTTTCTGCCCAGTACATCTAAAGAAACCCTTCTGGGTGTTTTTCACATCCCTCACTGATTTTAATTCCACCTGTGCCTTGGCTTCCTTTATCCCACCTATCCCAGCTCATTTTCCATTTTTCCCCTCAATCTGGCTTGCTGGGTCCTTTCTTAGCCATGCTGATTTCCTGTCACATCCATCTCATTTCTTATTCTGGGGAATGGAAACTCTTTTCCTCTCAGAAATGCATCCTTAAAGTGCTGCCTATTCTGTTCTGTTCCTTTATCCCTAAGGACAGTTTCCCAGGGGGTCTCATCCAACCATTTTTTAAACATGTTTGCTTTATGTTTGCTCTCCTGAAGTTCAGGGTCCTTACTCCACTCTTTCTAGGGCCACATTCCTTGAGATCATGAATTCAGCAACATGGTTGTTGCAGCCCAGGCAACCTCTGATCTCCATCCAGACATTAAACTATTGACCACTGCTCTAGGTTTGAGTACAAATTAATATTGAGATCCTCAGTCCTGTTAGGTCTGCAGAAAAGCTCAACAAGAATAAGCAGATAGCTGTGAACAGTGAGACAGAAGACCTATGTATGAGACCTATCCGAATAAACTTAAACTGCATTTCAGGTATTCTTGGTTTTAATGAATCTTTCCTTGAAGGATATCATTACCAATTCCCTGATGATAAAGCTTCAATTTATTTTTTCTACAATTGTTTCCACTTTCTACTTTTCATTTAATTTGTTTTAAATGGAGTATAACCATTTTAGGGATTAAATAATTCATATAAAATCAATTTGAAATCAATTGGCAAATGTTGACACATACCTCAAGGGGAAAGAAGGTTAAGAGCTCATTTAAAATTTTATTCTTTTTCTTGTTGTAATACAGGGAAGAGAAGGAGGTGCCAACCACTGGCTAAACAATAGCATCAGTTGCTGAGATAGCCAGAATATATTTTAATTTTTATCAGAAAAAAGAAAAAAGAGCAAAAAATGTATCTTTTATGCTCAGGGAAAATAATAAGTGCTACTCTTGTGAGTAGGAATGCTTGGCAGAAGGATCTGAATACGGTGGAAAGATAGTCCATGTCCAGTCACATGGCTTTCAACAAGGATAACTGTCAGGTTCTGTGGGAATACGAGAAAGTATATTTAGAGCAGAAGCTGTGGAACAGGATAAACAGCATGAGAAAGGAAGGCTGAGAACCAAGGACACTTCCAGAAGAAAAGGAAATCAAGTTCCAGTAAGCTGGGTGATGGCAGACCCCAGATGGAGGAAGAGTGCATGGATTGGAATGACTCATGACCCTGATTGGATAAGCGCCTATATGTACAGTTAAGGACTGTCTTGGGGAGTATCTTGTTGACATGTATAGGCGGGTGGGAAAGAGAAAACTTGTGAAAGTATATAAGGGATGTTAAAACTGTAATAAACAATTTGGATCATCCACATCTGAGTCCATGCCTCAAACGCTTCAAGGTTCCACACTTGGGACATAGCACCCCCATGCAGAAGTATAGACTTGGGGAAGAGAGTCTGGAATGCTGCATGGTAGAAAAGAACCTGGGATTCTTTTTCTTCACTTCTGGCTGACAGACAGTTGAACAAGAGTGAACTGAGAACTGACTGAGTGGCAGAGAGCTTGAAGGGTTGTAATCAGAGGTACAGTCTGGATGGAAATCAGTACCTACTAATGTTCCCCAGGGGTTGGTAATGGATCTGATCTTCTTTAACAATTTATCAATGACCTGAACAAAGAGATTGTGTACACTCAGCAAATTTGCTGAATTACTAACATACCAGAAGGCTGTGCTGCCATTCCATGAGACCTGGACAGACTGGATAGCTGAATGGAGAGGAACATTACAAGGTTCAATAAGGTCAAGAGTAGAGCCCTACACCTGGGGAGGAAAAACCATGTCCATCAGTACAGGTTACGGGCTGATCTGCTGGAAAGGAGCTCTGCAGAGAAGGCCGTACAAGTTGTGGAAGACAGCTGTTCGACTAAATGCCAGCAGAATGCTCAGATAGTCAAGAAAGCCAATGACATTCTGGCTTGTATCAGAAATAGTGTGGCTAGCAGAAGTAGGGAAGAGATTATACCTCTTTACTCACCACTGGTGAAGCTTCACCTTAAGTACTGTCTTCAGTTTTGGCCCTTCACTAATGGGAATTGCATTGCTTGAGTATGTGCAAAGACAACTAGGACTAGGACTAGTAAAAAAAGACACATAAAGAGCAGCTGAGTGTACTGAGGCTGTTTAGTCAGGAGAAATGAAGTCTGAGAGGAGAGCTCATTCTCACTACAACTACCTGAAATAAAGTTACAGTGAAAAGAATGTGGATCTCTTTTCTTGAGTGTCAAGTGGGAGGATGTGAAGGAACGGCCTCAAGTTCCAGCATAGGAAGTTTAGATCTGCTATTTGGAAGAATTTTGATTGTTGCCCTTCTCTGAACACGCTCCAGGGCCTCAATGTCCTTCTTGTAGTGAGGGGCCCAAAACTGAACACAGTACTCGAGGTGTGGCCGTACCAGAGCTGAGTACAGGGGGATGATCACCTCCCTGCTCCTGCTGGCTACACTATTTCTAATACAGGCCAGGATGCCGTTGGCCTTCTTGGCTACCTGGGCACAGTGCCGGTCATGTTAAGCCGAGCATCAACCAACACCCCCAGGTCCTTTTCCTCTCTACATTCTTCAAGCCATTCTGCCCCAAGCCTATAGCATTGCATGGGGTTATTGTGGCCAAAGTGCAGGACCCGGCACTTGGTCTTACTGAACCTCATCCCATTGACCTCAGCCCAGCTATTCAGCCTATCCAAATCCCTCTGAAGGGCCTCCCTACCCTCAGGCAGATTGACACATCCTCCCAACTTGGTGTCATCTGCAAACTTACTGAGGGTACACTCAATCCCCTCGTCTAGGTCATCAATAAAGATATTAAACAAGATGGGCCCCAAAATTGACCCTTGGGGGACACCACTCGTAACAGGACACCAGCTGGACTTAACTCTATTAACCACTACCTGCTGGGCACGGCCCTCTAGCCAGTTCTCCACCCAGAGAAGAGTGAACCTGTCCACACCACAGGCTGCCAGTTTCCTCAGGAGAATACTGTGGGAGACCGTGTCGAAGGCCTTGCTGAAGTCCAGGTAGACTACATCAACAGCCTTTCCCTCATCTACCAGTCTGGTCACCCAGTCATCCTACCCTTTTACTCTGAGCCAGTAAGACCTCACCTGAGTATTTAATTCACATGTGGAGTCCTTGGTAATGGAGAGGCATATAACTGTTGGAGAGTGTCCTCTGTGAGCACAGGCTGAGAGAGCAGGGGCTGTTCAGCCTGAAAAAGAGAAGGATCCAGGTAGACCTGGTAGTGACCTTTCAGAACAGACTCTTTTACAGGGTCTGTTGTAATAGGATAAGGGGAAATAGTTTCAAGATAAAAGAAAAGAGATTTAGATTGGATATAAGAAAAACATTTTTTTACGATAAAGGCAGTGAAGCACTGGAATAGGTTGCCCTGAGAGTTGATTAGTGCCCCATTCCTGGAGACATTCAAGATCTGAGTATGAGCAATGGGATCTAGTTGCAGATGTCCCTGTTCATTGCAGGGGAGTTGGACTGGATGATCTTTAAAGGTTGATTCCAACTCCAATTGTTCTATGACTCTATGGTTCTATTCTATGATGATCTTAAAGGTCTTTTCCAACCTAAATAATTCTATGGTTATATGTATGGGCCATCATGGTAGGTGTGAAAGACAGAAACTGTTTTCCTTTCTTTTATCTCAAAGCTTGCTTCGTAAGGCCTTTTCTGGCGACAAGACTCTGACTGATAACTGCCGGCTATCTGGATGGGTGTTATGGTGCCTCATTGTCTCTGCTTATGGTTGTAAAGATAAGCAGAAATAGGTGCAAATAGCCTTTTCCGTGGGGGTACGGCTTGGAGAAGCTGACCACCACAAAGACATTGCTACTCCATGGCACTACTACAAACCTCGCTGGATCCACAGTGGTGATTATATCTCTCTTGCTTTCTGCCAAGTCTCCTTGCTTTTCATCTCTTTTCTATCGTCCACCTTCCCTTCCCCATATCCCTAAGCAACTAGTATTTGTAATAAACTGGTTGGGCTAACATTTGACCCACTGTGTCTTAATCTCGCCATCAGGTATACATATACATATAAAGAACCTCATCTCCCTCCTTTATATTGGAGCGTGACAGTAGGGAAGATCAGAAAACAAGACAGTAGATGGATAAGAACAAAGAGACAAAATAGAAAATTATGGTAATCTATTTTTGGAATAGGATGCTCAGAGTCAGCAATGAAGGTAGGAAGCAAACACCAAAATAAGCACAAGAGAGAGATAACAAAAATGTAATAGAAACCATGAAGTGGGCAAACACAGCATGACATCGTGGGAAAAGCAGTAAGGAACAACAATGGGAATAAGAACTGTAAACACTGTCAGAAGAAGGACAGATAACAGCATTAAGGAGGATGGTAGTCTGTCATGTCACACAGATTTCTCTCTAGATTTTCAATTAGAAAATATTATTCCTAAATTCCATGTTTCTCTTTAGTTATTAAAAATATTTGAGAACTTCACTTCCAACTTTGAGTTAATCTCCATCCTTCTGTAATGTTAGGCCAATTGAGAAGTTAACAGTCACTTTATTGCTATAAATTAATCAGTTAGTTAATATCATAAGGGAACTGAAATGCTTGTAAAGTTCTTCTGATAACTTCAGAGGGAGACTGCTACTTTCTTCTACATTTTTATGCACTAAAATTGTCATTAATGAACATTAAAACTGTTAAATAATTAAAAAGTCAATCACAGCAGAATTAAAGTCTGCCTATCCTGTAGGAAAAAAATAATTTGTAATAATTTTATTAAGCCACAATTCATGTTACTTATGTATCTAAGATTGAATTATATTTGCATAAATAGTTTTTATTTTAGCATTTCCTAGATATCTTAAATTGAATATTTCAACTTTTTAATTCTTCATGCATACTTATAGGTACATACTGCTAACATGCATGTATAAAAACATAATTTCTTCACCTTGGGGCTATTTCCTTTTTCCCATTACAGTGACTCATCAGTACACTGAATTGTTAACATTTAATTGAGTGCAACATTTAAATGACAAACATTTAAATGACAAAACATTACTAGGGGTACTGGTGGAAGCTGAACGTGAGCCAGCAATGTGCCCTTGCAGCCCAGAAAGCCAACCCTATCCTGGGCTGGATCAGAAGAAGCATGACCAGCAGCAGGTCAAGTGAGTTGATCCTGCCCCTCTAATCTGCTCTATTAAGGTCTTGCCTGAAGTACTGCATCCAGATGTGGAACCCTCAGTACAGGGAAGACATAAAACTGTTGGAGTGTGTCCAGAGGAGGGCCATATAAATGATCCAAAGGAGAACATCTTTCCTATGAGAACAGGCTGAGAGAGCTGGGGCTGTTCAGACTGAAGGGAAGGCTGCAAGGTGAACTGATAACAACCTTTTAATACTGAAAGGAGAGCTACAGGAATGAAGGGGACAGGCTCCTTATAAGGTCAGTGGTGATAGAACAAGGGGAAATGGCTCCAAACCTTAAAAAGGTAGGTTAGATATGTGGACAAAGCCAATTACAGTGAGAGTGGTAAGGCACTGGAACTGACTGCTCAGAGATGTGGCTGATGTCCCATCCCTGGAAACTTTCAAGGTGAGGATGAATAAGGCAACAGGCCATCTGATTTAGCTCTGCATGTCCTGCTCATTGCTGGGGAGTTGGACTAGATGACCTTTAAAGGTCACTTTCAAACCTAAGGATTCTATGATTCTATGATTCTAATATTAGCACTATAGCATCTTGATATAGAAAGACATGAGGTCATATCTTATCAGAAATTTGAATAAGATAATTTAAAAATTGATTCCATGCTCTCAGAAAGTCTTTAATTCTGAACATGTTAAGTTTCTTGATTGTATGATTTTGCTTTGATTTTATTTTTAACTGGTTTATTAATTTGTTACAGACTATGTTAATTACCTTAGTTTCAGAATGGAATATACTATTTTTTTCCATGTTTATTAAAAAGTTCATAAAATGTTGTTGATATTACTCAATAAAATAACAATGTTGTTATCAGAGAAGCTAATCAACAAAGAAATCATGTAATTAAGTACAATAATCTTTACGAATATACATACTTTTTTAACTGCAAAATTTGGAGTTTTATTAATTGTTAATGGGAAATTGTTAGAATTAGGAAAATGCTGTGAATAAACTTTGTTCTCCATGCAAGTACCAAAGTTCATTTGAATTCTACTTCATAATCACATGACTAAATCAGCTATTCTCAGCATGAAGTTTTCACCTGAAACAAGAATTCCTTTAATTCATCTGTTTTCCTAAGGCAATTGAAATGGTTTCATTTATATAAATTGTAAAGAATAGAGACAACTGCCTCTGACAGAAATAGCTGTAATCTCTAATATAAAGAAGAATGTTTCAAATTTAAAACATATAGTAGTACAGTATTGACAGCTGCTGAAACATACGTAATGGTAAGTCATATATGAGTTTGCATGGAGTTTTATTTTGGTCTTCATCAATAATGAGTAATTGAAAAACTTCTCACATCACATATTTTATGAAATAAAGACTATGGATGTGAGGTCTAAGATGTTTTTAATGCAATTCACTATTAATACAGTCAGATACAAATGAAGGAAGACATGAATTCTCTACAATTTGCTTTTTTATTATGATCAGTATTTTTTTATTATAGGCCATCAGAGTTTATGGTACCCTGTTCCTATTTAATAAGTGAAGCTATCTAACTGTTCATATTATTCATTCTTTGTAAAACTATATAGAATACAATCCATACTTTTTTTCTTTCGGTACATTTTCTTCTTTCTGTGTGTTTGCTTTTCAAATAGTAAGAAAATAGGTACCACAGATGAAAACTAATATTGCTCAAGTGACTGATATTCAGATCTTCTGGAGTATATAGAGGAACATGTATACATACTTTCCATTCTGGGAAATATGTGCTATATTGTTTACTAGGCAGTTGTAAATCTTTGAATAAAGTAATGTAGGGGTTGAAACTCTTTTATTCAAACTGTGTCCAGCTAATTTATTTCTAATAATCAATCTCTTATATAGATTAAAATATATCTTTTATATAGATAAAATATATGCACAATTAAAATTATACTCAGTTAACTACTCATTGTTTTGTTATTAAAATGATACTTAAGAGTTCCTCTTCTTGGGACATGGCTAAGACCGTGTGTAGGAAGAATATATACAACTTTCTTAAATAATACCATATCCTAAGGGAAAGTAATAAAAGGGGGGGACAGAGTGACTACAGAGGACTGATTTCTGTTTTTGGGGTGGGAAACATATACTTCTAGTGTGCTGCTGATTTTAAATAAGATTTAACTATTCCATAGTTTACTGCTATCTGCAGTTTATGGGATGTCTTGGCTCAGTTCAGTGACTAATGGGGGAGGGGGACGCACAGACCCATGCTGAGAAACAATACAGCAGCAACTGAGGAGGAAAGGTAATTTACTAAATAAGAAATGGAAATGCAAAATAACACAATATAATACAATTGAATTGTAATTGAAGCTAATAAATAAAAAATAAAAATAAAAAATGAGAGTGTCCAAAAACTGAAGGCCTTACTCTAATGCTGAAGATGAGACAGTTAGGGGCACACACACTGCTAGAACAAGCAGAAAGAGTAAAGAGAGGCAGTCATGGGACCTGCCAATGGTTTTATGTTTCCCTCTGAACAGAAGATGGTAACAAGACAAAGACACAAAGTCCTCTGGGGTATGTAGATCTTATTCTCTTCTGAGACAGGTATACCCAGAACTACCCACGATCCACAGAGCTGGAACATTATGTCTTTAACTCCCAGTGCATTACATGATGTTATGAGGTGGAATACTGATAACAAAAATCATAAAACCATGACAACAACTATTTCTATTTGTCATTACAAATCTTTAGTAGATATTTCCCTACAGTGAGACAAACATTTCAAATTGCATGGATAAGAATATAGCATATATACACAAAACAGACATTCTTGTGGAACTGTTTTACATGGGCACCTCTATCAATGGGAGAGAGACGGTCATTCAAGTGTTTTTCAAGAGCTTAAATTTAGATGCTCTGAATCCTTCCCTGGAGTAGCTAATTTCTCTACACTAACTCTAGAAAAATTTTAAGGCAACAAGATTCTCTAGTCCACTTTTATGAATATTTCTTAACTTCTGAAGATATGAGTAAGGGCCTGAGAATAAATGTTAAAGGTATATCAGCATTTCAATACTTAGGATTGTTGTGCCCAAATTTGTCACCTTTTTACTAAGATCCATAGTATTGAGCTAGGTACCTGTACTGATTTTAAAAGTATCTATTAAGATTTTCTTATGGTTGACATGAGCCAATGAACATGATTGTATTAATATAATTTACTATTTGAAAATCCAAATCCTGTCATTTCTGATATATCTTAGAAATGTTCTTACCTTCTTTTTCTATCAGTGTTTCTCAACTACTCCTGAATGCACCTTTTTTCTCCCCTTAGGTGGGAAAATTTCTAAGATACTTATGTAAGATGCTTACATGTTGAATTTGGCTATATCACTGTAGCATTTCCTGATACTTATTTACTCTTCCTAATTACATTCTTCTAGCATGATTATGGTAGAGTTCAAAATAAACTAACCTTAATTATCCTAATGAGGACACTATTAGTTTATGTCAATGGTTTATGGGCTGGTTTGGCCTGATTCCATGACTAATGGGGTGGGGATATCCACAGATCCACACCCAACAGAAGGGGAAAAGGGGAAAAGGTAGGGAGATGGGCCTAAAAACAAAACAGTGGCAATGATATGAGGAGTAAAGCTTATTTACTAAGTATGGTAGCAGAATGCAAGATAACACAATATAATACAATATAATTGGAGTCATGATCAGGGTCCTTATGGCTTTAGCCATGTCTCACAGCAACTGGAGCAATTACCTTTTTGTTGGAATTTGCCTTGGTGGTTGATCTGTCTTGTACTTCTCTTACTCGTGCTTGTAGTGCAGGAGTGGGTATTTTATGCCACAAGGGGAAATGGTTCATAGGAAGTTCCACACAAATGTGTGTGGGAACTTCTTCACAGTAAGGGTGACAGAGCACTGGAACAGACTTCCCAGAAAGTTGTGGAATCTCCTTCTCTGAGGATATTCAAGGCCCACCTAGATGCCTAACAGTGCAACCTGGTCTAGTGAGCCTGGTTTTTCAAGGCGGTTGGACTAGATGATCTGTTGCAACCCCTACAATTCTGTGATTCTGTGATCTTCTTCATGCTCATGTAGGTAATTCCACAAAACAATATGCAACATAGTCTTAATGTTGTCACTTGCTCGAACAGGAGGATGTCTTCTCTTAATAGCTGAGATATTAGATGACGCAGGTCAGGAGGAAACCAATTTGATCAGCCCCTCCAGTAGACAATTTTGATATTCCTGATTCTCATCAGAAGTCTCTGATACCACCATGGGTTCATCAGATTCATTGTTTTCATCATGCTTTCATCATCAAGGTCTTACTCTAATGCTGAAGGCGATACTGCTTGGGAGCACACACACGGAGGGGTGAGCAAAAAAAGGGGAAAAAAAGACATCTTGTGATCTGCAAACTGTTTTATCTTTCCCTGTGAACGGAAAATGGAAACACAAAGTCCTCTGGGGTATGTAGTTCTTCTCTTCTGAAAACCATGTACCTTGAAATACTGATAATCCACAGAACTGGAGCATTAACTCTTCAATTCCCAGAGCACTACATAATGCTATGATATGGAATACCAGAATATTGGTAACAAAAAATCATAAAACCATGACAATTTATGGTTCAACAGTTGTTTTTTTGTTTTGTTTTGTTTTTTCTACAAGGCCTTGAAAAGACCTGTGATTATTTACCAAATTTTGGATTCTGTGAAGGATTCAGTACAAATGCTCTGGTTTATCCATGAACCTCCCAGAATCCTGTGCACAAAGTAGAAGAAATTCTGCTGCAGAGACTGTAGATGGAACTTAGTGCATATATATGCAGAACTACATATCTCACTCTGAAAGTAATGTCTCCTATTTATTCTCATGGAAACTACAACAGATACACAGAGAACAATACTATTCGATACTGCAAATTTGAAGCTACAAAACATTCTTTTTCAACATAGTCAACACCATTAGCTATGTATTTTTGTCAGTGATGAACAAGAGCCTGCATACTTCACTCATAAAAATTTGCACCAACAGAACTGACACAGTGTTGCCACTGCTGAAATGCACAACTCACTGCTTCTCTGTGCTCACATCCACAGTTTGGTCCCCATTAAATATCCAGCAAGCACTGATGAATGCCAATGGGTGCAATTTCTTCAGCATGGAGAAATTCAGTGACAGACCTTTGTTTCATATGCACTTCCATGTTGGATGCCATTTTATCAGACTGCCCCTCTGCTGCTTCTGTCACACTGCAACAAAACATAAGGGAATATTGGTGGAAAGGTTCAACCTCTAATGCCCTAACACCAGCAGATACATATGAAGTCATGGGCTAACATCATAAAATAGGAAACATTACTTTTGGAGTAATCCTCACGGAAGAAGTTACTAAAATACACTGAATGCTTCTGATCCCCAAACATAGTTTAGGAGTATATGAAATATCTGTTAATATCAATATAGTGAATATTGAGTTCAAGCAATAGAAATCTAGTCTCATATTTGTCCTTAAACCTTAGAAAATGAATTCATGATGGAGTTCAAAAACAGATAATCTCAATGAATTCATTTTCTTAAGGTGTACATAAACCTCAGACTCTTGATTTCCCAGAAAGAGAGAGGAATATACTCAATCCACAAGGACTTTTCTTCATGCCACCAGATTTTTGTGGTAATAAGTTTTGAAGTGTTCTTGAAGATCCTGACAAGCACATTCCAAACATGAAATACTTATGCTTTCTGTGATTTTTCACTCAACTAGATTGTCAGAAAACACCATTTTTCTTTTCCTGAATTTTTGTTATTTTATATAATTCTAACTTTTATTTCAAAAAAACATGCCCATTTCTTGTCAATAGCTACTGTTGCTAGGGTTTATTTTCAGATTTTTTATTTTATTTTATCTTCCCTTTTTCTGTTCTATATGGCTCATAGCTTCTTTTAAAAATATGGATAACATACAAACAGGTAATCCAGGCAAAATTTATTGGACACTAATATTCTTGCACTAATATTCACTAATATTCTGAAAATACTTCAACACACAAATATGGTGCCTTCCAAAGAGAGAAAGAAAAACGAAGAAAGTACTTACTGTAAGAAACCTGTCGTTTCCAAATCCAGTTTGCATGGACAGAAAATAGTCTCTCAGATACTTAGTCAGTCTGAATATTTTTCTTCTACAGTTTGACAATACTTTTTTGATCATTCCCACTTTCTTTTTCCTTTTTACTCTTTTTTCCTCAATTTTCCTTCTTCATTTATTTTGATCCTATTATTTTTTTCTTTCATCTTGTATTTTCTTTCATTAATCTAATTTTCTTAATCCTTTATCCTCTCATCTCTAATTTCATTAATGAAAAGAATATTTGATAACATCTTTCTTTGCAGTTCATCTGTTTGCTAGAGCATATATATAATCAATTTCCCAGTCATAAAGCTCCCAGTTTTTACTGGGTCTACATAATAAGTTTTAAGCAAGGGAGAGGGGGTCTTCAGGGATGGCCTTTATGAAAAGTTGCACCATGTCTAATAAGAGTCAGCACCAGTTGCAAATGGGACAAGCTGCTGATGAAGATTTATGATCTGACCATAATATCAGTTTCCTATTTCCCTGCATTTCTTGAAAGTAGATAAAAGAAAATGAGTGGATGCAAGGTTTTTTAATCAGCTTTAACTTCTTGATCTAGTCTGTTATTAGCTATAAACAATAAATAACATTAGTTTCTGGTTCTGATTCTGTTTTGTCAGTGATGGTAATTGGTGAGCAATCTCCCTGTCATTATCTCAATCCATGAGACTTTTTTCAGCATTTTCTCCTGTCCTGTTAAGAAGCAAGAGTGAGAAGATAACATGGTAGAGCTCAGCTGCCTATTAGCATGGAATCACCATACAGTACCTCTGGTGCAACTTTTGAAACTCTCTGAAAGGTCAAAGTCAATTTAGATATCCAAGTTCCTCTGCTCCCTCATACCCAACCCCATCAAAACACTAGCTTTACTTCATTGTTCCCTCTCACACAGAGATCTGCAGCATGTAGCAGTTTGGACTCAGCATTCCTAAAAACATACTGATAGACAGGAAAATGTTCAGGGAATAACAATAAAACTATTAAAATATTTTAAAAGACGATTTGTAATTAAAACAAAAACAAATATCTACACACTGAGTAACTGATGACTAAATTAAGATATGATAGGTCTATAAATATTTGAAGACCAAAGATGGAAATTATTATACCTGGACAACATTTATGTATGTGTTTGTTATCAAGTAAAATTCTAAATTCTCTTCAAAACCAGTGATATCTCTCTTTGTCAGTCCATTGAACTTTTTAATGGGCTTTAAAAATGTCTTAAAAAACCTCTCATATTTAGAAGAGCACAAGTAGATCTTAATCTCCTGATAATATTCAATTATCTTTGATTAACATTAGTGTTTGTGGAAAAAAAAAATCCTTTTCTTCAAACTTTTAATTAAACAGTACATCATTACTTTTATTCCTTTCCTGTACTGTCTTTGGGATTTATTGCCTGTACTACAAGTAGTAACACAGTCAAGGGATCTGTAACTAAAACTCAAGTCTCAGCAAGTACCACAAAAAGGAAAAAAAAAGAAATGAGATATTTGAAGTGGTATTCGCACTCCATTAGTTTACTTCCTACAAGACACAACAAATTCAGAGGAGAGACATAGCAATCATATGTGAACTAAGTGTATCATACAGAGGAAACAACCATATCTGGGATACAGAAATCCCAGGCTGAGACCTCAAACCACTGAACTAAATCATGAAAGAAATATGTTGTGGTTTAACATGACTAACAGCTCATCACAACACAGCCATTCACTCACCACCCACTCTCCACAACGGGATGTGTGAGAGAGTAGGAAACAAAATAGAGCACATGGGTTGAGATAAAAACTATTTGCTTAGTCCAACCTAAACCATTCTATGATTCTGTAATTTACATACATACTGGTACAATATGCAACTGCCCGCTACCTGCACACTGATACCCAGCTAAAACCTGAGCAGCAACTAGCTCCCTGTCATTATTATTATTATTGACATATGTGGTTTATATCAACTGAAATCAGCTAAATCAATTTATAAAACCCATTCACAATTATTTATCATATACACTGTCTACAGAAAGAAGGTGCTATCTGCATCCATGACTAATTTTATATTACGTTGTTTTGTTAAAAAAGAAAAATCTGTCTGACTTATTTACAATTAACAATGAGGGTAATTTAGAGATGAAATTTCTGAGATGTGAATAAGGATTTATAGTGAATTTGGGACAGCAAAATTGCTGCGCCTGTGACAGGGGGCTGGCAGCTTGTGGGTGGGTTGCTGAGCTAGCAGGGGTGGAGCTGGCACTGCCCACCCCTTGACCTTGACCTTGACTTTGACCAGGCTGCTAGGCTACAAGCAGCTTTAGGGAGGGTGGATTCTAGCTTCTGCCCATATAGCACATCAGATGAGAAAAGAGTATTGCTGCCCACTGACAACAGGGAGAGGAAGTGGAAGTATGAGGACAGGCTGCACTGCCCATATAATACTTCAGAAGCGGGTGTGGGTGGTGGATAAAGCAGCAGTATGTATAAGTGCTGCCCTTCTTTGCTCAGGAGGCCAGCTCTCTTACTGGTAGTCTCTGAGCAGGTTTAACAATGGTCTCCAGCAGACAGTGGGATTGCCTGAAGAAGACCATGGTGACCCAGATAGAAGGCCTGTCCAGAAATATGGTGGTTCAGGTCTTTGGCTGCAGGTCTCTGCTGCTGCTGCTGGGGGAGGATAGTCAGGATTCCACCTGTGTGAGGTGCAAGCAGGTGGATAAGGTGCTGAGCTTGGTGGGTTGCTCAAGGAGGAAGTGGAGAGACTAAGAACCATCAGGGAGTATGAGCAGGAGATTGAATGGTGGAGTGACTCATTGGTGGGCCAGAGAGAAGGGTGCCAGGTAGACCCTCAGAAAAGTGGTGGTCAGAGTTGTCAACTAACTCTGATGGGGGAAGAGAGTGAAGGTCAACAGGACAGAGAAGGGGTTGGGGATGTTATCATTGTAGGAGATTGCAGGGAAATACCTCTGGATCATCCTGTAGAAACTTCTTGCTTCCCTTTAGGGATCCCTGCACCTGCTGCTTCCCTAAAGTGTCTGTAAACTAATGCGTGCATTATGGGAAATTCTGGTGTTCTGGTAACAGGGGATGCTGAGAAGGTAGAGGTACTGAATACCTCCTTTGTTTCTATCTTCACTATGGGAACTGGCCCTCGGGACTCCTGGATTGTGGGAGTAAGTGAGAGGGTCTGGGGAATGGAGGGTTCCTCTTTGGTGAAAGAGAAGGTGGTCCGAGAGCATCTATGCAACATCAGTGTATGTAAATCCATGGGCTGTGATATTATATAGTACAATTTTAAGAACAACTTTAAAACAACTTTGAAATTAACTCTGAGGCCAGAAAGTATTAAACTGAGATACTGAACACCTTCTTTCCTTCTGTCTTTACTGCAGAGACTACTCCTTGGGAATCTTGGACCTTGAAGGTAAGTGGAAGAGACTAGGGAATGGAGAGCTTCCCTTTGGTGAGGAAGTAGAAGGTCCAAGAGTGTCTAGGTAACATCAGTGTACATAAATCCATGGGCCCCAATAGGATGCATACACGTGAGCTGAGGGAGTTGGCAGAGGTGACTGCTGAACTGCTCTCTATCATCTTTGAGATCTTAGAGAAAGGGAGAAGATGGCTGAAGACTGAAGGATAACCAGTGTCACTCTGATCTTCAAAAAGCTCCAGAAGGAGGATCTGTGGAACAACACACCAGTCAACCTCCCCTCCATCCCTGGAAAGATGATGGAACAGTTTGTTCTGGATGCCATCTCCAGGCAGTTGGAAGAGGATAAGGTTATCAGGAGTAGTCAACATGGGTTCAGCAGGGGGAGGTTGTACTTGACCAAACTTGTAGCCTTCTATGATGTCATTACTGACTGGATGGATGGGGGGAGAGCTGTAGATGTAGTCTACCTTGATTTCTTCAAGGTATTTGACGCTGTCTCCCACAGCATCCTTATAAAAAAGCTGAGGATGTGTGGAATTGATGAGTGGCCGATGAGGTGGGTTGAGAACTGACTGACTTGCAGTGCTCAGAGGGTGGTGATTGGTGTCACAGAGTCCAGTTGGAGGCCTGTACTTAGCGGTGTTCCTCAGAGGTCAGTACTGGGTCCAATCCTGTTGAACATCATCAATGACCTTGATGAGGGAATAGAGTCCACCTTCAGTAAATTTTCCTGATCATATGAAGCTGGGAGGAATGGTTGACATGTTGGAATGCTGTGCTGCCATTCAGTGAGACCTGGAAAGGCTGGAGAGTTGGGCAGAAATGAACCAGATGAAGTTTAACATGGTGAGGCTTCACCTGAATTATTGTGTCCAGTTCTGGGCTTCCTGTTACAAAATAGACAGGGATCTCTTTAAAAGAGTCCAGCAGATGACCATGAATATGATAAAGGCCCTGGAGCAGCTCTATTTTGAGGTAAAGCTGAGAGATCTGGGTCTGTTCATCCTTGAAAAAAGAAGACTCAGAGGGGATCTGATGAATGTCTATACACTTCTGAGGGCAATGGGACGAGGCCAGACTCTTCTCTTGATTAAAATTTGTGTGATTAACCATGTCACAATAGTACCAATTACTTTCAACTCTGAGAACTGAGAAGGGTGTCAAATAATTTAGCTCAGAAGTACATGTTTACTCCTTAGACATCTCTGATTATTTATGATGCATTCTGCTCTACAACATTTGTAATTTAGCAAGATAGTGGATTTTAATCTAGCAAAGTTTGGAATGATAATGATAATATTTATGTAAGTGCTACTGAATATTATTTAGCTTTAGTAAGTTTATCATATCAATTGTGTAATATGATATTAACTGAATCTCCTTAATTCCTGTATGTGAAGTTGATTATTTTGTGAAATTATATGCAAACTTGACATTTGTGCTGATCAGCTTTTCTAAAGACATTATTTATGTCAATACTTTGGATGAAAAATGATCTCCTCTACAGCATGATGGGTCTAAGAGGCATATTTGCACTTTTCAGTAATGACAGTATGAAGCACAATGAGTTCATTAATTGCATATTTATTCAACCTATTTCTACTGGGAAGACATTTATTAAGCCCTATACTGTAATGCTCCCATTTTCTTATCTCGTAGATACTGGCCTGTATACTTACCATCTAATTGATATTTTGCTGCAGTTTTTACTGTTCCAGTCTAGTATTATTTGCTTTTATGTTTGTTTGTTTGTTTTCTGAAAATAATGTAATTAAAAGGTGGTATAAACAAATACTAAATTTTGGACTGAGCAGCACCGTCAAAGATGATGAAGATTCACAACAGTTGCACAGAGATACTGCCAATATTAGTTTCTGAATCCCAAACAGTATAAAAGGGGAAAGGTCAGATTAAGCTGCAATTGGAAATTCCTGAAACAGTCTTCCAAAATTCCTCTATGATTTCTATCAGCGTCCTTCCAAACATCTGCAACTCCAGGAAATGGATTCAATGACGTGTTAGTAGGTGAGAGGGGAAAAAGCTATGTAAAAAGGAGCAGTCAATGTCAGATGAGAACTGCTAATAAAAAGCAGTTAGAGAATATCTTCTGTGAGTAAAGGAGAGCCTAGATGCCATCCTAAATTTACGTCTCAGGAAAATTACTGCTTTTCTCAGCTGCAATAAAGGAGAATATTAGAGACAATCCATTAAGGCTAATCTGGTCTTCATATTGTCAGTTACAACAACTGATGCACATAGGCACCAATGACAATGCCATGGAGTATCCTGTGTATCAGAAGAGAATACGTCACTGTAGGAATAAAGGTGAAGGGCACATACATCCAGTAAATTTCTCCTCCATCCTGCTAGATCTGGAGAAGAACAAATGGATTCCATAGGTCAATGCCTAATTCCACGGTCTGTGTTGTCAATGGGGATTTAGTGTTCATGATCCTAAGACTCTCACTGGAGATGAAGGAGTGATGGGGAGAGACAGGATCTACCTGACATATTGGTGCATACACTATTGAAACAGCAGCTCAAATTACAGAGATTTTCTCAACAAGTTGAGAAGCTTGTTGAAAGTTGAAAACTTGTGGGTCTCAGGATCAGATAAGAAATAACTTAGGTTGATGTCCTGTTAAGATTTATTATAGAGAACCTAGTCTATACAAATCTATCTGATTCCTCAAGCTATGTTTAAGAATTCTGAAAGACCTGACCATTGTCATAGCAAGGCTTCTTTAATAATCTTCATAAGATACAAACATCAGGATTTAAGTAAATGATATGCTTTTCTTCAAGTAATGTAAAAAACAGAATCTGGGAAGGTATAGGTTTGTTATCTGTAATTCAATATTTTGGATAATTGTGGAATCAATCTCTTGGAGATTGCAGATGGGAAGGAGCAACTCTTTGCAAAGAGGATGATTGGGAATGATAGAATGGAGAGAAGCTACAAGGAAAGAATCTGGTGGTCTTGGTATACATTAAGTTAAACATGAGACAGCAGTGTGTCCTGAAAGTAATGGTGGACAAGAGCATCCTGGGCTTTATGAACAGAAGTATGACCAGTATATTAAGAATACCCTACTCAATAGCCACTATACTAAGTATGGAGTTCATTTCTTTTCTCCTCAGTATAGGACACCGATCAATTGTAGTGTGTTTAGCACATAGCCACCAGGGTACTCAAAGCTGGAACATTTGTTTCAGATTATTTTTCCCCCCTGTGTATTCACTTGTATTTTCACACAGTTTATATTCATTGCACTCATGCACCAGCAATTTATTGCAGCAATAAATTTCAGAGAGGATGGCAGTCTGGAGGCTACTTTTTGGCTTTTGGGGTAATTTGTATTTTGTGGTTGCTGTGGTTTAACCCATCAGTTTAAAAGCACTACTCAGTAGTTCACTGACCCCCATCCTCCCAGTGGGATAGCAGAGAGAATTAAAAAACAAAACAAAACAAAATCATAATTTGTGGTTTGAGATGAATACTATTTACTAAGACAGAAAAGGAAAAACAAACCAACAAACAAATAAGAATGTAACTTTGAAAGTAATGTCTCCTATTTATTTCCATGGAAACTACAACAGATACAAAGAAAAAAAATAGCATTATTTGATAGAGCAAATTCTCAGTTACAAAACTCTATTTTTCAACATAGTCATCTTCTCAGCAGTGTGTGGTAGTAGGATGAGGGGAAATGGTCACAAAATGAAGCATAGGAAGTTCTGCACAAATGTGCTTGGGAAATTCTTCACATTAAGGGTGGTGGAGCACCAGAACAGGTTGCCCAGAGAGATTGTGGAGTCTTCTTCCCTGGAGATGTTCAAGACCTGCTTGGACTACATGATCTCTAGAGGTCCCTTCCAACACCTACAATTTTCATCAGCAACAAACAGGAGCCTGCATCCCACACTCGTAAAAATCTGCATCATCTGAGTTGACCTATTGTTTCACAGATGCTTTGCAGTTCATCATTCATTAGCCCAGATGGAAGTCAGAAGATGCCAAACCCAGACTATATGTTGGGTGTGGAAGGATAGTTCAGCAAAGATAGGCAATGTGTTCCACAGCCTTCAAGCTGGTAAGTGGACCGGCCTTATTGCATTGCAAGATAAAGGTTGTCTTATTCTCTAGCCTGACTCTGGAAGTCAGTATTGCATTGTCCAAGTCACAGTTGTCTGGGTACCAGGAAATACAGAAGGATCATTCCTTTCCTATTACAAAAGACAATGTGCATCACTTTACTTGATAAGGGTTGCATTAATAACACTTTCTTTGGTGAGGAATTCACGTCACCACTCCATGGACTGATGTTTTGACTGATGTAGTGGTGATATTACATCTTACCATCAGTGAAGATGCAATCCATCTGTCACCTTCAGCCTCACATTGGTTCAATAAGTGCTGACAAACATGCATACAATACTATTTTTGTTCCTGTACCTTGTGCCCCCTCAGCCATCCTCACTTGCAAGAATGAAATATCCTTGTTTCTGTACACTACTATTTAGCAACAACTAAATTATCAATGTGTTATCAGCATTGTCTTTGTTTGTTTGTTTCTGTGTTTGTTTGTTTGTTTCTTTCTTTCTTTGTTTTTTCCTAAAGCCAAAACACAGCACTGTATCAGAAAATATGAAAGAAAAAAAAACTCTATCCAAGGTGAAACCAGGACAGCAGCCATAGTGGAGAACATTAAAACAATATACAAAAAATTATGCCATACCATTTAAACTAAGACACCTAAAACCTCAGGTGCATACGTACTTACTGGTAATGGCCTCTCCATCTCTGAGACAATTTAGCATGACATTAAATAGCAATACTATATTAAGTTGCATGTACATGTTATTTAACTTATTACATAGAAATTAAACCAATTCTTATAATTGATAGTCTTTTTCTTAATATTGCCTGACAGTTTCTATCTCTCGTCAATCACAACTGCATGTTAGTGAGCTAATAATAAAAACAGTCAATACAATTTTATGAGGGATGCACTGAAAGTAATGCCTCCTATTTTATTTTGTTGGCCTACAACATCAGAGGCAGGTGTTGATGGTAAGGCAGTAGAAAGTGAGCCTTCCCACCAATATTCCATTATGTTTTATTGACATGTAACAGATGGCAGCAGTTGGGCAGTGACAAAATGTCATCTGAAATGGAAGTGCTTATGAAACTTAGGTGTATTATTGAATTCCTCTGTGATGAAAAAATTGTACCCAGTGACATTCATCAATTCTTACTGAATGTTAATGGATATCAAAAGTGGACGTTAACACAGTGAGGCAGTGGGTGGTACACTTCAGCAGCAGTGATAGCAACAGAGGTTTACCTCCACTGGGGTAGATTTTTATGAGTGTGGCATGCAGGCTGTTGTTCATAGCATGTGGCAAGACATAGTGAAAGGTGGTGACAATGCTGAAAAATAATGTTTTTTTTTTTTTAGCTGAGAATTCACTCTATCAAATAGTGCTATTGTTCTCTTTGTATGTGTTCTAGTTTCCATGGAAATAAAAAAGAGGCATTATTTTCAGAGCAACCTATGTAAATCTGTGCTATTCAGGATGTTAAAGAAGATGACTGAATTAATTGCAATAAATTAGCCCTGTTTCCTGAAGTCCTTGAGATATTACATGCAAATTGGGTGAGATTTTGACATACTATGACTTCAGTCTAGCAGATAAATCTGAAAATACTAAATTGAAATAATAACATATTTTTCCCCAAAAAATTATTTTATAGAAATTATATTTTATGGGGTAGTATTTAAAGATGAATGCAGAATAATTTAAATTCTATTTTTTTTTCTTTTTTTCTCTAAGAAGATTATCACTTGAAAATCTTCCAGCAGAACTAGTGAAAAAAATTCTTTCCATTTCTTCTTTGATCTTTTTCTGGAGAGACAGAAGCAAAGCTTTCACAAAACTGAAAGTATCAGCAAAATTCTTTACTTGTATTTATAACTATTTTAAATTTTCTCTGAAGGTTACTTTCTGAGAAACTGTGCGATCAACCCCAATAATTTAGAATACATTAGTCATAAACTTGAATTTTTTAGGTAGGATGCATCAATAAAAGTAATTAAATACAGCTCCTGATAGCTAATTAAATGAACAGACATTATATGGACACCTACCTGTGCAACCTGGTCTAGGGAGCCTGCTTTAGTAGGGAGTTGGACTAGATGATCTCTAGAGGTTATTTCCAACCCCTACAATTCTGTAATTCTGTGGTATGGCCAGTCATAGCAACAACAGGATTTTTATTGTAAAGGGTAAGAATTTTCAATCAACTACCTAACAATATTGCTTTTAAAGCTGCATCACATTTTAATAAAGGGGATGTTTTCACAAACTCCAGGAGTAACAGTAGCATCCAATATAGCTAATAGAAGGGTTAATAGGGTTAGAACATCAATTTACTCACACTAGTTCTAGATATATGGATCAGTTCCAGACTGTAGAAAAAAAATACCATAGTGCTTAATTTAGAAGTCTAGGCGAATACATATATGTAATTTGAGATTCCTTAACTTGTCTAAGACATCTACATGGAATTAACAGCATTATCTCAGGATCCCATGAGATCTATAAGTGCCATAAACTGAGTTTATCAGCACAAACATTAGTCTACACTTAAACAATAAGAAATCAAATAATGTCTTTATCCTTTTAGGTGCAATGGAATATTGTCCAAGTCATCCTGCACTAAGGCTTGTCTTCTGTCACCTCAGCATGCTCTGGGCAGGTGATTTAGATCCTGTATACTACCTTTCTTCCAGCTTTTACTTCTTACAAAATGATGACATAGCTGTCATTTCTGTATAGGCAACTGAGACACCCCAAGATTGACTTAAGTGATATTAGAGGTGTGTGTGTGAACAGATGAATACCATCTAGGTTTCTATATATCTAATGGCTAGATGTCATCCTGAGGGAACAGCTGAAAGACCATTCTGTATGCCATGAGTGTACTGTCTACTTCACACTGAATATAATGGTGATAGTAAAACTAATCACATACAGTCATAAAAGCTTCTGATTTTCTTCATGCATAGCTACATCTTTTGAGATTGTGGCAGGAGGCACTTGGCTTCTGACTGCTAGTCCAAGAAGACAAATCTTTTGCATATTATGTTATCTCTGTTGTATTTTAATACCCTTGATATGGTACAGTGGTCTCCTTAGGGTACTTTATGCAGAGATAACTATTTGTGTCTGAATGAAATGATTACTATATTTAGATATATTTAGATGACTGTAACTTGTAGCTATACTGAATCTGTGTATTATTCTATTTGCTTAAATCATAATATTAACCTCTCTGCTTGCCAGGTAGCAACATTTAGAAGAATTCCAGACAATTTTCAAGGTACTATCTGTAATTTAATATTGTAAAAGTATTATTTTAGGAATGTAACACAGAACCTCTTTTGTTCGGAACTGTATTGCAGTAGAATTACGAGTATAACAGCAACAACAGCAAAAAACAAATAAATGATTCAAATACAGGATTTCTTCATTTTTTTTTTGAGACATGGCATGTTAATTCTGAATTTTATTTGTGTGATAATTAGAAGTCAATGCAAAAGCTTCTTAGTTTTTCTGTTGGGGTTTTTTTTTCATTTTTATGAATACAGCTATTTTCTTCACAGACAAAAGGGAACTTACATTTTCTGTGAATAGAAAAAGCAGATTTATTTTATTTGCTGCTGACCAGCTGCTGCAGAAATACTCAGACTGATGTGTCTTTCTTAGTGTGTTTCTTATACATATTTATCTAAGGTTGCAAATATAAGCCTTTTTGCATCAAATTTCAGATGAAAAATATGTCAGAGGATATAATAAAATAGCTCATTAGAGTTCGGACTAGGTTTCCAAAATTAAACAAAGGAAAAAAAAAGCTAAAAAAAAATAAAATCAGACTTTTCTTTTTAGTGATGTTCCTGAAGATTGCGGTGTTAGGTCTAGTAGGTAGGTCCTGTTCAACATCTTCATCAATGACCTTGATGAGAGGATAGAGTCCACCCTCAGCAAGTTTGCTGATGATAAAAAGCTGGGAGAAATGGCTGCCATACTGGTGGGCTGTGCTGCCATTCAGCGATACCTGAACAGGCTGGGGAGTTGGACAGAGAGGTACTGGATGAAGTTTAAGAAGAGCAAGTGTAGAGTCTTGCACTTAGGGAGGAATAACCACATGCACAAGTATGGGTTGAAGGATGAGCTGCTGGAGAGGAGATTTGAGGAGAGGGACCTGGGTGTCCTGGTATATAACAGGCTGGCCATGAGCCAGCAGTGTGCCCTGGTGACCAAGAAGGCCAACAGTATCGTGGGGGGGCATAAAAACGAGCATGGCCAGAAGATCAAGGGAGGTTATCCTACCCTTCTACTCTGCCTTGATGAGGCCTCACCTGGAGTATTCTGTCCAGATCTGGGCACCTGGTTGGTGGAGTCTCCTTCTCTGAAGAGGTTCAAGACCCACCTGTGCAACCTGGTCTAGGGAGCCTAGTTTGTCAGGGTGGTTGGACTCAATGTCTAGAGGTCCCTTCCAATCCATACAGTTCTGTGAGTCTGTGATTCTGTGATCATATCTGTCATTCTACCTTTTTTATCAGAAAAGGTCAGTGTTTCTTGACACTTATCCTCAGTGCATTTACACAGATAAAAGTGCAGAGCAGTAAAGTCAAAATCAAAGGCAGTACAACTGTAGATGTTGATGTTGAAACTCAAGGAAGGTGCATGTGCCTGCCCTGCATTTCCTTGAGTTTTCAAGGCAATGAAATAGGTAGCTTTCCCTGACTGAGGCAGGTATTAATCTCTACAAGTTACCAGTAAGCCAATGAATAATTTTTGTGCCTACTGTCATTCAAGTTGTACTTCACAGATGTTACAGAAGTCATATTTTACCAAAACTTCAAAGGAAACAAATGCAAAATGCTAGTGATATAAAAGACAGTGCACCAGAGCTATGACATGACCACAGAAATTTGTTTTGTGCAGTTTAATAAATCATATTGTTCCATGTGTTATGCAGGTTCTAGTAGATCTCAGAAAGGCAGAGTTCATCTGCACTTCACTGTAATAGTAAATTTATCTGCAACAGCCTTAGCAACATTACCTGCTTACATCTATGAACTGATCTGAATCCAAAAAAAAAACAAATCAACCTCTGCCAGTTTTGTTTCCTAGGCCCTGAGGAATAGATCAAAGGAAGTTTTGGAGAAAGCACATGAGAAGTGCAACTAACGTCTGACTGTTATTGAAAAGAAATTTTTAATGGTGATATGGATCTGTATGTTCAGCTTTTCATCAGACAAAGAATAAGCTAAGATGAGATTAGTCTTGGCATTTATGTCCTTGAAATTAACTCAAAATAAATTAAGTTCTCACATTCCAAAATAAACAGACAAAAAAAAAATTATGATGGTAATGCATAGCTGAGAATGGAAAGATGATCATTTACATGTCCCTTAAGATTAAATTTATAAGGTAATGTACAGGCTTGCTATATAAACTACCACACAACAAAAGTATTAACTAGAATACGTAAATATAATCAGCACATGTATTTCATATTTAGATGAAAAAAAAATATCACTGCTCACTGAGTATCAGGAGTTTTATGATAATAAGATTATTTACAGTAAACATGAAGAAACATATGAAGAGTAAACCTGAGAAGCATGTAAAAAAGTGTTATCAACTGATTAAAATTTAACTATGGCTCTCAAAATATAAAAAGAATGTACATTTGAGAATGCAGTAACATTAAATTTATTTAATTTTGTAGTTATGATGGGTTTTCTACCCCAGCTCAGTTCTAATTCTAGCCTTGAATTCTATCAGAGAAACAACCAATTCCCAAACTGAAATTCCTGTCAAGAATTTCATAGAAAGAAGTTATTCATAAACATTCTTACAAGGAGAAGAATTAATTAGTGAGCTACTTATAAGATAACTGTGTAAATACTTAAGAACTCATAAAATAATGAGGAAAACACATGACATCAAAAAGATCATATTACTATTAATAGTAGAATATTTTTCATACTATGTAAGTATGTACATGAAAGAATCATATTAGGTGAATTAACTTAAGATATAAGAAAAAAGGAATCTTAAAGTACTTTTTCATCCTGTTTTTCAGCAAAATTGAAAAAGAAAGAACGCATACACTGAGCTCTAAATTATTCTACTGGAACTGCAAAATATAATCTGCCATGTAAATATTTCTACTTGTAGCTTAATTGTAAAAAAATGATATTAGACCTCAAGATCAGATCAGAAAAATATTCATTGTAAAATTCAGGTATTGGCCAGGTTATGTGATATTTATGTTCCCTCTGTAAAGTGAATTTATTTGATTTCATCAGTATTAAACATATATTCATAATTAAAAAAAAAAAAACACAAAATTTGCGCACTGAATTTTTTTGAGAAGTTTAAATAATTTTTGTTTAAGGTCAAGCACAAGACTGACTCCAGTGAGAAAAAACGTCAGAAAATCAGCATGAAATGTCTGATCTTCTCAAAGTCTTTATAGGCAATTTATTGGCTTCTAATAACAGGATAGGGTAATGAGAAATAAAAGCAAACTAAAACCACTTTCCACCTTCTTCTGCTTCCTCCTTGAAGCTATTCAGAGGGATGGAGATTGGGGTTGAGGTTAGTTGTTAACTCTTTCTCTCTCTTAGTCCTTCATCTTTTTTGGCATTATGTAACTCCCACCAGATCCTTCCCAGACTGATCCAACATGGGGTTCCCACAGGCTGCAGTTCTTCAAGAACTGCTCTAGCATGGGTCCATAACATGGTGTTTCCAATGGGAACCATAACATTATGGTTCCAATCACACATGGGCTGCAGCTCCTGCCATACCTCTTGGTCTATCATGGACTCCTGTACTCAAGTCACAGTTTCAGCCAGGAACTAGTTTCACTGTGTGCTTCTCAAAAAGCTGTGTGTGGAGATCTGCTCTGTATGATGCCCTATGGGCTGCAGAAGGACATCCTGCTCCAACGTGGGATTCTCCTTGAGCTGCAGGAGAACTTCTGCTCTGGAGCCTGGAAAACCTTCTTTCTCCTTCTTCACTAACCTTTGTTTCTACAGAATTCTGTCTCTCTCATTTTCTCATTCCTCTCTCCTAGTTAAAGTTAAGCAGCATTTTTTTTTTCCTTAAATCTACTTGCATGGAGGCACAACTAGCATCATTCATTGGATCATTTTTGGCCAGCAGAGGGTCCCTTCTGGATCCAGCTAGACCCAGCTTTTGGAGTCAGCTAGAGCTGGCTCTTACCTAACATGGGGTAAACAGCTTTTGGATCCTTCTTGCGGAGGCCCCTGCAACCTCCCATTACCAAAACCTTGCCATGCAAAAAAACATGCAGTCCTTTGAGGCTGGCACCCTTTGAAATCTGACTGACTAAATTTTCACATTTTGAGTTGTCATGCTGTTGTTTAATAGAACATGCTCACACATTGTTCCACAAGATAGATTCTGATTTATGGTCAAATCACCAATAAATATTTTTTAAAGTTTCTGAGAGAAAGCAAAATTAGACAGTAGCTGTATGAACAGCAGGAGTTCACAACTTTTTTCTTTGTACTTGAGGATCTTTTATTGTCTAGTCTTAGTAAGACTAGGAATGCTTTTGTTCCTTTCATAGAGACTTCTATTTTGTCTCCTTTTATTGTCAATATGTTACAACACTATTCTGCTGAGAAAAAATAACAAATCTAAAAATGTCCAAGTAGGAAAGATCAGTGAGTACCACTCTCAATCAGTACAGGCATCTTAAAGGACATTATTTTCTCATGCCAACTAACCATTCCCCAGGAGTGCAGCTTGATGGTGTTCAGGAACTACATCTTTGAAGCAGCAGATTTTACAGTCATACAGCTAGAGAGAGTGTTTTTACCTATCAAAGCTATAGAGAGGAGATCAGAGTAAAGTGCCGATGATTTTCTCCATGAATACTTAGAATCATAAGTTCAGATGGAAAACTAAAATAGATAACACAGAATGCAATATATAGAACTCTGATATTGAAAATCCCTAGATATCTATACAGAAAGAGAAAATAAAGTCCTATCAAAATATTTTGAATTATGGAGTAAAGTAATAATGAATTCTGGTATTTTGGGGGTATTAGATATTAATGACGATTAAAAAAAGTCTCAACTCCGGGACTCACAGTTTGAGAAAGACATAAATCAGTTACAGTAGGTCAAGAGGAGGGCCAGAAAGAGGAAAAAGAACTGGACTAACTGCTCAGTGGAGACAGGATAAGAAAAAATTACCTTAAAAGAGAGAAGGCTCAACCTTATTGTGGTCTTTCAGTGGGAGTCTACAGGAAAGAGGTGGAGATACTCTTCATCAGGATGTGACAGGACAAGGGTAATGATTTTAAACTAGAAAAGGACAGGTTTATATTAGATATAAGGACAAGAAAAAAGTGAACCACTGTGTGGGTGATGAGGCACTGGAACATGTCTCCCAGAGAATTTGTGGATGCCCCAACCCTGGAAGTATTTAAGGCCAGGCTGAATGGGGCTTTGGATAGCCTGATTTTTTGGATAGTACCCCTGCCCATGACTGTGGAATTGGAATTAGATATTTTTTTAATGTTCATTCCAATGCCAAACATTCTATAATTCTATGATTTCATGATTTATCTTCAATATACTCAGAAGTTCTAATCAAGCTGTTCAGAGGACACACATAAAACTGTTCTCTGAATGAAAATTTCAGGCCCTTTTGATTTAGGATACTGGCATAGAACAATTTCATGTTCTTCTCAAAGCAAACTAATCCCGAGTTCACTTTGGAATGACAAATATATCTTATGTCTGAGGCTATATTACCAATATATTCTATATCTTTTCATTGTATCTTCATTTATAAGAGTTCAAATCAGGTTACTAGCAGTACTGAGATTCTGTGGCACAGAAATTATTTAGAACCTTGCATAGACTCACTCCAGCTTAGCACCAGCACTGAAAAGTGAGACATTAAGAAATGTGCAGTTGTGTATATAGTACTGTATGTAAAGAAATGATCTCCCTTTCTTTGATGTTGATTTTATAATTAAGTAGTTTAATTTACATGCAGATTAACAGATAATATATGAATTACTTATATTTTCCCTCTCTGAAGTACAGCAGAGGTCTTTCTGATTTTTTTCCCCTGTGTTGTTGTTCCTTATTATAAGATTAGTGACTGATCATATCTAGTATCATTAAAGATGAAGCATAATTCCAAACAGAAAGATCAATTAATGACAGGAAAAAGTATGTTATTCAGAAAGAAGTAAAGAAGAGGGTCAGTGTTCTAAATCAGATCAATCTTAATTGATTATTCAGAGCAATCTCAACTGATTGTTCAGATTAATCTCAACTTGCCCTTGTGAACCTAATGAGGTTTAACAAGGCCAAGTGCAAGATGCAGCACTTGGGCTGGGGCAATCCCAGGTATTCATACAGACTAGGGAGAATGGTTTTAAACTAAGATGGGGGAGATTTAGGTTAGATGTTAGGAGGAAGTTTTTCATTCAGAGAATGGTGATGCACTGGAACAGGTTACCCAGAGAGGTTGTGGATGCCCCATCCCTGGAGGTATTCAAGGTAAGAGTAGATATGGCTCTTGGCACCCTGATCTAGTGGTTGGTGACTCTGCCCACAGCAGGGGGGTTGAAACTTGATGAACTTCGAGATCCTTTTCAACCCAGACCATTCTATGATTCTATGATTCTATGATTCTATGATGATTCCATGATATAATTATTCATGAAAATAAAAGTTCAAATAACAGAAGCAGGATTATGAAGGCAATGCTAAATAATAAAGTTTATATCAGATGAAAATTAGAAAATTTCTACATTTCAGCTAAAATCTTAATTTCTAAAGTGTAGGAAACACTGAACAGTTGCAACTTAGTTGAAATATTTTTGTTATCAAAAAATGTCTTATTTCTACTCGAAGTCTCAGCTTATGCACCTTTAATGAGTTACACTTACAGAGATATATTGTAGACTGAAGAGATCTATATTATGATTACTCAACTAGCTAACTGTAGAATATGATCTAATCACTCCTCATTTTTTTTCCTTTGGAGATAGAAGTAATTTCTAACTACAGCATATTTTTGTTTGATCTTTTATCTGGACCAGTAAGACTAGTCGTCCTTCAACTTGCCCTTAAAAAAGAAATTAAAAATGTATTTAGAAAAATATTTCGATTCTTCAGGATGAGAGGTAATATGATTTTACTACAGTAATGTATTCCTTCTGTCCCTAATTCGTATTTCAGTCACAGCTCAACACAGAATTATAAGCTTGAATAAATGCTGGGATCTCTAGTGTTTTTCAAAGTTATTCTTTATCCTTATATAAATTAAAAAGTATTAGTCTCGCACAAATATAGGTTCATAGGTTCATAGGTTCATAAGGTTGGAAAGGACCTATAAGATCATCTAGTCCAACTATCCTACTATCACTATCCCTACCCAACTACTAAATCAAATCCCTTAGCACCTCATCTAAACGCTTCTTGAACAGCACTAGGGATGGTGCCTCAACCACCTCCCTAGGCAGGCCATTCCAGTGCCTGACCATTCTTTCAGAAAAAAAATGTTTCCTCAGGTCTAATCTAAATCTTCCCTGGCGCAACTTGTGGCCATTCCCTCTTGTCCTGTCACTATTTATCAGGGAGAAGAGGCCTACCCCCTCCTCACCACAACCTCCCTTCAGGAAGTGGTAGAGTGCAATAAGGTCTCCTCTGAGCCTCCTCTTCTCCAGACTAAACAATCCCAGCTCCCTCAGCCGCTCCTCGTAAGACTTGTGCTCCAGACCCCTCACCAGTTTTGTTGCCCTTCTCTGAACACGCTCCAGGGCCTCAATGTCCTTCTTGTAGTGAGGGGCCCAAAACTGAACACAGTACTCGAGGTGCGGCCGTACCAGAGCTGAGTACAGGGGGATGATCACCTCCCTGCTCCTGCTGGCTACACTATTTCTTATACAGGCCAGGATGCTGTTGGCCTTCTTGGCCACCTGGGCACACTGCCGGCTCATGTTAAGCCGAGCTTCAACCAACACCCCCAGGTCCTTTTCCTCTCTACATTCTTCAAGCCATTCTGCCTCAAGCCTATAGCATTGCATGGGGTTATTGTGGCCAAAGTGCAGGACCCGGCACTTGGTCTTATTGAACCTCATTCCATTGACCTCAGCCCAGCTATTCAGCCTATCCAAATCCCTCTGAAGGGCCTCCCTACCTTCAGGCAGTTTGACACATCCTCCCAACTTGGTGTCATCTGCAAACTTACTGAGGGTACACTCAATCCCCTCGTCTAGGTCATCAATAAAGATATTAAACCAGATGCGCCCCAATACCGACCCTTGGGGGACACCACTCGTAACAGGACGTCAGCTGGACTTAACTCCATTAACCACTACCCTCTGGGCACGGCCCTCCAGTCAGTTCTCCACCCAGAGAAGAGTGAACCTGTCCACACCACAGTATATGTAATATGTATATGAATATACGTAATATGTATATGAATATATGTAATATGTTTAGATGTTAAAAGAATTGATGAGATGCAAACATATCCAGATCAGATTATGAGGATATGCTAGTTCAGATAATAGTTAGGCAAAGTAGTTATGGGAAACTCTGTATCCATTATCCTGGACTGGTACCATTTAACACATTTATAGGTGACATGGACAGTGGGATCAAGCACATCCTGAACTCATTTGCAGATGATACAAACTGAGTGGTGTGGTTGACATGCTAGAGGGAAGGGATGCCATCCAGAAGGTCCTGGACAGGCTTGAGAGCAAAGATCATTCCAACCTTATGAAGTTCAACAAGGTCAATTGCAAGGTCCTTCATCTTGGACAGGGTAATCGCAAGCACAAATACAGGCTGGGCAGAGAATGGCTTGAGAGCAGCCCTAAGGAGAAGGATTTTGGAATGTTGACTGATGAAAGGCTCAGCATGAGCCAGCAATGTGTGCTGTAGCCCAGAAGGCCAACCAGATCCTGGATTGCATCAAGAGAAGTGTGACCAGCAGGCAGACGATTGATCAGATGAGGTTTAACAAGAGCAAATGTGGAGTCTTGCACCTACAGAGGAATAACCGCATGCACTGGAACAGGCTGGGGGAAGACATGCTGGGGAAGAGCTCTGAGGAGAGGGACCTGGGAGTCCAGGTGGATGGTAGGTTGGCCATGAGTCAGCAGCGTGCCCTGGTGGCCAAGAAGGCCAATGATATCCTGGGGTGCTTTTAAAAGAGCATGACCAGCAGGTCGAGGGAGGTGATCCTCCCCTTCTACTCCACTCTGGTGAGGCCTCACCTGAAGTATCGTGTCCATTTTGAGGCACTCTTGTACAAAAAAGTCTGGGATCTCCTTGAAAGTGTCTAGCAAAGGGCCACAAAGATTATTAAAGTTGTGGAACACCTCCCTTATGAGGAAAGGCTGAGAGACCTGGGTCTGTTCAGCCCTGAAAAAAGAAGACTCAGAGGGGATCTGATCCACATCTATAAATATCTAAGGAGCGGGAGGCAAAGGGATGAGGACCGATGCTTCTTGGCAGTGTGTGGCAATGGGATGAGGAGAAATGGCCACAAACTGAGTCATAGGAAGTTCCACACAAATGTGCGTGGAAACTTCTTCACAATGAGGGTGATGTAGCACTGGCACAGGCTACACAGAGAGGTGGTAGTTTCCTTCACTGGAGATGTTCAAGATCTGCCTGGATTCCTACCTGTGCAACCTGGTCTAAGAAGCCTGCTTTGTCAGGGGGTTAGGACTAGATGATCTCTGGAGGTCCCTTCCAACCACTACAGTTCTGTGCTTCTGTGATTCTTTCCCTCTACTCTGCTCCATCTAAGGTGCTGGATCCAGTTCTGGGGCCTCCAGGACAAGAAGGATGTGGAACTGTTGGAGCAGTTCCAGAGGAGGACCACGAAGATGCTTAGAGTGCTGGAGTGCCTCCCCTGTAAGGACAGGGTCTTTTCACCTTGGTGAATAGAAGGCTCCGAGGAGAACTTATCCTTACCCTTCCAGTACCTGAATTGGGCCTACAGGAAAGCTAGGGATGGACTTTGTATAAGGGCATGCAGCAATAAGATTAGGGGAAATGGCTTTGAACTGGAAGAGGGTAGATTTAGACAAAATAGTAGGAAGAAATCCTTTACTGTTAGGGTGGTAAGGCACTGGAACATGTTGCCAAGTGATGTTGTGGATGCTCCCATCCTGGAGGTGTTCAAGGCCTGGCTGAATAGGGCTTTGAGCAACCTGGCCTAGTGGGAGTTTTCTCTAGCTACAGCAGGAGATTTGGAACTAGATGATCTTAAAAGTCCCCTCCAGCTTTCAAAGTCCCTTTCTATCAGCTTAAATAATAACATCCATGCATTTTCTTACAGATCCCTATACTCTTTATTTGTCAAACTTTTATGTGGTCAAGATTTAATTAGTATATTCCTTTTCAACATGTAAAATATCCCATAATGCTAAGAAGTCAACATTGACTTAGCTTACTTTAATTTACCAGCTTCATTATCTGAATATCTATGAAACCTTGTGAGCTGTTGTCTTTCAGTCCATAACAATGACAAAAATTTTGGCCTCCTCAGAATTCTTTAAACTGCTATTCCTTCAGCAAGAAAGTAAAAACCTTCAGAAAGCACAATGTGAGTAATATCCACTGTTTCCAAATTCAAAATAATCAGTTTTGCTTTGTAAGAGTCAGTTCTACACGAAATATAATGAAATGTTAATTACCTTGGGTGCCAGTAAAAATGCTTTTCTTACCAAGTAGAAGCTTTTTAAGTAGATAGTTGGATAGTTTCCACTCCCCCTCCTCAATCCATGAAGTAGTCTATGAGAGAAAAATCACTCCTCTGTTTTCCAAAAGCAGAGGAGGAATTCAACAATAAATAGATTCTATACAGGTAGGAAAGAAAGCAATTTAAGAAATTGACTGTAAATAAATTTAAATAATACCTCACATATCACTTTCCATGTTCAGTATTAAATATTTCACAGAACCATTTAAAAATGTTTAAATATTTACATAAAATAAAATTAAATTAAACAAAAGGTTCTTACCTGAATCTTGGTAAAGATGCTACAGGTGAATAGAATGGAAAGAGAGCTTGAATTTAGTTGTCTTAATTTCATCTGGGACAGAGTTGTTTTTTTCAATAGTGTCTAGTATAATGCTATGCTTTGGCTTTGGGAGAAAAACTATACATCAATATTTTAATTGTTGCTGAGCAGTGACTGTACAGAGCCAAGGACATTTAAATTTCTTATACTGTTCTGATAGTGAGTAGTCATGAGAGCCACAAGGAGCTGGTAGGGGACAGAATCAAGATGGCTGACATAAAGTGGACAAAGAAATATTCCATAATGGGACATCATGCAAAATAAAAACTTTCAAAACTCTTGAGAGTAGGCAGAGCAGGGAGCCACTGTCTGGGGACAAACTGGACATTAGTCAGTATTGTGGAGCTATTCTGTTGTACATCACTAATTTTATGATTACTACTGGAAATTCCTGTATTCCAGTTCATGGTCACTGCCTCTTATCCTGTTGCTGAGCACCACTAAAAAGAGCCTACCCCCATCCTCTTCACACCAGCCCTTTAGATATTTATAAGAATCACAGAATCACAGAATTGTAGGGGTTGTATCATGTAGCACCTGCTGCATTTGTAAATTTATCCCTTTGTCCATGATTGTAGTCCTATTTTAGTTCATTTTTCCCTTAGTTGATTGTCTCAATGGAGACAATCCCCAAATCTTTACTTCACTATTCCCAATCCTAACATTTAACAGCTGGTTATCTTTCTTGACAAAATCATGGGATTATGTTTCTTTGTTTTTCCACTTTAAGTTTCAAGTAACATGAAAAGTCTGCTGCTCTGTTTTTTGACATCTTAGTATGAGGACCCAGTTGACTAATTCTTAAGTGTAACCATCTATAAAAAGCATTATTTGTATTTCTATTGAATTCAGATGATGAATTATCTAGAATGTTGTAACTACATTCAATATATACGTGTGTGTGTGTCTTTAGACAACTTCATTTAAATATAATTGAGATTCAAGTGACTTCATACATAAAAATTATAACAGTGTCAAATTTCCTGGAGCTGATATTTTGTTCTTAGGACAAATCAGTATTTTAAACAATTTTTAAGTTGTTCACAATTCTTCACTCTAAAAGATGAGTTGTTTCTCTATTATTTTTATATATTATACAACTTGACTTATTTTCTCATTTATCTGAGTATATTCAAAAGTTCCTCCATTTAAGGACTGACAAATTAGGATTACTTCTACTTTTTTCAAAATCTTGTTCTCTGCATTGCAGTTTAGCAAAAACAAACTCAGAAATAGTCACCATCTGTGAATACTTTTCATCTGTTTTGGTCCCTCTATATTATATCTCAAGTGATTAAGAATTAGTTCACCAACTAGATACAGAAGCAGACTCATCAACTTTTATATAAATCCTGAGGCAACTGTATAAATGGAGTTTTCAATTTAATTATCAGTTGCATATATCTAATTCTGCACACTATTTGCATCTGTTTCTATCATTCTTTTTCCTAGAGAAACATTAATTGCTTTAGTTGAGGATTAAATAGTCTTAAATGACTTAGAAAATAGAGGAAATGATGATAATTGTCAATCTTCTAGACTAACAGAATCTACAATTTTGTTTGTTCTAATCCTCCAACTCTTTCTTGAGAGATCACTTTTCCTAAAATTTCCTTCTGAATGTAAACAAGATTTCTGATACAGAGTGATCAGGAAAGATTATAAATCTGATAAACCTGAAGGGAATAATGATACAAGAGTGATATAATATAAGCAACATGGTTCCATTTTTCATCTGTTGTTGAATAGCTTCACCCAAATTTCATAAATATCCTTTATGCCTCCTGGATGCAACTCTGTGTAAAGGCTGGAATATAACAACAAAAATATATGTAAACTACATATATGTCTTGCCTGATCAAATGGTTATGGCTAGAGCTTATTTCAGGTAAAGTACCATTCTGGTGCCATGCAATTAGAACAGAGAGCATTTGAGATGTATTGCTAATTAATTGTTACTAACCTATTGGGAACATAAGCCATACAGACAGCAAGTTCCCAAGCTAGTTATCAAGGAAGGCAGAGATGATTTAAAAGTTTAATTCTGCATATAGCTTTTTTCTTGTCAGTACTACAGGTATCATATAATATCAAGTAAATCATGTCCACAATGGGAATTCTCTGTAAATTTTTGTGTTAGAAGTAATCATAGAATCATAGAATGGCTTAGATTGGTACAGAATATTAAAGATCACATAGTTCCAACCTCTCTGACATGGGCAGGGTTGCCAATTACTAGATTAGGGCCCCATCCAATTTGGCTTTCAACATCTCCAGAGATAGGGCATACAGAACTTCTTTGGGTAACATATTGCTGTGCCTCATCAACTTCTGAGTAAGTAATTTCTTCCTAATATTGAAGGCAAATTTTGCCTCTTTTATTTTAAAGCCATTCCTCCTCATCCTATCACTATCAGGTTGTGCAAAAAAAAAAAAAATGATCCCCTTCCTACTTATAAGATCTGTTTAAGTACTGGAAGACCACAATAACATCTTTGCGGAGTGTTCCTTGCTCCAAAATAAGCCCAGCACTCTCAACCTTTATTCACAGGAGAGGCACTTCAGCCTTTTAATGATCTTGGTGATCCTCCTCTGGATCCACTCCAAAAACCTCAGTTCTTTCATATACTAGGGTCCCCAGATGGGGCCTTAGAAGGGCAGAGAAGAATCATAGAACCATAGAGTGGATTGAGTTGGAAAGGATCTCAAGGATCACAGAGTTCAACATCCCTGACACAGGCAAGGTTGCCAACCATCAAACACTAGATCAGTTTGTGCAGGTTACCATCCATGCTGATCTTGAACACCCCCAAGGATGGAGCATCCATAGCCTCTCTGGGCAGTCTGTTCCTGTGCCTCATAGCCCTTTCAGTGAAAGACTTCACCTTGATATCTGTCTGAGTCTGGTAAGGAGTGTATCAACTCAACATGAGACAACCAACATCACTTTGCGGACAATTTTACACTTGAAAGCATTTCTTTAGAGTTGTTTGTCTTCAACAAGGAGGGCTCAGGAGTGTTTATTGGCTGAAGACCTGACTTGGGAGCAAATAATTCCAGCATGATATAGGAAACTGGGAGGTGATACCATTGTATACTGTGAAGACAAGGTATAAACTGTTCTCCCTGCTTCTTCTTATCTGCAGAGTTAAATTTGCAAACCCTGGAGGATGGGAACAAAGGAACTCCCACGGAGATGTCTAAGCTAGAAGCTGTCACTCCAAAATAACAAGCTTGATCACTTTTGTGCTGTCATTATTAGTCATAGTCAACTGATCAACACAACCTCAGATGACCCATCACTACTGAAGATCAGCAGCTGACACAGAAGCCTTGCTGGATCTGAGAGTGGTGAACTGCTTTGCTTTTTCGTGTTCATATATCTGTCTGTTTATCTGTCTGTCCCTCTTTCCCTATTTTCTATCTTTTTCTCTTATCTTCATTTATTTATTTTTTTCCTCTTTGTAGTAGTCGTAAAATTGTCTCACCTCTAATGCTTATTAACCATAATTTGCTAATTAGCCAGTTTTATCTCCAAGTAATTGTTGTTTGTTGTTAAAAAAGTTCTCATTAAATTGATGTATTATTTCTCTGAGTCTTGGATGACTCCATCATGGTAGCAACCCATTGCTGACTAGAGGAGGAGTGATTCAAAAGACAGAAAAAGATTTAATTCCCTCAAAACCCACTGAATGGAAAGAGACATTTTATCTAAATCCTCCCTCCTTTAGCTTAAAGCCATTCCCTCTTGTTCTATCACTATCTACCCATGTAAAAAGTTGGTTCCCCCCCTGTCTATAGTCTCTTTAAATACTGGAAGGCTACAATGAAGTATCTAGAGAACCTTCTCTTCTTCAGACTGAAGACGACTTCATAGGAGTGATGCTCCAGACCTCTTATTATTTTTGTGGTCTTCCTCTGGATTTGCTCCAATAACTCTAACATCTTTCCTGTGTTGGGAATCCAGGTCTGGATTTAATAGTGCCTACTACTGATGGACCCACTACAGATGGGCTTTCACTGCTGTTCTCATGTCTTTAAGAACAGTTTCTCAGAGGATTTCATCTAATAATTCCTTAAACAGCCATAGCTTTGCTCTCCTGAAGTTCAGGGTCCTGACTCCATCCTTTACCAAGCCCAGAGATCTTGAGATCTCAAACTCAGCCAGGGCATGTTCACTATAGCCCAGACTGTCTCTACTCTTAACCTCTTTAATGATCTCCTTCACACTGGTGAGCACGAGGTCCAGAATATCTAATGCCTAGACCAGGAAGTTGTCTTCATCATGCTCCTGGATCGCTTGCATCTTGCTATGTTGTTTTACAATCAGATGCCAGGATTTTTTAAATCTCCCTTCAGCATGGGAGCCTGTGAGTGTCACACCTAAATCAAGAAGATCTCATCAGCTCGTTCCTCTTGATAAAATATCCTGTAATAGACATTGACCATCAGATGTCCTTTGTTCATATGGACCTTAATTTTAATCCACAGACTCTCAGTCTGATCGTGACTATTAGAGGCAACTCTTCAAAATCTACTACCTTTTTAACATGAAGGGCAACTTCCCCACCCTTCCTGCCCTGCCTATCTTTTCTAGAAACCTTGTAGACCTCAGTAGCATTATTCCAGTTGTACAATTCCTCCCACTGTGTTTCTGTGTTAGCAATTATTTTGTAGTTTTCAAATTGCACAATGGTTTCCATCTCCTTCTGCTTATTTTCCATATTGTGTGCATTGGTGTAGAGGTCAACCACATTACCTTTCTGGAGGATACATCCCAAAATCTTCTGGGAGAAATCTGAGATTTTTCTCTGCTGCTTCTTAAAGTGATAGTGTTCCCTGGCTCTTCTCTATCACTCAGCACTAAATACCCTTCCCTCATCAAATCTAGTTTAAAGCACTGGTGATCAGACCAGAGATCTTGCAGTCCAATATATTCTTACCACTCCTAGTCAGTTGTGTCCCGTGCAACACAGCGTGCTCAGTCTTTTAAAGGTGCACCCAAAGCTGTGTGTGTGACACTGTCCAAGCTGCCATTCATTCAATTTATCTGTTCTCTTTCTTCTACCCAGGTACCAGTCCAATCAGAAGGATCAAGAAAGACCTACTCTTGCTCTGGATCCCTTCAGTGTCACCCCAAGGGTCTTAAAAACTTCTTTAACATTTAGTGATGTTTTAGTTGCAGCTTCCTGTGACCCAGCTTAAAAGAACAGGGACAAATAGTAGTCCTCTCACTTTATCGTATTTGGTAGCCTCTAAGTTATGCCCAGAATGTATGCTCCCAGCAAGCAGCAAGGCAGCAGGCAGCCTTTCTAGAGAGATTATTCAAGTGGAAAATCTGTCTCAGTGCCCCTCAGTGCCAACTCCTCAACTGCTATAAGAGTTTTCAGCATATTTTGATGGAACTGTTTCTGACTCATGTCCCACGTTGGACCATATTAATGTGGTTGCCCTTTACCAGTTCTGAAACATTATCCACACCTTCTCTTTCTGTTTCCAGAGCTTAATAACTAGGGTCAAGGAAGAGGTTCTTCCCTCTGCTCTGAGCAGAGATGAGAGTCCAGTCTCCCTCTTCATACAAGTTTTTGCTATCTGTCTTCTCAGGGTTTGAAGCTTCCTTAGCTTCTTCCCCTTGGAGGGACTTACGACAAGACTGTGGTTCTGCCCATATCACCATACGATCTGTATGATACCGTATGACAATTTATCTCTCTGTTTGCTGGATACTTTCTGATGACTCCTTTAATCACTTTGTGTGTGTGTGTCTGTGTGCGTTTCCAGCCCCAGTGTTATTTGTTTTCCATTGGTTATATGGATGGTTAGTTTTTAGAAATATCAAATATATTTAAATAAATGATAGCAGTCACTGAAATTCAAACTGATTTAATGTCTGATGTTTAGAGAAGAAATTTCTTATCCCCAGAAATTATTTCCTCAACCCATTTAGTTATTTGATGTAATAGCCCAAAGGGATTGAAATAGTCCTGACTAATTTAGTTCTGAATAATCCAGAGAGATCAGTGTCTTGAGTTATAATAACTGGAGTTAAAACACTAAATAGTAGTAATAACTGTAGTACCATGTCTCTTGGAAATCTTATATCAAGAATTGGACAAAAAAAAAAAATGATAAGACAGACAAGAATAGGAAAAGACATTCTCAGTCTTCTTGATGTAACAGAAATTATTACTTACAATAAGTAATAATATTCAGTAATCACTACCTATAGAAATGAAATTTTCAAAGAAAAAGGAAAATTAAATTGAAAGCTATGCTGTGAACATCATACAGTATAATAGAGTTATGAGAGACAAAGGCAAATGAACAATCTCTCAAAATCATGAAGATGGGAAAATAATCGAATTTCCAATGAAGATAGATTATTTGATCAAATTACCTCTAATTCAAAGGCTGATTCAACATTATAGTGTAAGACATCTGTCAAATTCTATGGACAGTATTTTACACAGCAGACTAAGTCAACATCAGAGATAATATAATATTATATTAATATAATATTATATGTTATTTCTGTATTACTAAAAAAAATGGATACCTTATATGTAACAGCATATTTCAGGCAATATTTCAACGCCAAAGAAGTTCAGGAAAAAGAAAATTCATCATATGCAGATTATTCTTCTCACACATGTACACTATTTTATCATCTTTCTCAAACTTCTAATACATTTTGTTTTAGAGTTTCTATGTGTTGTTTTGTTTGTTTGTTTGTTTTGAGGTATAATTATGAACTAGATAAATTGTTCATCTGATGAACGAAATTTTTATTAATATATTCTATGAAACTTTTTCTCCTTATTTCTACAATAAATATCTGTAACTATTTATTATTTAGTATAAAAAGTACATGTACTAAATCAAACAAGCAGACCAGAAAAAAAAAAGGAAAAAAAAAGTAGCAAATGCAACGTATACACAAATAAGCATAATAACACAACAAAGAAAATAAATGATATGAAACAAAAAGGACAAAAAGATTACAATATTTTGGAGCTACATATATAATTTTTTCAAAAACAAATGTTCGAAGAGAGAGCTTAAGATTTACAATTTTCCAAGCAAAATGCATTTGTGCCCGTAATTTATTTGTTTTTTAAATACAAACAATTTAACTCTGACTCCATCACCTTAAAAAGTGTTTAGTTTTTTCAAGGTTTCCAAGGTGGAAGTGTTTTACCTCCTCTATTGTTTCTTAGCATATACAATATATTGTGCCTAAAGACCTGTCATATCCAATGAAATATGTTTCTGACCTAAGAGAAGAAATAATGGAGCCTTTCCTATAAGCAATAAAAAAAAAGAAAAGAAAAGGAGAGAAAAAGAAGAATAAGAAAAGCAAAATTTGTTTTGGTGTGATAACATTCAGGTAATAAGACTTGGCAAAGCTCTAAAAGATTTTAAGAGTATTCCTGGTGTACCTGTGAGGAATAGCAAAGATTCTATTGACTTCAGGGTAGCCAAGATATTCCCTCCCACTAAGAAAATCTCTGGAATGGTCTGATTCTTCATCTGCTTTAGCAGCAGCTTTTTGAGGCCCATATATTTACAGCAGAGTATTTCTATATTTGTTGTAGATTACTGTGCTATTTACAAATTTTTATTTTTGCTTTTTAATTGTTTGTACCTATAATATCTTCATTTCCATATGAAAATGTATCATATTAATTCTAACTATAAAGTCTTAAACTAAAATATATATATATATACAAATTATTTTCTAGACACTAGCCTGTTTTTTTTTTTGTTTTGTTTTGTTTTGTTTAGAAAACAAATATAGACTTGATAGTGATATTATCTGGTGTGAAGATTAGTCCTCAGAGGCTGTTATAGACTTCTGTTTAAAAAGTGGTGATGCTCAAATAGCACGAGCCTTACAGATCCTTTTTTAATCTAAATAAATCAACAAATACTTCAATTAAATTAGAACAAAGATGTTTTTCTTTACCTCTTAAACTAATCAAGTTTTATTATGTTATGCACTGGCACTTGAGCTCAGAACTTTCATCTCTCTTTTATATAAATTTTTATTTTTATTTTTTTCCTAAATAAAATAGCTATTCATTTGCAGCAACATTAGAAATAGAAGAATGGTATTTTAAAAAGCTTTTTCTCTACTATTACTCTTTTCTACTCTTAGGGAATTTGATAGGATATAAGCTCATTTCTTACATATAATATTTCACATTTAAAAATAAAAACAACTTTCAAATCCAAACATTAGAAAAATGTATTTATTTTCATAAATAAATAAATAAATGGAATTTAATGAAAGTATGGAATTACATATGGAAAATTTTCATTATCAACCACCTTCATTTCCCTTCTTAAGGATAGCTATGGAAAAAAAAATCCATTTTTATGCTAATTGCACTAAAAAAATCCAAATTTATTATTTATGCATAGTTAATTTTTTTACCATTTTTGTGTTAAAAATGGTCGTTTTATTCTGATTTCTCTTCAGAGTCACTCTCAGAGCAGCTCAAACCAATGGGACAATTGAGATCAATTCCAATCTGATGTATGCCTGATATTAGGCAGAATCCAGTTTTGAGAAACAATGCATTTGAAATATTATGTCCTTATTTACTGAAATCAATACTGATTCAAAAAGGTTGCTGAGTAATAAAACTTTCTTGCAGTATCTTAATTATCATTAAGAAAAAGGTAGCGTGTCTTTGACTTTTGAACACTTAAAAAAATACATTGTTCATGCAGATCATTAGCAGTGTATGATGTTCAGTTCTTGAGTAAGTTAAACATTTCTAACTTTTAAAATAGAAGAGCTGAAGATACAAAAATCAAATTCAAAAAAGGCACATGGAATGATACATTATCTAAGCTAAGCTACGAGAGAAAGCATCAAAAATGTACATTTTCTGTCGACTGCTTTATTGTGTGGCTGGGATACAGTCTGAAATATCTTACTAAGTAGAGAAATTTTTTGTCCAATGTGTTTTTGTGTGTATTTTCAAATTATTTAAGTTCTAATGACCATGTTTTGTCTTATTTCCAACAAATCATACAAAATTATTTTACATATATTTTTTCTGGATTAATTGATAAAAAGTTGTGAAGTACAAAATCATAGCATACATGAGATCAAACCAGATCTTTAAGAATGGTGATGTCAACGGTTTACGGGCAGGTTCGGCCCGGTTCCGTGACGATTGGTGCGGGGGACCCACGCCCCAGGAAAGGGGAAGGGGGAAAGGGAGAAGGGAAAAGGGAGATGGGCCTAGGAACAAAACAGCGGCAACGATCTGAGGAGGAAAGCTGATTTACTAAATAAGATATCAGAAAGCAAAATAACACAATATAATACAATATAATTGGAATTAAATCTAATAAATCAAATAAAATGAGCAAGAGAGAGTGTCCGATAAACCGAAGGCCTTACGCTAACGCTGAAGGAGGACGGCAGCAAGCACCCACTGCTGAGTCGATCCCAAAGGAAAGAGAGTGTCCCGTGACTGCAGACAGTTTTTATCTTTCCCTCTGAGCGTAAACACGTAAGAACGCAAAGCATCGCAAAGTCCTCTGGGGAATGGAGTTCTTCTTCTCTTCTGAGACAGGTATACCTGGAACTATTGATGATCCACGGAGCTGGAGCATTAACTCTTTAACTCTAAATGCACTACATGATGTTATGATGTGGAATACCAGTACCAAAAATCATAAAACCATGACATTCCACCCCTTATTCCACATCACTACATCATGTTTGATATATACGTATAGAAGAACAATGATTAACATGCATTAAATACACACAACATATATATGTATATACATGGAATTAACGACCGCACTCGCCCAACATCAAATTCCCTTGTGGTACACACTGAACATCCCCATTCTTCTGCATCACCCACCAAGTGGACCCAGGTCCCTGAGCAAAAACAGTTCCACGGAGAGGTTTACCCTTTCCAGAAGCTGGAAGGACCCAAACTGCTTTTCCCAACATGTTCTTTACATGTACTACAGGGACCTTATCTCCCTCTACAGTAGGTAGAGATCTGGATTGGGCAGGACCATCGCGATTGATGGATCCTCGAGTGTTGACCAACCAGGTGGCTTCTGCCAAATGCTTCTCCCAGTGCTTAAATGTTCCGCCACCCATTGCTTTCAACATGGTTTTTAACAACCCATTGTACCTTTCAATTTTACCAGAAGCTGGTGCGTGATAGGGGATATGATAAATCCATTCAATACCATGATCTTTGGCCCAAGTATTTACAAGAGAATTTTTGAAATGAGTCCCATTATCGGACTCAATTCTCTCTGGAGTGCCATGTCGCCATAGGACTTGTTTCTCGAGCCCTAAGATAGTGTTTCGGGCAGTAGCATGGGGTACTGCATATGTTTCAAGCCACCCAGTGGTTGCTTCCACCATGGTGAGCACATAACGCTTACCACTGCGAGATCGTGGCAAGGTGATATAATCAACCTGCCATGCCTCCCCATATTTATACTTTTGCCATCGCCCTTCCCCCCAAAGAGGTTTCATTCTCTTGGCTTGTTTAATTGTGGCGCATGTATCACAGTCATGGATAACCTGTGCAATAGCATCCATAGTTAAGTCCACCCCTCGGTCTCTAGCCCATTTATATGTTGCATCTCTTCCCTGATGGCCAGAGGTCTCATGGGCCCATCGAGCTAAAAATAATTCACTCTTGTGTTGCCAGTCCAAGTCTGCTTGAGCCACCTTAACTTTGGCAGCTCGATCTACCTGATGGTTATTTTGTTGTTCCTCAGTTGCCCGGCTCTTAGGAACATGAGCATCTACATGGCGCACCTTTACAACCATATTCTTTATTCGGGCAGCAATGTCTCTCCACAGTTCAGCAGCCCAAATAGGTTTACCCCTCCGTTGCCAACCATTTTGTTCCCATTGCTGTAACCACCCCCATAAAGCATTTGCCACCATCCATGAGTCAGTGTAAAGATAAAGCACTGGCCACCTCTCTCGTTCAGCAATATCTAAGGCCAGCTGGACAGCCTTTACCTCTGCAAATTGACTTGATTCTCCTTTTCCTTCAGTGGCCTCTGCAACTCGTCGTGTGGGGCTCCACACAGCAGATTTCCATCTGCAGTGCTTACCCACAATGCGACACGATCCATCTGTGAACAGGGCATATCTCTTTTCATTGTCTGGTAGTTCATTATATGGTGGGGCCTCTTTGGCACGTGATACCTCCTCTGCTGGTGTTGTTCCAAACTTTTTACCTTCAGGCCAGTCCATGATCACTTCTAGGATTCCTGGATGACTGAGGTTCCCCATCCGAGCTCGCTGTGTAATCAGCGCAATCCACTTACTCCAAGTGGCATCAGTAGCATGATGGGTAGAGGGAACCTTTCCCTTGAACATCCAGCTCAGCACTGGCAATCGAGGTGCCAGAAGGAGCTGCGTTTCAGTACCGATTACTTCGGAAGCAGCTCGAACCCCCTCGTACGCGGCTAAGAGCTCCTTCTCAGTTGGAGTGTAGCGCTCCTCAGACCCCCTGTACGCCCGACTCCAGAATCCAAGGGGTCGGCCTCGGGTCTCTCCAGGAGCTCTTTGCCACAAACTCCAAGTGGGGCCTTCCTTTCCAGCAGCAGTGTAGAGGATGTTCTTTACATCCTGTCCCGTCCGCACTGGCCCCAGGGCCACGGCACGGGCTATCTCCTGCTTAATTTGCTCGAAAGCCTGCTGCTGCTCAGGGCCCCACACAAAATCATTCTTCTTCCGCGTCACCCGATAGAGAGGGCTCACAATGAGACTGTAGTTTGGAACATGCATTCTCCAAAAGCCCACTACACCCAAAAAAGCTTGGGTCTCCGTCTTACTAGTGGGTGGAGACATGGCAGTGATTTTGTTAATCACATCTGTAGGGATGTGACGACGTCCATCTTGCCACTTTATACCTAGGAACTGAATTTCCTGTGCAGGCCCTTTCACTTTGCTTCGCTTGATAGCAAAGCCAGCTCGCAGAAGGATCTGGATTATTCTCTCTCCTTTCTCAAAAACTTCTCCTGCTGTATTGCCCCACACAATGATATCATCAATGTATTGTAAGTGCTCAGGAGCACCGCCCTGCTCCAATGCAGTTTGGACCAACCCATGGCAAATGGTTGGGCTGTGTTTCCACCCCTGGGGCGAACGGTTCCAGGTGTACTGGACGCCCCTCCAGGTGAAGGCAAACTGTGGCCTGCATTCTGTAGCCAGAGGAATTGAAAAGAAGGCATTAGCAATGTCAATGGTGGCATACCACTTGGCTGCTTTTGATTCCAGTTCGTACTGGAGTTGTAGCATGTCCGGCACAGCAGCACTCAGAGGGGGTGTGACTTCATTCAGGCCACGGTAATCTACCGTCAGCCTCCATTCTCCACTGGCTTTACGCACCGGCCATATGGGGCTGTTAAAAGGTGAGTGAGTTTTGCTGATCACTCCCTGGCTCTCTAGCTGACGAATCAGGTTATGAATGGGGAGCAAGGAATCCCTGTTGGTTCGGTACTGCCGTCTGTGCACCGTTTTTGTAGCAATCGGTACCTGTTGCTCCTCCACGTGGAGCAGCCCCACCACAGACGGATCTTCTGATAGGCCAGGCAAAGCAGACAGCTGCTTAACGTTGTCTGCGTCCACAGCAGCTATTCCAAAGGCCCATCGATACCCTTTGGGATCCTTAAAATATCCCCTTTTAAGGTAATCAATACCAAGTATACATGGAGCCCCTGGGCCAGTCACAATAGGATGTTTTTGCCAGTCTTTACCAGTGAGGCTTATTTCAGCCTCCAACATGGTTAACTCTTGGGAACCCCCAGTCACCCCAGAAATATAGATTAAGTCTGTCCCTTGGTGACTCGAGGGCATTAGAGTGCACTGTGCACCAGTGTCCACCAGGGCCTTATATTTCTGTGGTTCTGATGTGCCAGGCCATCGAATCCAACAGTCCAATACACTCTATTATCCCTTTCCCCCCCCTGGCTGGGGGGCAGGGGCTATTGTGGCTGGTAGGTACCTCGCTCAGTTCTGAAGGAGTACTGTTCAGACAGGAGGGTGTCTCGCTCAAACTGGAGGGTGTCTCTTTCAGGTTGGAGGGCACCTCTCTCGGTCTGGAGGGCTTCTTGTTGAGACTGGAGGGTGTCTTTCTCAGTCTGGAGGGCATCTCTCTCAGTCTGGAAGGCATCCACGCTGGATTGGAGAGCTTCTTGTTGAGACTGGAGGGTGTCTCTCTCAGTCTGGAGGGCGTCTCTCTCAGATTGGAGGGTGTCTCTCTCAGTCTGGAGGGTGTTTTTCTCAGTCTGGAGGGTGTCTCGCTCAGATTTGAGGACGTCTAGATTGGACTGGAGAGTCTGATTGTCAGCTAAAAGACTCTCTTTCTGGATCAGGAAACTGTCCCTTTCGGCTCGGAGACTCTCTCGCTCTGTTTCAAAAACTCTATGCCTCTCTGGGATAGTATTGAATAAGGCCCGGTAAGCATAAGCCAGACCCCAAATAATTTGGGCCTCCTCAGATCTGTTTGAGCCGCAACATCCCTGTCTCAAATATCTGCTTAAGTTCTCAGGATCTTGCAGGTGTTCAGGAGAAAAGTTCCATGACACCGGTGATGCCCATTTCTCTAAAGTCTCTCCTAAGTCCCTCCAAACTCCCTGCCAGTCAGTATTCTCTGGCTCTGGGGAGGGTTTTCTCAAAATATTATAAATACAAATACTGAGTAAAAGTACATTCAGGGAGACTGATACCACAGTCATAACAAGCATTGGATGGGCATTCAGAAAACGCATAATGAATTCAAAGGAGTGGCCAGGAGTCTGTTTAAAAATCACAAGTTCCATAGAGTTAGCAACTTCATCTGGAGTTACTCCCTCTGGAACTGAATGCCACATCATATACAAAAGCCAGGTAGGTATTTCCATCAGTGTTTTTAGTTTATCATACAGAGACCAAGCTCCATGGATCAGACTGGCAAACTTAATTAAGTCCCAGTACGTTCTGAGCATTACAAGGGAAAAACCGATGAAATGCAGTCCCTTTAAGACCAGTTTAAAAAGAGAAAGCATTTTTTTTTTTTTTTTTTTTTTTTTCCTTTTCTAAAACTAGCTGGCAGTACCCAAAAAGTTTACAAATATCCCAGGACAACTGGCAGTACGCCCAGACTTCAAGGTCGTGTTTTGCCGTACAGCACCTGCAGTACAGATAAGCCTGCTAACGAGAGACAGAGATTCACTCTAAAAGTATGTCTCTGCTCGGCTAAGGCAGCCGGTTTTGCCCCACGTTGGGCGCCAAAAATGTCAACGGTTTACGGGCAGGTTCGGCCCGGTTCCGTGACGATTGGTGCGGGGGACCCACGCCCCAGGAAAGGGGAAGGGGGAAAGGGAGAAGGGAAAAGGGAGATGGGCCTAGGAACAAAACAGCGGCAACGATCTGAGGAGGAAAGCTGATTTACTAAATAAGATATCAGAAAGCAAAATAACACAATATAATACAATATAATTGGAATTAAATCTAATAAATCAAATAAAATGAGCAAGAGAGAGTGTCCGATAAACCGAAGGCCTTACGCTAACGCTGAAGGAGGACGGCAGCGAGCACCCACTGCTGAGTCGATCCCAAAGGAAAGAGAGTGTCCCGTGACTGCAGACAGTTTTTATCTTTCCCTCTGAGCGTAAACACGTAAGAACGCAAAGCATCGCAAAGTCCTCTGGGGAATGGAGTTCTTCTTCTCTTCTGAGACAGGTATACCTGGAACTATTGATGATCCACGGAGCTGGAGCATTAACTCTTTAACTCTAAATGCACTACATGATGTTATGATGTGGAATACCAGTACCAAAAATCATAAAACCATGACAGGTGAAAAGCAAGGTTCAGCAAGTTTCAAAATGTACTAAGATGTACTAAAAATTCACCCATTCTCTTATTCATATCTTTAACTCTTAGATTTTAATATTGATTGCTTTGATAAATCTTTTTATATTCAATTTAATTTTCACCAGATACTAATATCAATAGAATATTTTGGCTAGAGTAATACAAACTAGCTTTCAAACGTTATATGTATGACTTCACTACTTTATAAATACTTGAGGGAATAGTGAGAACAAATGTGATTTTAATTTTTTTTCCTGCCAAACGCAAAGTTGGTGTCATGATGACGAGCAAAAATATATCCATATCAAAGGCTGAAAGTAAAGAGATACTCCCACAATGCAGTAAATTGTACATACCTCTGCAGTGATATTAAACACCAATAAAATCAAGGTCATTGGTGAAGATGTTGAACAGGACCAGACCCAGCACTGACCCCTGAGGAACATTGTTATTATAGGCCTCCAACTGGACTCTACGCTGCTGATCACAGCCCTCTGAGCTCTGCTAGTCAGACAGTTCTCAACCCACCTCACTGTCCAGTCATCTATTCCGTACTTCCTCAATTTGTTATAAGGATGTTGTGAGATACAGTGTAAAATGCCTTGCTGAAATCAAGGTAGGCTACGTCCGCTGCTCTTCCCCCAACCACCCAGTCAGTAATGACATCACAGAAGGCCAGGAGGTTGTTTGAGCATGATCTCCCCCTGGTGAACCCATGCTGACCACTCCTGTTACCTCTCTTTTCTTCCAACTGCCTGGAGATGACATCCAGAACAAACTGTTCCATCGCCTTTTCAGGGACGAAGCTGAGGATGACTGAGGCTGACTGGTCTGTAGTTCCCTAAGTCTAGTTACCCTAGATATAAGCCATGACTTGTCTAAGGTCCTGGTTTGGAATGTTTTAAATATTTCAACATAATATAATTTATTTTATAATTACCAGTTTGAAAGCACATCTGAATTTCACCTAGCTAATGTTTTCTTAAAACTTGGACATCTTCAAATGTGTACTTTACAATTTAGTTTTTTTTAAGTTACTGGAGAAAAGAGGGACAGGGAGATGTTATTGGGAATGCTATTAACCTTGCAAATCAATATTAATAGATGAGAGTAATTACTATTATATTCAAAATTTATGATGTTAAGCAAATGAGTATTCAATTCGCATCTAGTTTGAAGTATTCCTGATGAGTAATCTCCACCCTGCGTTAATCATCATGATTTTTGGAAAGACTGTGATTTATTCACAAGTAAACGATTTATATTTATCAAACATCAGTAGGAGATAGATTCTGTGAACTTTATAATGCAATTTTTAGCAAAATGTCAGCCTAGAAGTGGCTACTGACAGATTTTACATAAAAAGAATAAAAAAGATCATAGTGAACTTGTGTTATAACATCAGGCTTGTATGGAAAAGAATATAAATGTTCAACGTATTTCCAGTACTCTTAGTTGCTGTGTAACCTGGATTTTTTGTCCTGTTTATATTGCTAACTTATCAGTATTATTCTAGTCATGAAAGAACATTGGTGAATTAGAAAAATTAGAAAATATCACCTTCAGTTTTATTACAAAATGTTAAAGAAATATATATTGTAATGATAATCTATACTTTCTCCAAATTAATTTCAATTTACATGTTAATTTAAGTATTGTTATTACAAATGCTTCTTTATAATTCAAACAGGATCATTAAAATAGAAGTGGCTGCCATTACTCAAATTTATTACATTCAACACATTTTCATATTTTGAGAGATAGTGTTATAGACTTATGTATCATAAAGTTTCAGCCACTTGTGTCATAAAGTCACTGCAATTGATTTCATAAAATTATTTGAGTTGGAAGGAACCCTTAAAGACCATCTAGTCTAACTCTCCTGCAATGAATAGAAACATCCACAGCAAGATTATGTTGCTCAGAGCTTGTTCCAGACTTGAATGTCTCTAGGGATTGGAAAACCACCACCTTTCTGTGCAGCCTGTTCCAATGCCTCATCAACTTGTCGGTGAGGCATCCAATCTAAATCTCCCCTGTCTGGATTGAAACAATTTCCCCATGTCCTTTCACAACAGACTATGCTAACGAGTCTGTCTTCTTCCTTCTTATAGCCCCTCTTTATATGACAGATCTCGCTGGAGCTTTCTCTTCTCCAGGCTAAAAAGTCCCATCTCTCTAAGCCTATTCTCATAGGAGAGGTGTTCCATCCCTGAGATAATTTATGTGTCCCTTCACTGGACATGCTCCATCAAGCCTATCTCTCTCCAGTACTGAGGACTTTACATCTGAATGCAGAACTCCAGGTGAAGTCTCAACAGCACAGAGTAGAGGGGCAGGATCACCTCCCTTGCTGTGTTCTGACTACACTTCTTTTGATACAGCCCAGGATATAGGTGGTTTTCTGGTCTTCAAGAACACATTCCTGGCTCATGTCCAGCTTGCCATCCACAAATATCCTAGGTAATTTTCAGCAGGCTGTCCTCTATCCTTTCATCTTACAACCAAGGTGGAAAATCTTGCACTAGGCTTTGTTGAACTTCATGAGGCTCACCTGGGCCCACTTCTCAGCCTGTCTAGATCTCTCTGGATAGCATTTCTTACTTTGGGTATTTCGACTGCACCGCACAGCTTGGTGTCATCCGTAAACTTGCTGAGGGTTCACTTGATCCCACTGGCAATGTAATTGATTAAGACATTAAAGAGTGACAGTGCCAGTACTGACCCTTGAGGGACACCACTAGTCACTGATTTCTATCTGGACATTGATCTATTGACCACCACACTCTGGGTACGGTCTCACAACCAGTTCCTCATCTATCTAACAGTCCACTTGTCAAATCCATATATTTCCAATTTGTAGAGAAGGATATTATGTGAGGCTGTGTCAAAGGCCTTACTGAAGTACAGCTAGATGGCATCAGTTGCTCTTCACTTGTCCACTCATGCAGTTACACAATCATAAGAAGCTATAAAGTTGGTCAGGTAAGATTTTCTCTTGGTTAAGACATGCCAGTTATCTCATCATGACTTCCTGTCTTACATATGCTATAGCATAACTTCCAGGAGTATCTCATTCCATACTATGATGAAACACTTTGTGCTGAGTACAGAAATAAACCATATGAATTGTAGATGTATAAAGAAGTATATAGTGTTCCAAAAGTTAAGTTATGTGTACCGTTACAGAAGTTCCAAGTGTCATACTTTGAAGCCTACATGTTATATCCTTACAATTGTTGCGAAGCAAATCAGAAAAAGAATTAAAAAGTTGTATTCAAAACTTAATAAAGAAGATTATCATTCAGATGAGCATTACTGATGTCAAAGGGAGTGTATGTAAACTTAGAAGAAAGTTTTGTGTACTGAGATCCTCTGAATATAAAATCATAATTACCTCAGGTCTGGAAGTTTTCTTCTTGTGTTCAACTGATTAAATTAATGAATCTATAAAGGATTCTCACTTAATTGGATTCTCAAATTAAAAATTTATAATAATCTTGAACAGTTATCTTCTTTAACTAGTGCAGTTTGCAGGAATATCCTTGAGTAAACAGAATATAATTCCATATATGTAAATACAATTATCTTCCAAGAACATGATAGAATTGATCTATGGAATATCCATCTATTTCCTACAGTAATCAATCATGCCTTTGTTTTACTGAGACTTGTTCAAATCTATCTGAGGTCTGCAAAAGTGAAAAAAGAAAAAAAAAAAAGCTGAAAAAAATCTGATCCAATTGCAAGGCATAACAGAGAATTACTTAAAATTGGAAGAGTCTTCATGGGGTAATGTTCCAGCTACAAAAGGTTTTTTGTTAAAATATTGATACTGTATTAGCATTTGATAAATTCAATTTTGAAATTAAATATAAAAAATTAAACAGTTCTCTGTAGGGCTGGAGAGTTTAAATGAAATATTCAACATCAGAATTTTATCAGCCATTGTTTTTAGTATTCTTGCTTCAATTTACTCTAGCTTTTTTAGTCTTACTATTCTTACTCTTACATGTGCTTATTTTTATAATAACTTTATGTTCCTGCTGCCCAGTCTAGTGTGCAATGAAAAGGAGTAGTTATAGCATTCAGTGCTGAACTTTTGTATAGGATCAAAATCACTACATTGTTATTCCCTCAATAAAGGGATTTCAAATCCAAGAAATTTACTAGAACTAGTACTCTTATCTCTTATATATAATAGAAAAATCATGCTTTTTTTTGTTTTGGTTGGTTGTTTTGTTTTAATTCCAGTTTGGTAAGTTAATATTAAAATTATTCATAATAATATTAATGCTAATATTAAACAGAAATATTTTAATTGTATCTGTAGTGATAAAGTCTTTAGTTTTACAATGAAGATAATATTTTCCAGTTATTAAATGGAGCTCAGAGAACTCATTCACCAAGCCTTTTCCAGTTACCACTCTACTGATTGAAGACAAGTATGTTCATGTGGCTCCTTGTTATTAGTATCATTGCCTTTTTTAAATGAGCCACCATTTCTAGTAATTTTTAAGAACTAAGTCTTTTCAATATCAGTCTCAATTTCTTAGACATCATAAACTGACTCTAAATTTAAGAGAAAGTGATGGTGTTTAATAGTACACTGGGAGACAACTGACTATGAAGTATGATATTGAGATCACACTTCTAGTACTAAATTTCTCAGATAGAGTTTGAATGTGTTATAGAGAAGCCTCTACTGTTCAACTCATGCAGATGGAGCCAACATAATAAAATAGAGCTTTTTCCAACCTGTTAGGAAATAAATGATCATTAACAATACAAATGAGACCACATCTTTAAAATGTTGATCCCTTTTGTGAAGAAGTGATTTTTTTATTTTTTTTCAGGGAGAAGAGATAAATATAAAACTAATCTTATCTTCTAATTTTTCATTTATGATTTAACTGAAAGTACCAGAAATAAGATTTTCAAAAAGTTACAGATTTATGATTTTTTGTTATTGATATTCCACATCATAACATCATGCAGTGCATTGGGAGTTAAAGAGTTAATGCTCCTGTTCCATGGATCATCCATAGTTCCAGGTATACCTGTCTCATAAGAAAAGAAGAATGACATACCCCAGAGGACTTTGCGTTGATTTAATTGTTCAGTTTTCTGCTCAGAGGGAAAGATAAAACTTTGTGTGTCACGAGACACAGGGTTTTTCCCTTCCAGATCAGCCCAGCAACAGGTGCTTCCCATCCATCTCACCTTCAGCATTACTGTAAGCCCTTCAGTTTTCTAACACTCTCTCTTATTTTAATTGATTTATTAGCTTCAATTCCAATTATATTGTATTACATTGTATTATTTTGCATTCCAATATCTTTGTAAATTAGCTTTTCTCTTCAGATTGTTGCTGCTGTTCTTTATAGGCCCATCTCCCTTTTCCTTTTTTCCCTTTCCCCTTCCCCTTTCCTGGGGTGTAGGTTCATGGGTCCTCCTGCCCCAATTGTCATGGAACTGGGCCAAACCATCCCGTAAACAATTGACACATAAATAAGGAAAAGAGGAAAAGAATTGTTTATTTTTTGTCACAGTTACCTACTTGTCCTTCAGTAGAAAAAAATTAAATCTCTGACTTTTTCATTTCCTTCTTCAGTGTCAACAGTTCTATTCAACAGCAAAAATAGTTTTTCTAAGACAGTTATTGCAACTCACTCTTCCTGAAACCTTTCACTGTATCTATCTGAATATTTTTGTGTTATATTGAATTACTGCAGTGAAGTGGAATGAAAGAAATTACCATCTTCCATTAACACCACAACTGAAAAGAAGCTAACAGCAGGCCAACGTACACCTACTGTCTGCAAGAAAAATATTGGAAGATAAATTCCTAGAAGTGTTCTAAGGTAAACTGATTTTTTTTGTTGTTGACTTGTATTATTTTTCCCTCTCAAGAATTCAGTTTTGTTTTGATTACCAAGAGCTACGCTGCCTGCTATGCTGAATCAGAAGGCAAAGCCACAGAATTCTATCTATGACTTTTCTTTTTCTTTCAACAAATGAATTAATCAGATTAATTTGGAAATATTTATGTATATATATTAGTGAAAGCTAGTGAAACCAGGTGTTCATCTTCACTTTCTGCCTTAGAGAACAAAAGATTTTGCTATGTCTGTTTCTGCAATAACAGACTCCACAGATTTTATAGACATTCTGTTGCAGTTAGTAATGATAATATGCTTTTTCATCTAAAATTTATCCAGATAAATTATAAATTATATAATAGTAAATAAATCCATACATTAATTAAATGTAATGTAATTTGGTTTCTAGTTTATTTTAGCATTTCATTTAATCTTATCTTTCTTAGTCATGTGTTATGTTGTCTTACTGTGTCCTACTCTATCCTATCCTAGTTCAGCGTAACCTGCCCTACCCTATTCTTTCTCAATTAGAGAATGGTCAGTTCCCTACATGTTTGTAAAAACATATGGCATAACAGCAAATTATTTTCATACTGACTTCCCCTCTTCAGGCTCCTTGGACTAGGTTGACTGACAAAATCATTCAGTTGTGATTAAGAGAGGTTGAATTCCTTTAATCCCTTTTGGCCTTCATTTGACTTTAAATTAATTCTTGAAATTAATTAAGTGGACATACAATTGAAGTTGAACACACACAGCTTTTTCAGTATCTTTTTTAAACTATCTGCATCCTTTGGAGACATAAGTTTCATGACAATCAGCACAATTATTTTTATCAATCTCACTAGATTTTTTTCTCACCACGTTAAAACCTTACCAGTTAAAATTGGGACAGTTTTATTTTTTTCCCTCTTAGATGACAGAATTATTTCTCAGATGTTAGTTTATCACTTCTTTTCATGTATTTCATGATTGTTCTTCTATCTGTGAAGTATTGAATTTGTCTTCTAATAGGTAAAGACCCTTACACATATCAAATATAAATTCAGAATACAAGGCTTAAAATACATTCTTTTAATATTTATGTGTCTTTTTCTGAAATGTGCTGAACATTCAGTTCTGATTTCTTTCAGTTTCAATGAATACAGTTGAAATACAGAACTCTGTAGGGGATAGTGAGCCTTTTCAGAATTATTTTGAAGATACTCTTGGCCAGACTTGGAAGACACTCATCAGTATGTGGAACCAGTGTTAAATTATAAATTCATATGTGTTTTTTAGTCTAGTAAGACACAATATCATAAATTCAGAAGAAGTAAAAATCATGTACACTGAATATTATTTTTATTGTTATAATCTTTTTAGCACAACTTTTGTTGTTTTTTTTTTTTTTTTGTCTGCTATATTTAAGCTTATTCTATTTCTGGTACAGAGTTTCAGCTAGAATGAAAAGTTTCTTGTAGTTTCTGAATTTCACCTCATGCATTTCTGCTACAGTCATAATAACCGTTCTGCTGGAACTGTAGACTTTCTTAGGTTATTGAGCCATCTGCAATTCCAGACTCAGTGACAACATGAATGAATGAATGAATGAATGAATGAATGAATGAATGAATGAATGAATGAGTGAATGAATGAATGAATGAATGATGATTTAGTGCCTGAAGCACTGCAATTAGAAAAAGCTTGGATAGTGGAAGAGGTGACATCTGTGTCCATTAAATTTGTCATGTGTTTTTCAAGGTTAATAGAACAAGGACAGGCAGATATTTGCACACTTCATTTATAGCACAACTCATTGCATACTTTTCCTAGTATATTCCAGGATGCAGAAGTCATTCCCACTTCACTTTTATAAGCTGTAGATATTTCTAGAAAATCATTCTCTGCCTCTGTCAGAAATCTTTGATAAGTGTTTTGATACTGAGCTGACAAGAAATATGCATGCCACTTTTAGCAGAGCAGTCAAGTCTCCTGCTGTCTAAAAAAGCCACAGGAAGTTCAACCAAGAAACGTGTCTTACTCAGAAGAAAGGAGGTCAGCCATCCATACCTTGTCCTAGGAACTGTAGAATTTACTTTCATGTTCAAAGACATTGCTGATTGCAGAGTGATTTCCAAAGCTATTCTTAATCTCTCGACTCATGTTCTTGCACTAAATGCTACTTTTTATCATAAAAGATGAAATAATTCAGGTTGAGTTTACTCTTACTTGTAAAGTAAACCAATTGTGGTATTTAATGACTATTGCAATGTGATATAAAGATACTCTGAATAAATCAGCAAAATGAAATTCACTTAGAATGCTGGAAATCCAAACAACAGTGTCATCAGCCATAAAATGAATATACATACTGATCATCTTTCATTACAAACTGGTTTTGGAAAAGAAGATAAATAAGGAGAAAGAGTGGCAATGCAATGATGATCACTATTATTTTGTACCTTTCTCCTACTTAAATACTACCTTTTTTTTTTTTTGCAGAAAATATTCTCATAATGAGGACAGAAGAGCTTCTGATTGTGATATAATATCACAGAACTGCACTAATATTATAAAATCCTATTTTCTTGAAAATTTCTTACAGACAAATTTATCAGTAAAATGTGGGGGGGGTTAGGGTGTTGGTTTTTTTTTTTTTTCTTAATGAGAAATACTGTAAGCTATAATACTTTGTTGTTTTTATTTACAAAATTGTGGTAAAGGAGATACCATAATATCGTGAGAGTTATCAAACACTAACAGTGGTTTTTAAGGGAGGTTGTGGCATCTCCCTGTCTGAGAGTCCCTAAATGTACATGCTTGAGTAGGGTTGTTAAAACAGGTCACCTCTAAAAGTCCCTTCCAAGCTCAACCATTCTGTGTTTGTGAGGTAGGGAGAATAATAGGTGATGAAGAAAAGAGAGATATAAAATTAAAACAAAACAAAACAGGTAAACAAAATGCGTAAATACATAATAGATATGAAATGACTTGGACAAATGAAAAAATATTTGAATTTTTAGATTTAATAGCTCAATATATTTTATTCACAGACATATATGTGTGATCTGGGTTTTCTGTGAGACAATGAAAAGTAGTGAATAGTGTTGGGGAGGGCAGTTAGATATCAGAGAGGTCCCTCAATCAGTTTTGCAGTTCTTTAATTTCCAAGCATGGTTGAAGTTTAGGTACTATCTCTTAAACAATCATTACAGTAAAGAGCAATATTTAACTGAATGTTCTTAACCATCCATCTCTTCCTACCTGAAACAATATTTAATTAATATTTCTTCAATTCTGCAAGCCATCCTATACAATGATTTTTCAACAAAGCTATATATACTAAACAGGAATACTGTTAGTGCTCCTCAGTAAACTGAAGTTATTCATCACAGGGAGAGTTTGAACTCTTTAGCCAGTCTCTCTACTGAGCATATGTATATAGGGTGAGTAATGGGAATTCTCTCCTATTCTCAGCTTTAGTATTTAAAGCTATTATACATAGCATTCCTGTGGTGTATGACTTAAATAAGAAATACTTTTATTAGTAGTTATGATGAAATATTAGCATATTTTTCTTCTCTTTTACTTGTCTTGAGAATCAGTGCAGTTAAAAACTTCTTAAGATATAATTTTTAACAAGGCAAAAAACTTTTGTAAAACAAACAAGCAAAAAACAACAAATAGAAACAAGACAAGAAACCAACCAACCAATTAACAAAAACAACATAAAATCCTGCGAAAGAAAAAGGTTATTATTTATTCCAATAACTCCATATTGATTTTCATACCTTCAGTGATGCTTATTTTATGCATGATTACATTGCTCACACATGACTGCTGTTAAGTGTCATCATGTAATACTGTTGAAGATTGCTTTTGACAGACATAATCTTATTTGAGCTATTACTTGCAAGTATGCATTTACCTGAACTTAACATGAATATTCTTCAGTATGTGCTCTAACCAGATCAAGTTAGAGTGAATTGAAACGTACTAGCTGAGCTGTGTCAGTACTGATTTTAAAAGGTCGATTCAGAATGAATGCATTGGGTACTCTGGATGGCTGACAGTGACATCTATTTGATTGCTCTTGTATACATTGAACAAATGTTTAACTTCATTTTCTTTCTTTGTTTCACCAGTGAAGTGACATCAGTAGAATTACAACCACTAGACTTCTACTATTCCTTATTAATGTTCTAAATAGCTAGCTATGAAACTGAAGAAAAGGAGTAGATGTGCTATACTAATTTCATTCTCCACATCTTGCTATGGCTTCTTAAAGACAAAATTCACATCCTTCACTTTTATATTTAGAAGTCATGAGTGCTACCTTTTATATTCAAGAGAAATTTACATATTCTAAAGAGCAGAACAGAGTTTAGAAGTAGTTTACCTAACCTTCCATTGCCATATCAGAATAAGGGAAGTGGGGAAGGCGGAGAAGGTTTTATTAACATAGATTACCATGAAAATGATGCCTACTATTTATTTGCATGGGAACTACAACAGATACAGAGAGTACAATAACGCTATTTAATAGAAAAAGAAATTCAGCAACAGAACACTATTTTTCAACATGGACACTACAATTAGCTATGCATTTTTGAACAAGATAAAAATGACTGCATACTGCACTCATAAAAATCTGTACCAACAAAAGCGATCCACTGTCATTGTCACCATTGCTGAAATGCACCACTACGTCCTCACTTGCATCTACTCTTTGGTCACCATAAACATTCAGCAAGCACTGATGGTGCTTAATGGGTGCAATTTTTTCTGCATGGAGGAATTGAGTGATGCACCTTTGCTTGATACACATTTCCACATCAGACTCCTTTTTGACAGATTGCTCCTCTGCTCCCATCTGTCACACAGCAACAAAATAAAGTGGATTATTGTTAGCCATATGATCAATATTCACCTCTAACTTCATGAGCTAACATAATTAGAATAGTAGTCATTACTTTCAGAGCAGCCCTAGTGGATATGCTACTGATTTAGCAGTATGGCAGAACAGTATGGGATACATGTCTAAAAGAAAACAAATGAATATGTTACACATTATTTAGGCCAAAAAGGCTTAGTCCGATATATTAACCTTCAAAGATAACAGCTGTTGGACAATTTTAATGGACAGTTGCAAAACTGCTGCTAAAATCTAAGACAGACAATCAATCTGTTTTCTTTGTCAATAAGAAATGTTGCTGACAAGCTTATCTTAGCAGATTTACCATGATTTATATTAGTATTTTCAAATAAATTTATTAAATAAGGTGAAGAAATATCATAGCCTCAAAGATCCTGATGCAATAAATCCTCTTCTTGGTTTTGATATCGTGCTTCCAAATATGCTTAAGGACAAGAATTCTTCAGCTGCAACATCATAAAGTTGTTAACAAGGGGGTTTCTATTCTAAAAACATACCATAAAGTGGAACGTTGTGCATCACTTTATGCATGAACTCCTAGCTCCTGATCTTGACAAGCTAAGGAAAATTTCAACACGTTTTAAAACAGCTATACTATAAAATAACTTACTCGCATCTTTCCTTACATAGCTGTTGTTCTTTGAAATATCTATTATTTCTCAATTTTAGCATCCTTGAGTTGTCCAGGAAAACTTTTGTTCAAAATACATTCGCACTATTTCTTTCTCTGATTAGACCATGGGAATAAATTAATTATCTTGAATGAAATCTGAAAGTACACATTACATCTCTTAGTGCCAAAAGAGCTGTTATATTAACTGTTATAATAGCAGAAGTAGAGGTAGACTATATTTTTAGTGAATGCAATCAAATATTTGACTACTTGAGTCGTAGCTTGTATACTCCTAATAAGCAAGCATTCACTACAGGTTATTTTCCTAAATGGAACATTGGATTTAATTACAAATTATTGAGCTGTTGTATGAAATATATAGAGAAAATTTAAGACTGCACCAAATAAGAAGATTTTTTTTCCATAGCTGATGATGCATTTTTCTTCCTTTCCAAAATCTAAGTTCAAATCTCTGCTCAGAATTAGGTAAAAAAAATTAAACTGGAATCTCACACATTTAGTGTACTATGCAATTCCAAGGCATTAGGATGCATTACAAAGATACCATCACAATACTTTTACAGTCTCTTGGTTGAGGATAGACAAGGGATATGTAGCTAGTCTAATAACCTGCAAGTTGAACTGTGACTCAGCTTAGTTGTTATTTAGACACTTTTCTGCACTCTCACTGTTATTTGCTAAGAGATGACAAACTACTATATAGTTGAGTGAAAATAGGTGAGTTTTACAAATAGCAGAAATTCACAAATTTTATATATAGGTTCTAAATAGGGTATCTATAAGCATATTTCTGCTCTTTGAAGTAACTATCAAAATGCAATATAATCTCATAATTTCTTACATCTCTTTCTCTCTAGCTTTCCCCTTTTTTTACTTTTTAATATTATTTCTCTCTCAAAATGTATCTCCTTCTGTGTTCTAAATAAAAAGGGCTGATGAAATGTCAGTTCTGCATCTGACCCTTCAGGTACATAAATTACTTTTTCCTGTTAAACAGGCTGTAATCATAATTTTTTAAAATGTCATTCCATTATCCAATTGGAAATACTTGTGATGTATCTAAAGAAATACAGAAAAGCATAATTCATATTATATTCATTCAAAAAATATTAATTTATATTTAGCTTACATGGTAACAACAATTATATACTTACATGAGACACTATGTGTTGGATAAGAAATGCCTGTCATTAAGAACTCTGAAAATTCCCTTCTTCAAGGAAATTAGACCTTTTTTAATCTTTATGGTACTTGTTATTAAAACATATGTAGACTATTTACAAAGATACAGAATAATGAGCTTATGATACTAGAAATTTACCAGTATACCAGTAACTTCAAATTTCTAATTCTGATAGTGATGAAAGAAACATGAATGTAACCAAAGAGACCTATTTATTCTGTTGCCAACAAAATTCACAGTAAGAAGTAATATAATCAACGTTAAAACTGGTTCTAATTTATGTCGAAAGGACAACTGCTTATTCTCTTAGAAGCAGATGCCTGTTAAAGAATAAAGGCTGCAGCAGCAAATTAGTGCTTACTTGCCAGTTCTGTTATTTTGGATTTTGGACAGAATTGAAGTAATTCCTGGAAAAGTAATTTTTGGTTCTATTATTTTTCACTTATTTTCTCAGACAGAGCAAATGTCTGAAATTTCAGGCATTCTCATAAAACAGGACTTTTACTTTTCCTCACCATTCCAGTTATGACCCTGCAGCAGAAATTTTCAGGTGAGGACATATAAGAGTCTGTGCAATAGATGAGGTCAAAGTAAGAGTAAAAAATTGCTGCTTTTTACCTTTGACACTATGAAAAATCTACACAAATTATATTCTACAATTAATGAAGGTTTTTTGGTATGCTATTTGTATTTTGTATTAATACATAATTAAATGAATATGTGAGCATTTATATTTGCTATATGCACCATAACTAACAAAAATTCCTTCAAGAGGGAAAAACAACATCATCAACAACAAACTAGTTGGCAATATGCCTGTTTTCTCAGTGTTTTTCTTTATTCATAGCATATATCAAGTCGGAAGTGTGAATAAAATGACTATGCTTAGATTCAAACCACTGCAGCACTTAATATTAATTGCTGTTGACAAAATTGGTGTCAAAAAAAAGAACAAAACAAAACAAAACAAAACAAACTGACTGAACATCTTTTGTTCAAGTCCCAGTTCCATTAAATCTTTCAGACAGAACTTCCTTTGTGCAAATTTATAATTCCCCCTTTCCTCTTTAAAACAGTGGGTGTCCCTTACATAAGCTATAACTCTTGCATAATTGGGCAGCCTAGGATTCTTTCCAAATCTTCTGTGACAGCCATAATTTTTCATGAACGCATCTGCCATAAGCTTACAAAAATGTAGGAACAATTATCCAAAAGAACTAAATCATGCAGTTTATGCAGAGCCTGCAAGATGTTACAGAAAAAACTTGTATTTTTCTTTTCCTCCATGAAATGGCTATTTTATCAGCTTGTATTCTAAACATCTCCTAACAGTATATAACATAGGCTTAGTTCTATCATTTGTTTCCTCCTATATTACTATTTATGAAAGTATGTAACATTATATGTAAAACATATGGCTGTTTCCCAATAGAACACAGTATATTACTCAAAGAAAATATTCTCTGAATGAATGTTTGGTTCCCCTGTAGATTTGGCAAGATAAAAAGTCAAGAGAGACTTCTGTAGCTACCTTCTTGTTTGTAATTTTAAGTTGAACTCCAGTATGAACAACATAAAAGTTTCAATTATTTTGAGCAGACATAGAAGCTGAATTTATTTGCCTGGTGATATCATGGTCCGGATTTATAAAACAAAACATAACAAAACAAAACAAAAGACATGATAAGACTTTACTCCTTTGTTACCTTTACTACTTCAAAGAAAACTTAATTGCTAGTTTGGCTTTTGGAACTCAACTAAGCAAGAAGCTAACTAGATGTAACTGAAATGAAAATGAGAATAACGAATGGATTTTCACACTGAGACAATCAGTCAGACACAGTCTAGCCCATCAATATTTGAGATTCTGATCTATTTCCTCAAGATAATTTCTTAGTGTTATATGAAAAAATTAAGGTTAGTTGTTGTTTTCATATTGTGAAGAAATTTCTCATCTTTGTTGTTCTGTTCAGTCCTAATTCAAGGAGTTGATCGTGTGCAATCTGCAATAAAGTTTACAGTCTTCAATTGAATCTAAGATTTATATTATCAAAATATACTATCTAACTAGCAGATAGAACGATAAATGTATATATGAGGAAAAATTATTTTGCTGATGAAACTAAAGATATAAACTTTTATCTAAGAAAGTGTCCTTATCATCTGTTTGCTAGATGAATTATTGCTGCCAGCAACTTGGACTTTTCTCAGTGTAAATATCTTTTTCTTGATAAAACCAGAATTCCCTTTTTGACTAAGTTCTCACACTTTGTGATGAAATTTTCCAAGGAGTGACCTGGCTCCAACTCTGTTTTAACTTTTCCATAAGCAGTTGAAAACATCAGTAGGACTTCCCCTTTAGATGCCTTTAGTAGGGCTGATCACAGCCAGAATCTATTCATATGCCATTTCCTCCAGCCTCCTTACTGGCTCAGTGGTCTCTGCTGGACACACTCCAGTATAGCTGTCTTGTAGAACAGAGCCCAGCTGTGTGCCCAGAACTTCAAATGCTGCTTCACAAATGCTTTATAGGTGGTGAAGATCTACTTGGATCTCTTTTGATCTGAGAACTTCTCTTTCTAATACAACTCAGTATACAGTCGATTTTCTTCACTGAAGGTCAGATATATCTTCTATATATAAATATAGCTTTCTTATTTTCCCAATATCTGACTTTAGAGCTCAGGGACCTAATTTATAGAAAGGATGGTCTTAGAGCTCAAACAAAATATATCAGTGACATTTCACACTAGAAAACTAGGCTAAATGTTAAACACTGAGTTTAATTTCTCTATGTCTCTGTTCATCACCTGAAAAATAATTCCAGTTCATCTCACAGGGGAGATACACACACACACACACACACACACACAATTAAATAAATAAATAAAAAAATCCATTCAAGTTCCCCAGATGAAAACCTCACAAGGAGATGAATGACTCTGTCTTTGGAGCAACATTTGATTTGTGTACATCCAGAAAAAGGCTGAAGAGATAAAAATGTTGCAAAAAGTGCTTGGCAACAGAACTCTATACATTTTGAATGCTTGAAAAAGGTACTCTGCAAAAAGAGTATGAGATTTTATTAAATAGAATGTTATGAGACATATGAAAGACTCAAGTTTTTAACTGTGAAGATTGATTGTTTACAACTAGCACAGAATTCATTGAATTTTTCTACTGCAGTAAACTTCATACACTCATACACCTTAATACATAACAGTGCTAATTAACTTTTTGTGCTCATACCAGTCTAAAGTTAGTTCAGTATTATCTGAAGCACTGGCTTCTGTTGCAGGCAGCAGTATTGATATGTTAACACTCTTCTTTACTATAATATTTGCATTCAATTATACCATATAAAATATCAAATGTAAATACCATACTGAAAAATAAGTGAAACAGAACTAAATAAAATACAAAATCTGTCTGAAATTTTGTTCATGCTTAGGCTATTAACATTCACTCTCTGAATAACAATGCTCACAGTACAATAGGAAAAAAGAGCATAGTTCAAAGTAGAATATTTTATGCAAAGAAAGAGTGTCAGTTCTGCATTTTTTTCATTTGATACAATACTTGAAATATGGTAGTAGTACCTGTCAGTGTTTCTGTTTGGTTGTCTCGCTTTTGTAATGGAAAATGTACCAGGAACAATATGGTAGGATATGAATTTGATCCTGGTCTCCCCCTCTGGTCAATACTACATAAGCCCACTGCTGGACACAGCATCTCTGGATTATTATGTCAAATGTTTTATTAAATTAAAACTGTTGCAGAGGAAGACATAGCTTGGGTTGTTTGTTATTGTTTGTGTGAGCATGTCCATTTGGAGACAGACACAATACTAACAATTACGTGTGGCTGAGCAAACTGTGCCAGTCAGCCCAAATATATCCACAAGCAGTTGATCAAAACAATACCCTCTTCTCCACAGGTCACCTAAAATACAGTACTTGAACATAGTTTGCAACTCTGTTGTCACAACACAAAGTGAAACAGGAGCAAGAGCCGAGAGTCATGTTTAATAGTATGGTTATACGCATTATATCATATACAACAATAGATATTGTTTTTACATTTACATTTAGGAGTCATAAATAGATGATTATCAAGATATTGGATTTCAGCACTTGATTCCTGTCTTTCTTGACACCTTTCATGCTATATTTCTTCCAATGGAAATGTGAGAAATAGATCTCAAAATACAGCTCCACACTGAAGCGTACATTGCAAGGCTCATTTAGTCAGTGTAATACTTTGCAACATTAGTAGATAAAGCAACAATTTTAAACCAGAAATTTTCTGCTGATATAATGCTACTCAATCTCAGTCATATTAACTCAAGCACTCTTGACTATCTGTCAAGTTAGCATTATTTATTCTCTCTCTTAAATTCCTGTAAGATACATTGCTAAAAAAAGAGCTAAAATTTGTTATTAAAATTTGTATTGTCTCTAAAATATTATTTTTTACCTTTAAAAATATTTAAATTCATATTGATATTAAGGCTTTTCATCTTTCTAATTTGTTCTATAGATATTCATCCTCAATATCTCAGTGCTTTTTAATACCGGTATTCAAAAGATCATACTGCTGTTATTAGCACCTTGATGCAGAAAAGTAATGTGTCCTCCTCAGAAAGTTGTTGCATCAGCTGTTATAAAAGTCAACTGCTTTCTAAATGGCAGTAATATAATTAAAATGTTCAACAACAGATTCATGCAAATTAACAAGGCAGAGGAGACACTACAGGGGAATTTAATTTAAACCTAAAAATCTGAAATGTAAAAACCTAAATCTAATTTTCATTTAACAGTGTGCGACAGCTGCTTGGAATAGTTCTTTTAGTACTTGATAGGATCTATTTCTGTATATCCCAGGAGATATTACTTCACTTTTTTCCTTCTGTATCTTTAGATGTTGAAAAAATCTTCTGATCTGTACCAGTGTTAAGAAAAAATTTTCCTGAATGGACAGTCAGTATATCCTTACTAGCCTACATGTCTGTTTATGTATTAAATGACTTATTTATTACTAATAATATTATAAAAAGAGAAATTAGAAACTAAATAAGTTATAGTGTAATACATCATTTTATCCCACTCCTTTAATGTATCAGCCATACATATGTGTCATCTTTGGATACAAAACTAGTTGTTGTTGAATTTGTTTTACAGTGATCTCTGATAAATTCTCAATTCATCAGAGACTCATCACAGATTCGTATTCATTCTTTGCTTGGCTTAGATCAAATATTTGGATTTCTTCATTCTCATAGAATTCTCATGATCAGAGAATATATAAAAATTTGAAATTATTTTATTTCAATTTCATCCATCAAAAGTATTTGAATTTGTATGCAATATTTAAATAAAAAAAATTAGACATTTAGTAATCTATTCAGCAGGTAGTTACTTGGGAGGCTCTGGTTTGACAATGCTTTAGAACACACCTTCTTTCTCAGATTCTCTCAGAATGGAAAAATTTGAACTGCCTTTAGCAACTATGTCTGGAATATGACAGTCATTCTGAATAAAGTCTTATTTATCTCTAATCATATTTGAAAAAAATAACTTTTTGGAAGTCTTACAGCAAAGACACTTCATATCTGCACAATGTTTGCAACTGGTAACTGTATAACTAACAGCTTCCTATCATTGACACCTAGGAATGTTGTCCATAGACACATCAGTCTGTCCTTGCATTTACTAAATAACATTAGCCTAGAACTTAATTACCTGCCTTATGTGAGAGTAGACCTAAAAGTTAGATGCCTCAGACTTGAGTAAATTTCATGTCTTTTTGTATGTTCCTTCCACCCATGTATCTTTTTTTTTTTTTAAATTTCTTAAGGAGAAGGACAGTGTGCTCAAATTTCATCTCTATAGAAGTAACTGGATTCTGAGGCAAGCCAAAACCCTGCCTGTCTAGTCTTTGAGAAAAACAGTGCACACACTGCTGTTTCATTCTCAGCTTGAGGCTTTTAGTCACACACCCTTGTCTCAGCCACTCCACTGACCGGCTCCCTATGCCCTAATATTCCCTGTTGGCAATGTTTACTATATTTGCAAGTACTTTATACAGTAAAAATGGACAAAGAAACCCAAGAGAGCTGAACAGTCAGACCCTAAAGTGTTACCATATTTCTGTACATAAAGGAAGCAGGAGGCTCTCTTAGGCAAAGAACACCATTCTGTCTTTACTATTAATCTTCATGAGTGCATCTGAAATGGAAATATGCAGTAACAAAATATCAGCATTTTGGCTAAATTTATGTTAAATAGCCATTAAGAATCAGTGACAGAGATTTTGTGTAACTAGAGGCAAAGAAAAAAAGAGTGCTCACAGAACACTTAGGTTAAATGCACACAAAGATCCTTTTAAGCTTAGACTCTATTTAAAGAGTTATTGTATAGAAAATACATATACCATAGAATCATAGAATCACCAAGGTTGGAAAGGACCTACACGAACATCCAGTCCAGCCATTCACATATCACCAATAGTTCTCACTAAACCATGTCCCTCAAGACAGTGTCTAAATGTTCCTTGAACAGCTCCAGGGTTGGTGACTCCACCACCTCCTTGGGCATCCCAGTCCAGTGCCTGACCACTCTTTTGGAGAAGTAGTATCTCAAAACATCCAGTCTGAATTTCCCCTGGTGCAACTTGAAGCCATTCCCTCTAGTCCTATCACTAGTTACACTAGAGAAGAGGCTGACTCCCAGCTCACTACGACTTCCCTTCAGGTAGTTACAGAGAGCAATAACATCTTGCCTGAGCCTCTTCTTCTCCAGCCTGAACAATCCCAGCTCCCTCAGCCATTCCTCATAAGGCCTGTGCTCCAGACCCTTTCATCAGATTTGTTGCCCTTCTCTGGACATGCTCCAGGGCCTCAATGTCTTTCTTGCAGTGAGGGGCCCAAAACTGAAGGTGCACCTTCACCACTGCAGAGTACAGAGGGACAATTACTACCCTATTCCTGCTAACAACCTATTTCTGATACAAGTCAGAATGCCAGTGGCCTTTTTGTCCACCTGGGACATTGCTGGCTCATGTTCAGCCAAGCATCAATACCCCCAGGTCCATTTCCTCTACACAGTTTTCCATCCACTCTGCCCCAAGCCTGTAGCTCTGCCTGGCACTGTTGTGGCCAAAGTGCAGAACCTGGCACTTGGTCCTGTTGAACCTTCAGCCCAGAAATCCAGCCTGTCTAGTTCCATTAGTAGGGCCTCGCTATCCCCCAGGAGACTGAAAATTCCAGCCAACTTAGTGTCGTCTGCAAACTTACTGAGGGTACACTCATTGCCCTCGTGCAGGTCATCAATAAAGATAGTGAAGAGGACAGGCCCAGTACTGACTCCTAGGGGTCAGTACATATATACATATATTTATATATTCATACAAAAAATGGTACTTTTGCCAATAATGAATTACCTGCCTTGAACTCTGATGAGTTAACCATCCATCCAGAAAACAAATCCCTGCTGGAAGAACCCTTTTTTTGGGAAAGACTTACTTGATTAAGAAATTAAAACAAGAGATAACACCATTTTATAACTAGAATATAAATTTGCTGTTGTCATGGTTTTATGATTTTTGTTATCAGTATTACACATCATAACATCATGAAGACACTGGGAGTTAGAGTTGATGCTCCAGTTCCATGGACTGCCAACTTTCCAAGTACTTGGTTCTCAGAAGGGAAGAACTACATAATCTAGGGGACTTTGTGTTCCCATTTTCCACTCAGAGGGAAAGATAAAACTGCATACAAGTTCTGAGACTTCTCCCTTTCTGCTTTTTGTCTCAGCAGTGGAGCTTCCTTGCCATCTTGCCATCAGCTTTAGAGGAAGGCCTTCTGTTTTGGACAGTCTCTTTCTCTTTTTTTTTTTTTTTTTGCTTCAATTCCAATTATATTGTGTTATTTTGCATTCCAATATCTTATTTAGTAAATTAGTTTTCCTCTTCAGATTATTGCTGCTGGTGTTATTTTTGGGCCCATCTCCCTACCCTTTCCCTTTTCCCCCTTCCTCATTCCCAGCACATGGGTCCATGAGTCCCCTTCCTCATTTTTCATGGCATCAGGCTGAACCGGCCCATAAACCATTGTTAGCTATAAGCAAATAAATAAATAAATAAATAAATATTATTATAATATTTATTATTATTATTGATTATAATGATAATAATAGTAAAACAAATAGTAGGATATGGAGTAAAAAAGGAAGTAAAACAAAGAAGAAGATTCACATTTTAAATCTTCCTGAGGAATTCTGAGATATTTAACAGTAATGCTTTCTTTAAAAAAAACTTGTAAGGAAATGAAAAGTAGTTACATCTTTATTACCTGTGCGACCTGATGTAGGGAACCTGCTTTGGCAGGGGCGTTGGACTTGATGATCTCTTGAGGTCCCTTCCAACCCCTATGATTCTATGATTCTATGATTCTATGATCTTTTCTAAGATAACGAGGGCATACCTTCTGTTCGGAAATTGGTAATACAATAATAATCCATGATGCAATAAAATAAATCATAATTGTACACAATCCTATGCCTTCCAGATTATTTTCCTTTCCCTGGAAATCTTTAATATTTCCAGTAGCCTTAGGAGATGTTCTATGAAAAGAGAATATGACTTTACAGCTGACAGCAAAATATTCTTTTGGCAGCACCAATTGGCCTTGCATATACTCAACTCGTGAGCATTTGTTCAGGGGCCATTTTCTCAAATGTGGAACAAACTACTCCAGCTGCAGGTCACTGAAAACTAAAAAAATCCCAGGACAAGGCAAGCCAGCAAGTTTATCAGCAGTTTAATTCCCCAAGAGGGCACAGGAGGCCACTACATGGTCATTAGCATAGCCAGTGCTGAAGTCACAGGCACAGTAGAGACAGCCAAGCAGACAGCCAAGAAATCAGCCAAGGGCTCTGCAACAGACACAGATGTTACTGCTAAAAAATTTATTCTATACTTTGGCATCTGAATTCTTTATCTGTCAAATGTGTCCTGTGTGAGGCCCCAGCTGTTAAGTTTGCTCATGAAAGGAGAAGATGGGAATAAGCTGAGCTGCATTTAGATCACTGTACTATGATTCCTTCTAAAGAACTCTAAGTTATCTCAAAGGGTCAATGTTTCATTTATTAATGTTCTTCTAAGACTTTCTGGTGAAGTTTTAACAGAATTCCTGAAAGCTGTAATGGTCCAGTACTTCTTACAGATAAATCCGAATTCAACCGTACTCAGTATCAAATGACATTCTCTGATACAAGAGGAGGATTGTCTTCTAGGAAAGAGAATCCATAGTAAAATGAGTATTAATAGCCTCTAAACTTAATTGCTTCATCTATGGTGTTAAAATAATTTAGCCATGCAGTTTCTCACTGCTCACCAACCAGTACTGCCCAGCTAAAACCCAAGCAGCAGCCCTCTCCTCTCCTCTCCTCTCCTCTCCTCTCCTCTCCTCTCCTCTCCTCTCCTCTCCTCTCCTCTCCTCTCCTCTCCTCTCCTCTCCTCTCCTCTCCTCTCCTCTCCTCTCCTCTCCTCTCCTCTCCTCTCCTCTCCTCTCCTCTCCTCTCCTCTCCTCTCCTCTCCTCTCCTCTCCTCTCCTCTCCTCTCCTCTCCTCTCCTCTCCTCTCCTCTCCTCTCCTCTCCTCTCCTCTCCTCTCCTCTCCTCTCCTCTCCTCTCCTCTCCTCTCCTCTCCTCTCCTCTCCTCTCCTCTCCTCTCCTCTCCTCTTCTTTTACTGCTTTACTCTGCACTGAGTGTTCCCTAGTCTTCTCGCCTTCATCCTAAGAGTAAGGCCTTTAGTTTTGGTCCCTCTCTGTCATTTTGTTTGATTTATTATCTTAAATTCCAATTATATTGTATTACATTGTATTGTCTCACATTCCACCATCATATTTAGTAAGTAGTTTTCTCCCATGGCTTGTTGCTACTGTTTTATTCTTAGGCTCATCTTCCTACCTTTTTCCCCCTTCTACCTTTTTTGGGGCATGGGCTCATGAGTTCCCCTGCCCATTAGTCGTGAAACTGGGCCAAAGCAGCCCAAAACTGTTGAAAATTATTCACCAAATAAGTATGTTACAGAGATAACATCTGATAGGCAATTCAAAAACAAGGTAATTTCTCTTCAGTATATAAGACAAAAGCTCTGATTTGAATGATAAATTTAGATTGAATAGACCGCATTCCTCTTTCTTTTAAAGCAGAGCAAGATTATAGGTGTTTAATCAAAAGAATTTATGGGAATTTTTTTAGATGAATGTCCTTGCCATAAGCCTAATATATGAGATTATTTAATTTACTTCCTTCATTCTCTTCCTCTCTCCCATGGCCAAATTATTACTGAATTAGTTTTTCTACTATAATGCTGGACCAGTGAGAAGGAAAAAAAAAAAAAAAAAGAAACAACCATAAATCCCAACATATAATTTAATTATTAACTGCCTCCTAGGGCAAGTAGGTTTGTTTATCTCAACTTTAAATGAAGCAAGAATTGAACCAAAACAGTCTGCTTCACACTTGTTCTAACTTGTAGGTTATGATATAAAAATAAACAACAGTATAATTAATGATTCGTCTCTGATTTTACTTTCCAAAGATAAGCAATTTTTCAGTTCTTTTCAAAAGCAATTGTGCCTAGCTACTCTGGGCAGTGTATAGTAACCTAAATTGAGTCATCCAGTCACTGGGGAAATCACTAAATCCCAGAATAGACTTTATTTCTTTGAGATACGTTCTGACCTCAGCATTTTTTTTCCTTAGATTCCTTTTACTAACTGGCCACGATGAATGCTTCTTTGAGAATTCTGCCATTCACCGAAGCACTGGGTGCTCTTTAAAAGGATGTTGATGACCTCAATTAAATAGATAAGAGACATTTAATATTTTTAGATTTCACTCAGAAACAACAACAAAAATAACACTAGTCTTCTAAGGCAACTTCATTCTTTGTGTTATTTTGATTAACTTTATAATTGTCATGTTAGGTGCTAATTCTGAAATTAGACTCTGATTGTTTTGCCTACATACTTTCCATGTTAGTTCTGGAGTTTGCCTAGTTATTCTGTTGTTTGAATAGGTATCTTAGCTGTGTAAAAGCCAGTTGTACAATGAATTGCAGCTTGCAGTACTAGTCTTCATTTTATCAGGATAAACATTTTAGTGAAGTGGTGACTTATATTCCACAATTTTTTATGTCCTTCTCAAATAATTAGGGCATCAGAGGAAGAGCAGGAAGAAACTAGATCCAGAAGCAGCTTAGATACAGACACAGAGATGAGTGTACAAGCATGGAAATCATCTGTCTACATAGTAGATGCACCAAAAGAACAGACCTGAAAACTATTTCTGTTCATCTTCTTCAGAGGGAGATTTAACTAAAAAAGTATAAAAGGACTACATAAATAAGCTAGTGACTGTGAAAATACTAATGGATATGAAACTTAGTTTTCACTTATCAAACTCAAATTTAAATCTCACATTTCCTCAGTAATCTGTTCTCGTGAAAAAGAGAAGTCTTTTATTTTCCTTCAGAAAACTGTTCTGCATTGTTTAACCAATACATAATGGCAGAGAGAGAGAGTGGGAGAGTAAAAAAGACTTGTTAGCACTTTAAATAATGCATTAATCAGGAATGTCTGTCCTATAAATTTTAAATTGTTTCATGAGAGACAACCAATTCAAGAAGACTCTGAGAGATATCTACATTATAGACAGTTGCAAGACAAAGTGGCTAGAAAATATACTTTAAATTTTAACTCTTAAAAAGAAAGGTTAGTCTGTTCAAGTAGACAAATGTAGGCAAGATACCAAATGTTTGGCACTGTGTATATGGTACTGTGGCCATCCTCACACAAAAAGCTGAGCTAAATCAATTTAAAGACTATTCAGATTTAAAGATCTTAAAGCAATTAATTTTCTTATCTGAACTAGGCTGAATATGCTGTAATGAAACCTCAAACTATAAAATCTAGCAAGCAGAGAATGAACAAATCTAATTAGCATTTGAATAAAGCTTTTAAAAAGAAAAAAAAACCTGAATAATTCACTAAGTGTTACTGATGAGTCAGCTAGTTGTACTCTCCCCTTTTCAGACTTCATTCAATACACTTGAGTATGTTCTTAGTTTTCAGAATGTGTATAATCCTATTCCTACTTAGAAAATAGCACAACACTTGTCAACATTCCTCACTTAAGTCAATTACATGCTTGAGTGGTTATGTAGTTGAGCCTCATGTGAATATGGGTATGAGTATGAACCAATGAATCTATATATTACTATTAAGCCACTGGAAGTAACAACTTTTCAATAAAACAAATGCAGCCACAAAAGCCAAGTTGAGACTAAGAAGTAATATCACTTTGAATATGCAACTTTAACATGTTAGTAATTCTGAAATGAAACTTCTTCAGATGATATTGACTATACAAATGACTTCTTATCTGGTACAGAATGTTTTGTTTTTATCACTCCTGTTATTATGCAAACGCATTTCAATGTAGAAAGAATTTACCTTCATGTTGACCTACAGTATATGCTGTAACTGTTAAAAATTCTAACTTTCTTTTCACAACTCCAGAAGGAGTAGAGACCAACTGATGGAGGGAGTGCCAATTTCCATATATTTGAGTTACTCTGTTTTGTTTTGTTTTTACTTATTCCTGTTGTGAAAAATGTGCATAAGTAAAAAAAATATATAAGCATATCTGGATTAAAACACATGAGAACATGCTAAATTAACATATCTGTTGTAACTGAAAACATGCATAAATCTGAGACGTTTTCTGGATCAAATTCAAATAAATACATTTAGTCTGTCTAAAGTATACTATTAAAAATAGCACTGAAGACAAATGTCTAATTTAAATCATTCAGAGGGAAGATTTCCACACCTCTCTGTATATTTACTATGTACATATCTTACGTTACTATGCATTTATTTTTAAGTAGCAGCAATTACTGCAATTCATAATTGCAATTTAATAACAGCTAGAGCAATTTAAGAATATTTGGCCACCATGAGGCCTCCCCTCAGCTGTCTTTTCTCTAGGCTGACCAAACTAAATGACTTCAGTTGCTCCTTATAGATCTGGTCCTCTACACTCTTCACCACCTTTGCTGTCCTCCTTTGGATGCTATCTAGTAGCTTTATGCCCCTTTTATATTGTGGCATTCAAAACTGAACACAGTACTTGAAATGAGGCTGTGCCAGAAGAGGGTGGACTGAAACAGTCCCTTTCTTCAATGAGCTAGCAATGCTGTACATTATGTTTTGGCCTAGCTGTATGATGAATGGTAGATTCTGTGAGAAACTATAAAAAAGTTTGCTCAAGTCCAAAAAGATTACATCAGCTGGCTTCCCTTAGTCAATAAGTTGGGTAACATCATGAAAGCTGGTTAAACAGGATTTCCCCTCATGAAACCTGTGTTGACTATGGCTGAATCATCTTTCAGGTGTTTTTTTTTGTTTGTTTGTTTATTTTTTTTTGTAAGTCCCAGAATAGTCTTCTCAATAATTTGAACAGATACCAAAATGAGACTGACAGGACTGTAAATATCAAGGTTTTCTTTCTTCTTGATAATTAGGACACCATTTGCAAGACTACAGTATATAGGGTGCTCTTCAGAATCCCAGGACTGCTGAAAATTTTTTGAGAGAGATTTTGTGATTATATCGGTCAGTATTTTTAAGTACTCTGAAATGAACATATGCATCTAGATGGAACAGCAATCCCACACAAGTTTGAGGCTGATGAAGTTTGTTTTTTCCTTAGTAACAACCGTATAACTCACAGTTGTGCGAATCCCAGGGCCCATCATTGGCGTTGAAGACAAAGGCAATGAAGAGTTTAAACCGTCTCTGGTTTGTCTGCATCCCTGGTCTGTAGTTCCCTGGGTCCTCCTTCCTTCTTTTCTTGTAAATGAGACAGATGTTTCTTTTTTTTTCCTCCTGATAGCCACAGCTTTTCAAATATGATAGACAACAACGCAGCAACTACATCAGCCAGCTCCTTTAGAACACTGGGATGCACATCAGAAATTTGAGAATACTGTCTGCCAGTGAAGACTGAAGCAGAAAACTCATTTAGTACATCAGCCTTCTCCATATCTGTCATAGCCAGTTCTGCTTTCTCATTTACTGAAGGAGGTACAGTCTCTTTGGCCTGCCTCTTCTGGCCAATGTACCTATAGAATCCCTTCTTTTTGTGTTTAAAATCCCTTGCCAAGTTCAGTTTGATCCATTCCTTAGCTTTCCTAAGCCCCTTTCTGCAAGTTCAGATAGTATCCCTGTATTCTCGCCAGGTGGCAGGCCCTTATTTCCACAGCTGGTACAATCCCTTATTTTCTCTCAGTCTGACCAGCAAGTCCTTGCCAAACCACGCTGGTTTCCTGCCTCGCCTGCCCACTTTCTTATTCTGTGAAATGAAGAGAAAGGCATCCTTGAAGAGTAGTCAGCTTCCTTCCACTCCTTTGTCTCTAAGGACTACTTCCCAAGAGATCTTGTCTAACAATTCCTTAAACGGCCTAAAATTCACTATCCCAAAGTTCAGGGCCCTGACCCCACTCTTTGCCAGGCCCACGTTCCTCAAGATCAAAAGGATTCCTCCTTTGGACACATTCTAGTATTTTTATATCACTCTTAAATTGTGGAGCCCAAAAATCACACACACACTACTTGAGGTGAGTCTGCACCAATTCTGAGTATGTTGGCACAATCCATTCTTTTAACTGTTTAGTTATATTGCACTTAATGCATGTCACAGAATCAGAAAATCACAGAATTGTAGGGGTTGGAAGGGACCTCTAGAGACCATCTAGTCCAACCCCCTGCCAAAGCAGGATCCCTAGACCATTTCAGAATACAGCTGGCCCTTATGGCTGTCAGGGCACGCTGTTGACTTGTATTAACTTACCATTAAAAAATAAAACAAAAACAAACAAACAAACAAAACAAACAGGTTCATCTCTGCAGGTTTGCACTTCCAGCCACCACTTTTCTCTCAGCCTATACATCCATCCAGGATTTCACTGTCCCAGGTACACAGTCTGATATTTCTCTTGTTACATTTCATATGGTTGGTGATTTCCCTGCACTCTGGTTATAGAAGTGCTATAGCGTTATAGAAGAAAGTATACGTGTCTTATACCATTTTGAAGTCTTTTTCTTAGGTTTTCTAATTAATTTTCTGGCAGATGCATGAAATATTAAAAGCTCATACTGTCTAAAAGCATCCATTGAAGTTCAAATTGAATAACCTGAAGCTGTGAAAAGTCTTCAGGCTTTTAGGTTTTCAAAGTCCCATTCCAAGATTTAAAGGATGAATTCAACCCTCGTTTATGTGATAGGATTTAATAGATCTTTATCCTAGTTCTCCATCATTGAAATACAGTAAGTATAAACATACTTCTCTACCATGTAAAGCTATTAATTTATAGAAGATTGAAAGGTGATTATTTATTATGATGGAACAACATTTAAGTATTTAACGAAGAAAGTACGTAAGTATATAAAGGTTTGAATGTTTACGATATATCTAATACACCTTTAAGCTACTTTCCAGTCGCTAGAAATCAGTTGTCTAAAAAGTTCAATCATAAGAACAGTTTTCTGACATAGTTTTGCCTAAGCTAAAGAAAAGTTTTCTCAGTAATTTCCAAGGATATTTTGAGAGAGACCATAGAAAAGGGAAGATTCTTAATGAGAATATGGCCATACTGTTTGGAGAGTTGGAGAATTTCATGTTATGAATGCCAGCTGTTCCATGCCAGCTGGCCTGAACACCAAACAACAGTCATAGACATGTTTAATTTACTAACCTAAATGTATTTTCTTGTGCTTTTCCATAGGGCTTATGCAGTTTTATGTTCTTTAACAAGAAGTATGTTCCTTAGCAAAGGAGAAAAAGCAACATTTTTAATAGGAAAAAATAAAGAGTTCAATAACAATTGTACATAAGATAAAAAAAGGAGCAATATTGTCATGTTCCTCACATAAACTGATTGAAGACCATCATAATGAATAACTAGTCTGCATGTAACTTTATAACCAAGGCAAAGTTTGAGATTTTCTTGAATTTAGACAAATTAACGTGGCATTTATTGAAAAAATTATGTTTAAAGTTTCACTGTGGGTAATGAGAGACAAAACAGATATGCATCCCTTAATTACTATTAATACAATTAGTGTTTTAACAGTTTGAGCAGTTTTAGTTAACCTGATTATAAATATGGCAACATTCAGAAGTTGTTGACACAGTGTCATGGGCTTCCTAATATTAGCATCTATACCCTGCAAGTAAGCTCTCCTCTGATGTTCGTCTAGATCATCGTAACTGTAGGTTTACTCTTATTCAAGTATGGTTTTAAGGGAAGTAAAGAGGTATCATCAGCTTCATTAAGTCACTGCCAGGAAGAGTAGGATGCTCCTCTCGATTGGATCCACTTGAGGCTGTTTCTTTTACATCTTCATAATAGTCTTCTTACCTGCTCTCTTTTCACTTGGTTCCCAAATACTTTGCACCACTCAGCCATTAGGCATGACAGTTTCCCAAAGCATCAGAAAGGGCTAATATTTTCAGCTTTACTAACTACATAGGATTTCCAGACCTTAACTGATGTCAGTGGTGATAAAGAGACAAGGTCTCCAGCTTGATGCAAGCATGAAACCTTTTTTATTTTATTCTATTCTATTCCATACCATTCTTCTATCTATCTATCTATCTATCTAGTCATTTATACACACAGCTGAGTTTACATACCTTTTCAGCTATAACTACACCAATAGGATTCATGTAACAATGCTAAATTGTTTAATTGTAGCTAAGTAACATTGTTTAATAAATGCCTCTTTCCAAAACCAACCATCACACCAAACACTCTCCTATCCTGCTCTCTAACTGTTATCTCCACACTTTATCATAGGGGGTTATTACAGCACTGAGTCAGGACAAGAAGGTAATATCATCTGGTTCACAGATAATTAGTATCATAGTTAAAACTGTCAGCACAGATTCACTCAAAACAAGTCCTAAAGGCCTTTATCCTCTAGCCAATAAAATAACTGCACTAGGAACGACAAAATTCTATATTGTAACCCTCCCAAAAATAAAAAAAAAGCACAGAGACAAATGTTGAAACTACAGAGCAGAATAGAAAAGAAAGTATGCTATGGGCTACAGGAATAAAGAAATATTTTTTCAGCTTATTCCTTTATCAGAGGCTATGCTGTAAAAAGAATTACTATTAACTATTAACAAATAACTATTAGCTATTATGTAAAAACACAGCCCAAAGAATCTGATCTTAAACCTAGTGAAATCAGTAGCTGTTTCAATTTTCTTTGATTTGTTTTGAATGAAGATCTGCCCTAACAAAAAATAAGACATAACAACAAAATCGTGACTAAATAAATAGAGTCCAGTACTAAGATTATCTTTTGAAACCTCAGAATGATTAGGATTATGGAACATAATAAGCCATACGTGAATACTTTTACTTTTTCCTTTATATAATGTAAAAAAATAATAGCTTCTCATATCTTCTGCATTAAAAATATAATTAAAAATAAATATAACATTCTATTTTATAAGTTCTGTAGTAGGCTAGTATGATTAGAATAGAATATAGAATCAAACATTCTTGCTTGTATAGTGTTTTGCTTTCCAAGGACATCTGGTGCCTAAAAACAACAGCAAAACTGTCGCAGACTTTCTCATTTTATAATTAAAGATGGTCTGAATTTTCAGGTCTTGCTGTGAATATCACAGTATGTGTATTCATAAGCCTGGTATATCTTTCTGACTGACTAGCCTGTTTGCAATTTTTTTTTTTATCTTCTCAGAAGCTCAGAGTTTATAATTCACAGAGGAATGCTTGTGACCGTGTGAACACTGAGCTTCAAAACAGTTTTGAGGGACTGGATATAAGAGAGAGAGGGCAAATGTGTTGTGGGTCTCAATGAGCTGTGACTTATGGATTCCTTTTGCTGATAAATATTGGATCTAAAGCATAGACATGCGTGACATCTGAGCTGGACACCATAGTCTTCCTTTACATGCAATACAGGGTATTATATTTCTTACACTATCTTAAGATATTATAAATACCAATTATTCATCTTGTGCTGACTTGTATATGTTGGAAGAATAATGATTTTAAAAATAATTTTTATGTGATTACTAAAATTCACTTAAAATAATAAAATGTGTTGTAGCTGCATTTTCTTTAGACCCAAATGTAAGTGATGAATTCTTGTACAACTATCTAGCTCTCCATACATATTTTGCACAACTGTGACATAGCTAGATGACCTGTGATAACACCTAATGCCTCAAGCCACATTAATTTTATTTCTAATTCTTTGCATCATTTCTAATCTTGCAAAATATAAATTCATTTTTTTGTCTACATAGCTTTAAGAAAAAATTCGATTAAGTAAATTATTTCTATTTTTTTTCAATTACTCAAAAATTTAGAAAATGTTAAAATATTTATCTTCCATTCTCTCAAATATTCTCATTTTATTAATAAATGAATACATTGTGTGTTGCTGCTTGAGTACCTGGGCTAAAAAAATTGTGTTGATAAAACAGTTGAATTTTATCTTCTAATTTTTTCTGCCTTTATATAATCCATATCTAAAGAACTGCTTTATAAAATCAATTTAATTATATTTCCAGTGGGATGATTTTAAGAAATGGAAATCATCAAATAAATGTTTGATCTGAGCTGTGAAAATGATGGAAATGACAGAACCTTCCATTTTGTTCTCACAAAACTTTTTAAAAGTAACCTCTGGAGACTCAAGAAAATATATAGAAACACAAAGGAAAATCTGCATTGTCAAGAACCATTACTGTTCGTTTTCCAAGTACAACCTATCAGCTACTGCCAGTTACACCATCTGAGGATACGTTTTCCCACTTTAGAAAAGGTGACTATGCTCATCTTGTAAATATGGTTTACAGTATCTATATATTATGTGCTGGGGTCATGTCATAATCTCCAGTAAAAGAATTCATAGGCCACCATTCCAGAAAAGCACTGTTCTTTATTGTAAATTGGCATAAATAAATGAAGGAAAAATTTCACCTCTTTAGTTCATATCAAAATACTATTTCTTCAGTAGAACTAATTAAAAATACATCACTACAAAACAGTAGTAAAAGGTGACCTGTTTCCTCTTAAGATTGAAAAGAACAAGAAATTATTGTACAAAATCAATTTAGCAGAGAATTAATATATGTAAATAACACCAAAATTAATGCCACATATTTCTTTCCATGTAAACTATAACAGGTACAAAGAACATAGCAACACTATTTGAGAAAGCAAAGTCTCAGCTACAGAACATTATCTGTCCACATAGTCATCACAGTTAGCTATGCCTATAAATATGTCTATATTTATTTATGTTTATTAATGCCTATTTATAAATGTCTATAAATATTTAAGGTGCAGGAGGCAAAGGGATGAGGGCTGGACTCTTCTCAACGGTGCATGGTAGTAGGATGATGGGAAATGGCCACAAAGTGAGGCATAGGAAGTTCCACACAAATGTGCATGGGAACTTCTTCACAGTGTGGGTGACGGAGCACTGGCACAGGCTGCACAGAGTGGTTGTGGGCTCTTCTTCTGTGGAGATGTTCAAGACCCGCCTGGACTCCTACCTATGCAACCTGGTCTAAGGAGCCTGGTTTGGAAGGGGGATTGGACTTGATGATCTCTAGAGGTCCCTTCTAACCCCTACAGTTGTGTGATTCTGTGATTCCATGCATTTTAACCAGTAACAAACAAGAGCCTGCATGTCATGCTGCTAAAAGTCTGCACCATCAGTGAATCACTGCTGCCATTGATACTGCTGAAATGTACCACCCACTGCATCACTGTGCTCAGATTCAGTTTTTGGTTCTGTAAACCTTTAGCAGGTATTAATGAACAGTACTAGATTGAATATTTTTCAGCATGGAGGAATTCAGTGTCACACCTTCACTTCATACACACTTCCACATCAGATACCATTTTATCAGACTCTCTCTACTACCATATGTTACATGGCAACAAAACGTACCAGAATATTGGTGAGGAGGTTTGACTTCTACTGCCACGCAAAGAACAACTGCTTCTGAAGTTGAAAGCTAACATAATAAAAAAGGGAGACATTACTTTTTGAGCAGCCTTCAGTATTTATTTATTTACTTTTTAAGTTGCTATTTTTTTTTCAAGACCAAGCCCAAATAATTCAAACTTAGATTTCCTTTTATTTAAGTAGAAATCCCTACCAGACATTCCTTCTGCTGTCTGATTGCTTCCTTCCGTCCAGTTCCTCTTTTCTTTTCTTAAGTTCATTTTTATCAGGGTAGCTCATGAAAGTATTCTGAACCTACTTTTGTTACTGGTAATACTGAGGAAAGAATCAGGCTTATTTATTAATTTATTTATTTATTTTCCCCCAGCTATTACAAGTAAATAGGAGACATTGCTTGATCAAGTTTTCATTCAAAGAAATTATTTTTAATGCAACTTTGTAGAAGACTGAAATGTTGACAGCATTTAAATTGAAATATCAAAGTAAGGAGTTCAGAATGTTAATTAACCATAACACTTTTATTAGAAAATTATTTTTTATTTTTTTAATTTTTTTACAGTGAAACTTGAGAAGGAATTACTATTTATATGAAAAGTTCTTGATTACATATGCATAAATCCACTGTAAATGAAAGATCAGTATTTTGTCATTGTCTGAATAGAAAATGTTCTGCTGTTACCCAAGAGAATTAATGATGTTTGTTTTAATAATACCTAGATACTTTCACCTGTGTTTTATTAAATTATACACAGCTGCAGAAAATCATTATCATGTGAAATTAATTCTATTTAGGTGAAACTAACAGACACCATCACTGCAAGGTTAATTACTATTACAGTAATTTTCAAGCAACTTAGGATTGCTTCATATTGCCAGAAGAAAAAAGTCACTATCAATAAATATTCATTTTTTTTCACACACTGAATGAAAGCTTTTTCTTCTCTGTTCTGAAGAACTAAGGAATTAATAAAATAAAACATGCCAAAGCTTTAAAAATATTTTTGACAGCGTTAAATTAAACATCTGAAAATGTTGTGCCATGTAGAATTGCCTTATATTTTTTGGTGAGTGGTATAAAAAACATAAGGTATTTCTATTTGTTTTTATTATATTCAGCATTTATTTCTCCCAGCAATCCTCGTCTGTCTTATCATTGAATACAATGGCTTAGGTTGGAAGAGACCTTAAGGGTCATCTTCTTTCAACTTGTCATCCACTAGATCAAGCTGCTAAGGGCCTCATCCAACCTTTCTTCTTTCATTATCTTCTGTCTGTCTAATTTATTTTCCTACTGTTTATATGTAAAATATATTCTACTAAGGAGATGCTTTTGTTTGTATTTTTCTTTTTTTTTTCCTAGTAGTAATACAGTAATACAATAAATTTTCCTAATAGTAATACAGTAATACAAAAAATGCTACTTTTTAATTATTTTCAGAATGTGTATGTAGGAAAGGGACACCAAAGTCATGCAAATGAGTTCTTCAAAATATTGTGAAAGAAATCTGTTTCAGGATTAGGTCTTGAACATGAGGGGTTCCAGGAATTATAAGACATTTTATAACACAATTATAGCTTTATTAGGAGTCCTTCTGTAACCGAAGCAAATTTTATTATCATACATTGTTGTGATAGTTGTTGCCAGAAATTCATTCCATGTATTTTAAATTTTTCTTATGATTTAATCTCTTCCCTGAAAGAAAGAAATAATCCTCTGAACATAGAAAAAAACTAGAAAACTGAATCAAACCTGACATCTAACTTGAAGCATTTGAATTTAGGCAAAATTAATAATATTCAAAATGATTAAAAAATATAAGGTACATTTTTAATTAAATTAGATACTAAGAATAATCATCATCAATTCTGACATATCATTACTCAGTTTACTGATCAGGGTGATGCCACAGGTAAGATGAAGAAATGTATATATTAATTTATATGCAAGCAGGAAAATAGCTACAGTATGCATTTAAAGAGAAATAAGGAAATACATGGTTGACATTCTCAGCAGTCCTCTTAAAGCGTTTTAGGGGTTCATTAGTTTATAAAAACAAACAAAAATTATAATTCAAATTTTTTTGTTCATTCATTAGGATAATTTTTCCCACTTTGGGAAAGCCATTACAACATAAGGGTATAAAATATATGCAGATATTTGGAAAAACAAAAGATGATGCCTATCTGACTGACCTTTTCTAGTGGTGCATTTTTTCCATCTCTTCCTTGTGGAAGAAGACTGGACTATGCCATACACATGAAGTAGTTAGGACACATAAGGATAAATGAGAAATTTTACAAGTGCAGCTATTAGGAACCATTGAGTTTGAGGTCAGTGCTTTGCTGAATATTGAACCAATGAGCTGAACAGCCATAAAGGATTGTGTTAGTAAGTTAAATCCCTAATAGTGAGGTTTAAAGCATTAATTTAAATCTTGGTTAAGCTTACTAAGCCAGTGTAGATACAGAATGTTCAGAAATCTTTATCTCCCACTGGAGAATGCAACTCTCGGAAGTGAAATTACCTTTCAATTATTACAGTTTAACTTATGCTTAAGATAAGGAAAATATTTTTCAGTACTGGGGCCTGTCCTCTTCAATATATTAATTGATGACCTGGAAGAGGGAATGGAAAGAACCTTGAGTACCTTTTCAGATGACACCAAGTTGGCTGGAAGTTTTGATCAGCCTGGGGTTAGCAAGGCCAGTGGCATTCTGGCTTGTATCAGAAATAGCGTTGCCAGCAGGAGCAGGGAAGTAATTGTCCCTATCTACTCAGCATTAGTGAGGCTGCACCTTGAGTTCTGTATTCAGTTTTGGGCCCCTCACTGCAAGACATTGAGGCCCTGGGGCATGTCCAGAGAAGGGCAACAAATCTGATGAAAGGGTCTGGAGCACAGGCCTTATGAGGAATGGCTGAGGGAGCTGGGATTGTTCAGGCTGGAGAAGAGGAGGCTCAGGCAAGATCATACTGCTCTCTGTAACTACCTGAAGGGAGGTTGTAGTGAGCTGGAGGTCAGCCTCTTCTCTTCTCTAGTGCAACTAGCAATAGGACTAGAGGGAATGGCTTCAAGTTGCACCAGGGGAAATTCAGACTGGATGTTTTGAGATACTACTTCTCCAAAAGAGTGGTCAGGCACTGGAATGGGATGCCCAAGGAGGTGGTGGAGTCACTGACCCCTAGAGGTATTCAAGGAACATTTAGACATTGTGTTGAAGGACATGGTTTAGTGAGAATGAATGGAGATAGGTGGACAGTTGGACTGGATGTTCATGTAGGTCTTTTCCAACCTTGGTGATCCTATGATTCTATATATTCTATACTTAAATTGTGAGGGCCAGGGAAGAGGATCTTTACAAGGAGTGGAAGAATAAAAAAGGAACAAAATATACATGAACATCTTCACAGCTGATGCCAATATGACAGTTTTATTCTGTCCACATGCTGGAATATTCTCTGCAGTGTGTAGTGATAGGATGAAGAGAAACTGTTATAAACTAATGCATAGGAAGTTCCACACAAATGTGCATGGGAACTTCTTCACAGTAAGGGTGACAGAGCACTGCACAGGCTGAGAGAGGTTGCAGACTCTTCTTTTGTGGAGATGTTCAAGACCTGCCTGGACTCCTACCTGTGCAATCTGGTATAGGGAGCCTGCTTTGGCAGGGCAGTTGGACTTTATGATCTCTAAAGGTCTCTTTCAACCCCTTCAGTTCTGTGATTCTTTGATATTTCAGTGGGATGGTCTTAGAGATGGTGAATTTGTATTTATTTTAGGGTTTTTCTTTCTTCTCCATCTCCTTCTCCTTCTTCTCCTCTCTTCTCCTCTCCTTGTCAAAAGACTGCCCCCTCTTTTTCTGCTCCACTCTGCAATGAGTACTCCTGATCCTTCTCACCTCCAGCATTAGAGTTTTGGTCCCTCTCCATCATTTTTTTGATTGATTATCTTCAATTCCAATTATATTGTATTACATTGTGTTATCTCACATTTCATTCCCCTCTGGTCCCTTCCCTTCTCCTCCCATCCTCTCATTTATGAAATGATTCTAGAGAACTGACAATTTCCAACCTTATTGCTCTCTGGCCTGTGTGATGAAAGTTTCAAACAAAATATAACTTTAATCCCAAAATTGAAGTGAACTGGCCATGTTTATTATCAACCTAGAAAACAGTCGGAAAGAGCAAAGATGTAGGAGATCTGTGCCAATTGTTCATATATTATTCTGTTTTTAATGATCTTCAGATTTTGGTGCAGATAGCAGACAGTCAAGAATTATGGGACATTCATAGCTATAGTAATTCAACATGTAGTAATTGTTAGAAGATATATATTTTTTATGTACGTATAATAAAGAAACAAATAAAACTACCATCCGTCTGCTTATCAGTGTAAATGATGTTTTAATTTTTTTTCTTATTCTTGTTCTTCTTTGTTTGTGACATTATTATTATTTTTTAACTTTATTGGATCACTTTTCCTTAAAGATCACAAGGTGAAAAATGATCTTTCTATTATTGACATCTGGGTCACTTTTACCTGAAAATTTATGTTTACATGGAAAAAGCAAATGCCTTCGTTCATCACTTTTCCCTCAGTTTCCTTTCTAAGCCTTTCTTTAAAATGACACTTAAAGACTTCTATACACAGAACTACTTTCAGTATGTATGTTTCAATAATTTTACTGAATCATCAAATGTTGAAGAATTATGGTATAAATTGGTTAGATTGAGTAGCAGTTTTCAACTACACTGTTATATTTTGGTTTTACTTTAATCTTAGAGCAGCTTACTATTTCTCATTATGCTGAATGTGTTCTCTTGCTACCAGAGAACGTTGTGATTACAAGGTATATATCATCATATAGGAATCTTGACAGTTTGTCTTACTCAGCAAAATACCACAAATTCAGGACAGTATCTTATTTGAAATGCTACTGAATTTGGAACTCTTCAGCAATAACAAAGCTGCCTATGTGCAGTCTTCTGTGTTACTGTGTTTTGATTCCTTTAGTAAGTAACCTTCTGTTCACTTTTCATTGAAGTTATTTTTGTGTTGTTGTTGCCATTGGTTTCTTTGGGCTGAAGACTGAGGCTGTGGCTTTTTTTTCTTTTTTCTTTTTCTTTTTTTTTTATCTGAAGCACACAGATGTGTCCAATATTTAAAGCAGGCTCCCTAGACCAGGTTGCACAGGTAGGAGTCCAGGCAGATCTTGAATGTCTCCACAGAAGAAGAGTCCACCACCTCTCTGGGCAGCCTGTGCCTGTGCTCTGTCATCCTTACTGTGAAGAAGTTCCCATGAACATTTGTGTGGAACTTTCTATGCATTAGTTTGTGGTCATTTCCCCTTGCCCCATCACCACACACTGCTGAGAAGGGTTCGGCCTTGTCCCTTTGCCTTCCACTACTTAGATATTTATAGACATGGATCAGACCCCCTCTGAGTCAATTTTCTCAAGGATGATCAGATCCAGGTCTCTAAACCTTTCCTCATAAGAGACATACTCCAGGCCCTTTATCATCTTTGTAGCCCTCTGCTGGCCTCTTTCAAGGAGATCCTTGTCTTTTTTGTACCAGGAAACCCAGAACTGGACACAGTACTCCAGGGAGGTCTCACCAGGGCAGAGGACAGGGGAAGGATCATCTCTCTCGACCTGCTGGCCACACTCTTTTTAATGCACCCCAGGATGCCATTAACCTTCTTGGCCACCAGGGCACACTGCTGGCTCATGGCCAGCCTGTTGTCCTCCAGGACCCCCAGGTCCTGCATGTCATCCCCCAGCCTGTACTGGTGCATGCGGTTATTCCTCCCTAGGTGCAAGACTCCATACTTGCTCTTGTTAAACCTCATCTGGTTTCTTTCTCCTCATTTTCATGTTTGTCTTTACCATTGCATATGTCAAAGAGCCAGCCCTATAATTTCATAGGACTGTTTGCAAAATATGTTACTCCGCCAATAGAAATTGTTCACAGATGTAAAAAAAGAAAACTTTTTTTTTCTGTATTTTGTTTGCTTTGAAAAGGGTTACATATGTTTCAGTTGACAGTCATTCTTTTTTTTTTTTTTTTTTCCATTTGATGTGTACACTTTAAGATTAGCACTTTTCATAAGGTTCTGCAGGTGAGTAGAGCATTAGCAGAATCAAGACATATCAAACAATCTGATCTACTGTTTTTACTATTTGGCTTCTACTTTGGCAGTTCTGAGATTTCTCATATACATTACCACACATAAAAATCTACTTACAAGGTGCTATTGTCTTCCTTCATTTGCTGCTTTCTTCTCTCCTTGCTTCCTTCCTTCCTTCCTTCTTATTTTTTTCTTTCTTTTTTTTCTCGATTTTTACTGTGAAGTCAGTAATAAATCTCTGTAGCTAATATTTAAGTGATCTCTCCAAGGCAGGCAGAAGTAGACAGCATCTGCTTCTTTACAGATATCTCGTCAAGAACATTTTCCAGTGCAATAAGGAAAAATAATTAATGGAGGAAGCTGTAAACAAGAATATACAGAGATACAAATCTTTATGACAAGTTACAAGGGAGCTAGTGATGGAAACCAAACCTGGTGAGCCACACTAATAGATGAGGGCATATGTGGGAGAGTGAGAGCATATACTCAAAAAATGCCATCTGCTCAGGGACCTTGTCAGTGGGGAAACTAAGTGGAAAAGGGGGAAAGCAGAAATAAAACTACATGGAAAAACAGATTTTACAAAATAAGCACAGACAAAATAACAACAAAAAATATCCTTCTGTCATATCGATTGATGGCCTTTCAAAAAAGACCAATTTCAGGAAGATCAACCGGCTGGAGTCAGTGGAGCCTCAGCGTGAGATCATGGAACCAAGTGGAGATATTCAGCCCCAAGCCCTTGGAGTAGTAGGAATGTGTATCACCAAGTCAAACAGCTGGTCAGACTGAAGAAGGAAAATGAAAGCCTCATGCTGGAAGCCAGTCATGGGTCACAGCTCAGGTGCCTGGTGCTGTCTTCTGGGGCAGTGTCTGTGTTTGCCCTAAATTGATGTGTGTGTGGGATGTACATGTTCATTCAGTGGCAAATCCCATTCAGGAGCCGTTTGTGAGTAGAGGAATGACTCTAGGAGTTGAGAGGGTCCAGAAGCTGGGCACAGGAGTCAGATGGACATGGATCATTCAGCTTCAGGGCAAAGTCCAGCAGGTGTTTAAGAGCAATCCTGAAATAGAGAGGATGGATGAAGCATCTGCTTTTAAGTTCCCTTATCTGTTCTCTTACCTTCTTTGATGAATTTTCTCAGTGAAAGTTCCAACAAAAGAGGGAAGATAGTTACTGTACTGTAAAGTCAAATGGAATTGAGTAAAACAATAATGAGAAAAAGAAGCCTTTCAGTAAAAGGTCTAACATGCTAGATTTTACCATTGAACTTAACCTTGAACCTGATTTTGGTAAGCTGATTCAAAGTGCTGAGATATCACATCTATTTTCTTCTATTGAAAAGTATAATCTTAAAGACTAGTTGTCGACGTTCCCTACACAGTCCTGAAAGAAGCACTGAATTTTTAAAGTAGAAATAATGTAAGTCTGTGCTCCAGCAGTCTGCACACAGCTTATCAACCACAAGTCTTTCTGCAGTCAACAAACCACCAGTGAACAATTTATCTTAAGATAAGTGTTGGAATTCAGTAGAATGAGATGCTCCCTGAAGTACGTAATTCTCTCAATACGACTGAAAGTGTTAGAAAGCTCAGCTTAGATATTTAGAAAGCAAAAATTAGATATCCACTCAAACTATCTAAACTGTGTAGTTGTGTAAGAAAGGTGGCTTGACTCCCATTTTCAAGGTTTATGCATTTTAGATCACTGTGAGCAGAAGAGACTGTAAACATATTAATATATCCTGAATGCTTAATTCAGTTGCAATATTGTTTGCTAGTTTCTAACACAGCATTTAACTTACTCTTAGTTCTAGCACACCAGTGAATCTGTGACATAATCGCATCCTGAAAGGAAAATTACCATACATTTTGATGTCATTGATTATCCCCTAAACTGCTACTTACTTTGCTCTCCTTTTTGCTACATTTGCTTTTTAGTTTTCTAACAGTGATTAATTCGAGTTAAATTATACAAACAAACAAACAAGAAAACAAATAAATCATCTTGGCATGCAAAAGTGAAAAAAAAAGAAAAAAGTCACACAAGAGTCATAGATATATGTTAAAAGTTTATATATCACATTATGGTTTAGATTCTCATTTATAGCAAAACAACACACTAGCAATGCTATTCTATCAGAGATCGAGGAGATGTTATCTACATTAGCTTATGGTTTTCATTTCTTCTTTAAATGCAGTTCCAAAGAAGGAAACTTGGATTGTATGATTATATTCTACCGAACTGTGTTTTTATTCCTACTTTACATGAACAGACTTAAGTTGTGCTCATTTGTTCTAGGTTCTAATATTCCTTTCAAACAGTTCGACCAGTTGCTTATCATTGTAGCTGAATATTCAGTTTCTAATTGGTTTATTGAAGCGTATCAATTGTATGCTAGACTATTTTATTGTGAAAATTAAAGTTTTGTGATGAGTGACTAAATAAACATTCTTGCTTTTGCTACAGTTCTCTCACTGTAATGACTAATGGCTCTGAAAGCAAATTTAGGGAGATTTATAGTAGCTAATTTAAATCTTCACGAATGTTTTGTTGTTCTTGTTGCCATTTTCCCTTCAACTTCTAATATTTGAGCATAAATAGATCCTGTGGTTTCCAGAGTAATGAGCTAAGAGATTACAATTTTAACTTTTTACCCTTTACCATTTTTCAGATTATTATTATTTTTTAGCAAAAAACATGTAAAATCTATTTGGAGAGTTCAATAATGTTCCCAGGGAACTTTTTTGACTAGTTTTACTTAATATCACTTCAGAAAATGGCCTTAAACCCAGAGAAAAATGAAAAACTAAAACTAAAAAGAAATTTGTACAGTAAAGAAACACAGAAGAGTAAGACAGTTATAAATAAACCGTATTATGTCTGGAAATTGTCTGGATTATGTTTTATATTCTCATTCTTGCAAAACTTTAAGTAACAATTTGAATATGTATCTTATATGAGTGATACCTTCATCTGAGCAAGACCTATACATATTTCATTTCTTAGCAAATTAGAGAGAGCAGAAAAAGGAATGAGGATCTGTATATTTCCCCTTTTCAGGAGGTTGATATTAAATTCTCCCTTTTCTTTTGGAGACGGAGGGCAAATAAACTTGTTTACAGCAAGTTTGTTAAGGATTAGTTATTTTGTATGCATGATAGTGATGGTGATATTGATTAAGAACTTACTACATCAAGGAAGCTATAACTTTATTAAACTAAGCCTCATAGCTTGCAAAAACTTTAGGGAGAAACACAGAAACAATGGGACTATGAGGTCCTTGAAGACAAGTGAAGACAAGTAGAGCTGCTGTTTGAAACTCACTGGGGGGGGGAAGTCTCATGAAGATAAGGAGGCAGAGTTGCTGTTGTGACACTGTGAAACCCCCTAAAGTTTTCACAATAGCCTTCATCCAATATCCACCCGATGGGCCCAGAGACCCTTCCCACATCCTAGGATGAATGCTCAGAAGAGGGTGGATATCCAGTGCATATGTAACCAATTTCTTGGAAATGTGATGAATATATGTATGTTATGTCTATAAATGTGTAGTTGCCACTTTCCTTGGTGTGTAAGTTAGGAGGAAATATCCCCTTCACACTCAGTACCATAATAAACATGACTGCTTTATAACTTAACGTGGGTTATAGAGTTTGTTTCTGCACATCATTACCATGTGCAATATACATTATTAGTGAATGTCAATCCAGTCAATTAAACTTTTGAGTCTGAAACTAGTCCTCCAAATACTGCCACCACAGCAATCTCTAATCTCTTGACAGATCATAGAATATCTTGAGTTGGAAGGAACACACAAGAATCAGCTGACTGACCAGGATTAATTGATACACAAGAAAACATACATGTAAGTATTCACACACAGATATTTTTTATTTTATTTCTTAAAAAAGGACAAAGAAGACCCAGGGAACTACAGTCTGGTCAACCTCAACTTGATCTCTGGGAAGGTAATGAAGCAACTAACCCAGGAAAACAGTTCCAGTTATATGACGGGTAAGAGAAACATGAAGCATAGAGAAATGTAAATAAGTTGTTTTAGGTCTGTCATGGTTTTATACATTTTTGTTATTGGCATTCCACATCATAACATCATGTAGTGCATTGGGATTTAAAGAGTTAATGCTCCACTTCTGTGGACCATTGATAGTTCCAGGTATACCTGTCTCAGAGATGAAGAACTACATACCCCAGGGGACTTTGAGTTGCTCAGTATTTTTTCTGTTTTCTGCTCAGAGGAAAAGATGAAAACTATTCACATGTCATGAGACACCAGCTTTTTCTCCTTTCGGATTGAGCCAGTAGCAGATGTTCCCTAGCCATCTCACCTTCAGTGTCAGCATAAGGCTTTCAGGTTTTAGACACTCTCATTTTATTTGATTTATTAGCTGCAATTCCAATTATATTGTATTATATTGTGTTATTTGTGTTAAATATCAGATCTGCTCTGTTATTTTGGGGTCCATCTCCCTTTTCCTTTTTCTCTTTCCCTTTCCCTCAGTGTGGATATGTGGGTCCTCCCACCCCATTAGTCATGGAACCGGGCCAAACCAGCCCTTAAACCATTGACAAGGGCTGATTAGAACGTTTTCAATTTTAAAAAATACTCTCCTCTCCTCTCCGAGGCAAGAGAGACTCTGGAGAAAAAAGTTTCATAGGGTGCATTAAAAAGAATGTGGCCAGAAAATTAAGGTGTTGATCCTCCTCCTCAACTGCTCTGGTGAGCCCTATCTGTAGTATTATGACTAGTTCTGGGCTCCCCAGTTCAAAAAAGACAGGAATCTTTTAGAAAGAGTCCAGTGGAAAGTATCAAAGATGTTTAGGGGTCTAGAGTATCTCTCCTGTATGGAAACTCTCGGAGACATGTGACTGTTCAGCACGGAGAATACTGGAATTGGATTGTATGAATGTTTTTATTTATTTAACTGGTCAATGTCAAGAGGATTGGGCAAGCATCTTTTGTGTGGTGCCCACAAGGGAGCTGTGCACAAACTGGAACACAGGAAATTCCATCTGAATTTGAGAAATAAATTCTTTACATTGAGGGTAATGGAGCACTGGAACAGTCTTCCCAGAGAGGCTGGGGAGTCTCTTTGGAGATATTCAACACCTGTGTGGGTACTCTCTTATGTAGCTTATTCTATGAAACCTTGTGCTTTATTAAACTTTTGCTTTACTTTGACCAGAAGAAAAAATATATATATAATTTTTCCCCCAAGATAGATTTGGCTAACATTTTTTTTTCCTATTTGCTTTTATATTGAATAAAGTCTTCTGTATTTATTGAATTCAGTGCTAACACAGTTAAATTAAATTCACCAATACCCAGCATGAGTTATTGAAATTTAATTAGAAGCGACAGCTGTGTCTGGTTTTGTCTTTGGATAAAGACATGCATGGATTTTTGAGCAGGAATCAGAAAGGAAGGTGCAAGAGAAACTTGAAGTATCATACTTCTGAAAATGAATTTGGACACAACTGCTTCTTGTTTGCTCAACAACTTCTTCCAGCCTCTCCCTCTCTATTCCTGTATTCATATCTTTGGAATAAGACCTTAACTAATAAGGCCACCACTTTTATACTGATTTTTGCAAGATTAACAGTACAAGTTACCATATTAAATGAATTAAATTATATTAAAATTAAATTAAATTAAAATACAGACTTTGTATGTATAAAATTTAATCTACTTCTATTTTAGAGAAATTGTACACCATGAGGAACTTTTGTTGCTTGTCTGGATTTTTGTTATATTTTCAAAAATTAAATTTGATCTCCTTTGTTTTAATAGATTAGCAAGGGTCATATTCATGTCAGGTTAATATTGAATGATCATAGTTTTTCTGTGAATATACAATGTGTATACTTTTAATACATTTTCAGTCACTGAATGTGGTGTCCAGTGTGACAAAAAAGCATATGCTAGCCTATGGTGAAAATTTTAATATCTACATTTTATGAATTTTTGCTGTGTAAGAAATTTAAGTTAAAGTTTTTTATTGTTTAGAAAACCATTAAGAGAACTTTTTAGGCTGAAGATAAGAAGCAGTTAACTTTTCTAGGTTTTGTTTGAGTTGCAGAGCAAATAATTAAAATACAGAATCCTAGTAGTGAAGTCAAGTATCCATAGAAAATATCTAAGCGTACATTTAAATAAAATGAGTGGTTCTTTTGCTTAAACTTCTGAATAGGCAAAGTCTACTTTACAAATCCTAGCTGATTTGTTTGTTATTTCTATATTACTCATTTAGAGTTTTAAGGGAACAGCCTTTTTCTCTGTTGTCTATTACATAGATATTTTTCTCTTGAAGTCAGCCAGTCACGCTAGAAATTCCACAGGTCTGAGAGAGTCTCTGAGGGAGCTGTGACCATTATTATTGGGAATACATTCTAGGGACCCTGTTACACTCAAGGTCAGCAAACCCATCCAAGCATGTGAGTTTCTTACAGGTCTGAGACTGGTAAGGAGCTTCTCAAATTAACATGGAACTATCAACATCAGGTTGTGGACAATTTTATATTTGAAAGCATTTCTTTGGAGTTGTTTGTCTTTGAAAGGAGGTGCTCAGAAGTGTTAATTGGCTGAAGACATGGCCTGTGAATGAATAACTCCAGCCTGATACAGGAGATTGGGAGATGATACAATTGTATCCTGAGCCTGAAGTCGAGAACAAAGGAGTTCCTGCTGAGATCCCTAAACCAAAAGCTGTCATTCCAGAATAGCTGACTTGACTACTTTGGGCTATAAATAAGAGTTTGCACTGTCATCCTTAGTTATCACCAACTGAACAACAGAACCTCGGATGACCCATCACTCCTGAAGATCAGCACCTGACCTCAAGACATTGCTGGATCTGAGATTGGTGAACTACTTTGCTTTGCTGTATTTATATATCTGTCTGTCTCTCTTTCCCTGTTTCTTATCTTTTCTCTTTATCTTTTTGTATTCTTTTATTCTTTGTAGTAGACATTGCCTAGAGTTGTCTTACTTTTAATGTTTGTTAATTGTAATTAGCCAATTAGCCAATTTTACCTCCAAGTAGTTGTAGTTAATTGTTAACAAAGCTCTCAGTAAATTGATGTTTATTATTTCTCCGGGTCTTGGATGACCCCAATGCAGTAGTGACCCCTTGCTGACTAGGAGAAGCAGAACTCAGGAGTTAGAAAAAGCTTCACCTCCCTCAAAATGCAGAGTGCGTTGAGACAACATATTTTCTCTGGAGTACATCTTTGTCTTTTTCAAGCACACCAGCTTCTCCATATGTAATTGGATGATATCCCCAGTCAGACTTTTGTCTGTGACTCTTACAAGATATACTTGCACCTGGTGTTGTTCTCTTGCTTTTTCCTACCATTCAGAAAAAGAAGCAGTGATCTTTGGCCTTTGACAGAATGGTTCTAATGTCTTGACACTTCCAGTAGACGACTACAGAGGTAATATTAGAAAGCGACCCTTACTTTCTATGTCAGAATCTCTTTGAAGCACCTACTTCTGGATTTTTGCCTGCTCAATATCCAGGCACAATGGAAACATCTATCCTTTCAGTTGCATCTGACACTTCTCACTCAGCAATTATCAGCATGTAAGGAGATGGTGGCTACAATCAAAAACAATTTTTTCAGAGTGTCAGCTAATGGCTTCATTCCTCTTGTCCACGTGACATCTTGCTTAAGGCACTCTATAGTGCTACTGACACATCTGGAACAGTAAGTGAAGAGGGCTTATGGAGGTTTAAGAAATCATGCATGGATTCTGAGGAAGTGTATGGTGCATAACTCTGAGGACCAGCTATGTTGTAAACTAGTAAGGATAATTATACATCCTCTGTAATACAGACCACTCTACAATGTGTGCAGCTTGCAGCTGATAAAACAGCAACAGTGTAGGAATCAAGGCCATGGAAGTAAGAAGAATTGATGTACAGGCCTGTAAATGTAGTTAGTTTCTATCTATACTTCTTTGTGATTATTGAGGAGAATAGTCTTTAACTCTTCCCATTGGAAGACTGAAAGCTTTTTCATCAGTCAGTTAGAACAGTTTCTGGAGTACAGTCTCAGCTCAGAAATATGCAGAGGAAAATCCAGGTCGAGTCATAATGGTGGTGGCCTCACCAGAATAAGGAATGACGTGCTTCACAGAATCATAGAATCACAGAAATACAGAATTGTAGGGGTTGGAAGGGACCTCTAGAGATCGAGTCCAACTCCCCTGCCAAAGCAGGCTCCCTAGACCAGGTTGCACAGGTAGGCATCCAGGCAGGTCTTGAATATCTCCACAGAAGAAGAGTCCACAACCTCTATGGGCAGCCTGTGCCAGTGCTCTGTCACCCTCACTGTGAAGAAGTTCCCATGCACATTGGTGTGGAACTTCCTATGCCTCAGTTTGTGGCCATTTCCCTGATGTCCTATCACCACACACTGCAGAGAAGAGTCCAGCCTTATCCCTTTGCTTCCTGCTAGTTAGATATTTATAGATGTGATCCCTTCTGAGTCTTTTTTTCAAGGCTGAACGGACTTAAAAATGTGCTTAAGAAACAACATCTCAAGCAGATAAATTGAGAGAAATGTGGAAGAGTGAGACAAGCGCTCAATAATAAATAAATAAATAAATAAACAAATAAACGGACAAATAAATAAATAAATAGACAGTAGTTTGTTGTCACTTTTTTATTTCATTTTATTTTATTTTTTATGCTTTAAAAGGAAGTCAGTTTGTGTTAATTTACTAGCTTGCCTGGATAAAGCCATTTTTATGTTAGCCAAGCTTGTTATTTAGGCTCTTTATACACTATCTTAAGATGACATTTCAGAAGATGGTTGTCTATTAACTACAAAATAATCCAACTTGACAAGCTCAGCCAGAGACTAAAATTTAAACATTTTAAAATAGTAGCATAAATATGATGTTTTATGTCAAAATAGACAAGTTAAGTCACTAGATTCACTACATTTACCTGTCTCTTATTATGGCAGTTTTGCATTGTACTTTGAATGTTAGGTGTCAGTGGTTTATGGGCTGGTTCGACCTGGTTCTGTGACAATTAGGGTGGGGGATCCATGGACCCATGCCCCAGGAAAAAGAAAGAGGAAAAATGAAAAAGGAGATGGGCCTAAAAACAAAACAGTGGCAACAATCTGAGAAGGAAAGCTTATTTACTAAATATCGGAATGCAAAATAACACAGTATAATACAATACAATTGGAATTGAAGCTAATAGATCAAATAAAATGAGCACAAGAGTATCCAATAAACTGAAGACCTTATGCTAAATGCTGAAGGTTAGACGGCAGCGAGCACCTGCTGCTGGGTCGACTGGAAAGTGAAGAGCTTGTGTCTTGTGACACGCAAACAGTTTTTAACTTTCACTCTGAGTGGAAAATGGAAAAATGCATAGCAACGCTAAATCCTCTGGGGAACGTAGCTCTTCTTCTCTTCTGAGACAGGTATACCTGGAGATAACAATGATCCACGGAGCTGAAGCATTAACTCTTTAGCTCTCAATGTACTACATGATGTTATGATGTGGAATACCAATAACAAAAATCATAAAACCATGACGTTAGATTTTATTCAGTTTGTTTAAAACTCTTCTGAAATTAAAATACTGGAGTAGCTGTTGTTAAAACAGACTATTTTTGTGTATGTATTTCATGTAATTTTATACAAGGAAAACCTCCAATCCTATTTGCACTGTTAATTATTATTAGAATTTTAAATTTTTGTCCTTATTTAAAAGTGGGATGGGCATAAATTACACTCTTGTTATGATTAAGAGGACTGAAATTAGCATTTTACTTCTTGTAGAAAGTCTCAAAGACTTATTTCCATTTGTGTTTCTGTTAGTCTCAATTTCAAATTTTTACGCTGCTTATCACATTTTTATTTATCTTGGATTTGTTGTGATATATATTCTGAATTATTTTATATTACAGATACAGTGTATCATTTGCTTATTCTTTAATATGATAGTGACTCTGATTCAGACTGAACTGTAGCTGAGAAAACAGACTTCAGTATTCAGTGGAGCATCTGGGGCAGATTATCAGTTTTACAAAGTGAACTAAATTTGATCCTAACTTTCTTAAGTCAGAGGGGACCTTTACTTCAATGATGTCTGAATCAGACTTTTGGGAAATTACATCTCCACTGAGAATACGATTTAATGGAAATCTAACACTCACTAAACATCTACTTAAAAAAAAAAAAAAAAAAAAAAGTAAAAAGAAACAAAGAGAGAGAGAGATATAAAAGGTGTTCTGGGAGGGAATCAGGCTGTATACACTCTGAATACACTTAGGGATTGAAGACCAACAAAATTCAAAAGAAACCTGCACAAGCATAGATATAGACACATGCTTACAAAACCTAGGTAAAAAAACTGTTGAAGTGTTGCCTACATAAATCAGTATATTTGTAGTTTCAGCCCTGAAATAAGATAACTGGGTTTGCTCTATTCCTCACATTGAAAAAAACTCAGTTATATCCTGCATATCATTCTGTTTTAGTCCTCAGTCTTTCTGTATCTTAAATTTTAAACTTGTTTGCTGGATACAAATTTGAGAAAGGTAATTCAATTTTTTTTTGTTCATCTTCATCCACTCTTTGAATATCAGACAGTTTTGATAATTGTTAAATAATGACTAGCAGATTCCTCCCCCTTTACTCTACCTTGGTGAGGCCTCACCTGGAGTACTGTGTCCAGTTCTGGGCTTCCCAGTTCACAAAAGACCAGGATCTCCTTGAAAGAGAAGGGCTTGGAGCACCACTCTTATGAGGAAAGGTTGAGAGACCTGGATCTGTTCAGACTTGAAAAATGAAGACACAGAGGAGATCTGATCCATGTCTATAAATACCTAATGAGAAAGAGGCAAAGGGGCGAGGCTGGACTCATGGCAATATAGTCCACTATCATTTCAGGAGAAATGTCAATGTTTAAAAAGGCCTATAATAGATGATTCTTCTGAATTTTTATTATGTTTCAGTACCCAATGATTCGTCTATACAAACTAGGAACATTTTGCAACTGAAGACATTGTTATGCATTTTAAGCAAATTCTGAACTGGAATTTGTATTTTGTTGTAGACAATGCTTTTCTTATACCTATACTACTTACAATAAGTCTTTTTGTTTTGTTTTTTTTTTCATAACTATATTAAAAAGACAAAATGCTCTAATGCATTGCATACTCATAATATTAATTAATATATAAATTGCAACTATCATATCAACAGTGAAGAATATATCTATCCGTATAATGTTGTATTAATTATAGACTCCATATTTAGATTATGAATTCACATAAAATCAATATAACACAAAATTCTTGTTGAAATTTCCTCTTTCTGTTTTACTTTTCTTGAGGCAGAACAAACATACTTTATTTCAAGTTGACATTTAATGCACACTTTTGCCTTTGTATTTTTCTGCTCGAATAAAAAGTTACCCAGTATAACAACAGAAATTTTTCAATCTCAGACTTGCTGTGTTTCTTTGTAACTATATCAGAAGCTGTCAAGAAAGAAAATAAGAAAAAATAGCACACAATATATTGTAGAAAAATTGCTGAGGAAAAAAGTATAAAATGAAATATTTTAAAGTATTTATTTTTAATAAATATATTGCTGAAATATCACCCTGTATCTTTAAAAAAAACCCAATGTGATACAGTGAAAATTATCAAAAATTATCAGAAATTCTGTGAACTATTTAAGTTATAATGCAGCACTATAAATATCAGGGCCTTGTCATGTTGCAAAGTTAATTACAAAATCAGTTTGACATTTGTGAGAGTAGATTTAATCCTTGGTACACATCAAGCGACATTGTGTCCTAAAAATCAGGAGCTGCTAGTTTTGACTACCTTCTCTTGTACACTAGTCAAGAAGAGAAAATTAATTTTGAGTTATACTGAAAATGATACAATCCCACTTTTCTTCTTCATTAACTTCAATATCCTTTCTAAATTTCACAGCCCAGTAGATTAGGTCTTGACTTAAACCACTACATTAAGGTGCATCAAGTTATCACAGGGCTTATGAGACTGATCCATCCATTTCTGAAGAGTTGCTCATTCCTGGGAAAAGGGAATGATTTTAAAAGAATTCAATCCTTCTCTGCACATCCTCTCCTCTCCCTCCTTTCATTTCAGCCTCTCCTCCTTTCCTCTTCCCTTCAGAATGTATATTTTCAGATTATTAAAAGGCAGGGAAGAGACAGCAAAAGTATGACTATATCAAGGTAAACCAGAGAATGGTTTACTGTAAAAGGAAGTTTTATGCTGACAGGTACTCAGCAATGTATGTCAGAGTTTTTATGTACAGGATAATATGCAGATAATGTCATATGCATTAGTATACAGTAATTACTGAATAGCGTGGATTAAAAACATTAATATATTTTTAATAAATATGTTAGGAATATAACTGCTAATAGCAATGATTAGAGAAGGAGTCTAGTGTAGGGCCATCAAGATATCCAAGAGGCTGGAGCAACTCTCTTATGAGTTGGAACTGATCATCCTGGAAAAAGGAGACCTGGGAGGTCTTATCAGTGCCTATAAACACCTGACAGAAGGATGCATAGAAAATGGATCCATGCTCTTTTCAGTGGTGACAAGTGTGTTGACAAGAAACTATTGGCACAAATGGAAAGCTCTTGTTCTGTCTAAACATAAGGAAGCATTTGCTATGCAGATGATGGAGCACTGGAATAAATTACCCAAAGATATCATGGGGACTTGCTCTTTGGAAATCTTTAGAAGTTGTTAGGATATGATCCTGGGCAACCTGCCATAGGTGGTCTTGTTTGAGCAGGTAGTCTATCTACAATTACTTTCAGCGATCTCTTCCAACTTAATCTATTCTGTGATGCTGTGAAATAACATAAAACATACGTGGATCCTAAGCTATTATGTTGATTGATAAAGGCTACATTTATTTGGTTAAGGGAATGATAATTAAGGAGGAAAAGAAACATCCATTACAAAATCTTTCAAAGCGTGTGAAGAATTTTTTTTTTTTGATGGAGTGAATATCTTCTGGAAAGGTTGAAGGGCAGAATGGAAATATAGAGGTATCAAGAGCCTTGAATTACACTGGAAGTCAAAATGTACAAATCACTGAGTAAGGAGAATAATTTTTTTTTTATTGATATTTAAGAAAAATCAACTGAAAATTAAAAAAAAACCAAACACCTTTTCTTCAGGTTTTATTTAAATATTATTTAAATGTTTGAAATTGTTCCTGCTTCTCTTCAATAGATTTTTTAACATATTCTGAATAATTTGAGTCTATACACTGACAGATGTAGCTATTACATTCTGATAATGAATGCGTGGTGATAATTACCTCAAGAAAAGGTAAGATGGAATATAACTGTAAATACTCTTTTGTTCCTCGTTTATTTGGCAAAGATATCTTGCTTGAAGTTGAGTACAAGCAATGATATTAATCAGTAATTGCCAAAGTGTTATTACAAAGGATATTTTATTCTCTTATTCTTTTTGTGATCTGTCAAACAACACATTTTTCTAGTTTTCTTTCTGTGCAAAAAATGATATACAAATTATTAGCCTTTGGAATTCAGTACTTAAATTATATGCATCATCTTTTTAGAATACAGTTAACATCAGTATGATATTAATGCTTGCCTGGCAAACAGATCTGGAAAATATACTTTTATGATTATTTATGCAGTTTAACATTGACAACTTAATATGAGAACCTTTTAAAAATTCTTTACTATGTTGTAGTATGGCAGAAATAATAGCAAGAAAATTAAAGACTGCATTTTATAGAAAGCCCCATGCCAGTTGTAAATTCATGATTTGTGTCATCCAAGTTGCAAGTATGTTTTCCATTTTTCTAATAATGTGTAGGTCTCAGAAAATATTAACTACTAGAATGAATTGAAATTAGTCTGTTATGTTTCTTGATCAGATAAACCAATGAGAATGTGTTTTTGATATTTATAAAGTTGTAATTTAATACTGAATGAGTTGTTGTGGTCTTGATTAGTCTTTCCTGATAACATTGTATTGCGTTTTCACCTGTAGTCTTTTTAGTACATTCTCTATTTGCCTTTAAACCTCAATTACATCTTCAAAATTAGCTATTCATACCAGTAACTATGACATTAAGCCTGGTACCTATGATATCCCATATAACATAATTTATTTGTTTCTTCTACTATAAAGTTGTTATCATCAAGTACACTTACCAAACATCTGTGATCAAACTTCTAAATATATGTTTGAAATAAACTTATTAAGATTGAATTTGACATCTATCTATTTTAATCAATTCTTTTCCCACTCTGCATGTGTATTCTTTCACTTCAGTTCATGCCTGATAATATGCAATGGCAAATCTATCTGTTAATCGGTGGACAGTCAAGACAATGAAGATAGCCAAAGAAATAAATGCATATTCATTTTCTAATTCATACAGTTAAGGATCCTGAGGTGCATTAAAAGGAGTGTGGCCAGCAGGTCAATGGAGGAGATCCTCCCCCTCTACTCTGCCTGGTGATGTCTCCCTGGAGTATTGTGTCCAGTTCTGGGTTCCCTGGTGCAAAAAAGACAGGGATATCCTAGAAGGAGTCCAATGGAAGGCTACAAAGATTATAAAGGGTGTGGAACATCTCCCTTACAAGGAAAGGCTGAGAGATCTGGATCTGATCAGCCTTGAAAAGAGAAGACTCGGAGGATATCTGATCAATGTCTATAAATACCTGAGGAGTAGGAGGCAAAGGAATGAGGCTGGACTTTTCTCCGCAGTGTGTGGCGATAGGACAAGGGGAAATGGCTACAGACTGATGCATAGGAAGTTTCACACAAATGTGCATGGGAACTTCTTCACAGTAAGGATGACAGAGCACTGGCACAGGCTGCACAGGGAGGTGGTGGAATCTCCTTCTCTGAAGACATACAAAACCAACCTGGACTCCTACCTGTGCAATCTGGTCTGGGGAGCCCAGTTTGTCAGGGGAGTTGGACTTGATGACTTCTAAATGTCCTTTCCAACCCCTACAACTCTGTGATTCTGTGAAGGACAGAATGTGAGAAAATTACTGACTTGACAAAAAAAAAGTACATAAGATATACATGAAATTGATCATGCTATCATTCATTCATATAGGTAAGAACACAATTTTTTTTCCTGAAGTTTCTGCTCTCACAAACCATTTTTTTTCTTGTGTTCTCTGTATTGATTTCCAGTAGAACTGTCATTGTAACTGATTAATCTGTGTAGATATATGGAACATGAATGTCCTCTTTCTTAGGATAAATCACATGCATCCACTCTTGTTCCCTATCCAAAGAGTTTGGGGGGGGGGGGGGTGAGGGGAAGGTGGGGATGAGGAGAAGAGCTGAAAAATATCTATGAAAGGATAGCCCAGCATATGAGAGTAAAATTGCATTTTCAAACAGAAGATTAGGAGGTCTGAGTATAAAAAGATGTAAACACATAATACTGTGACGTATTTGAGAAATATGCTACACCATTTCCTTTTGAACTTAATGAGTGTGCTTTTTAAAATAATTTATTCTCAAATTAGTGCATTTCAAACCACCATATTTTAAGTTTTTATTACCTCTCGTTACTATATCTATTAAAGACAATCGTGAAATTTACACTGGTGTCAATTAACTAGAATGAGATTCAGAGAATGTATATAGCTGCAGAATAATCTATCTCATTTAGCATTTAATTTTATTTTTATTTTTTATTTTATTCTGGGATTGGAATTGATGTGAAATTCAAACAAAGAGTTACTACGCCTACAGAGTTACTACAGACAAACAAAGAGTTACTACAGACACCAGTGCTTAATCTCCTTATCTGCCTTGTTTCATAAGGTGCAAAGTGCAGCATAACTTTAAGGAAAGGATGCGTGGGTGAGTTTTTTGTAGACCAGTGCAAGTCTGGAGAAAGACAAAGGAGAATTAATGGAATTAATTAAATATCAAATTATCCTTTTTTTTTTCACTAATAAACTTGCTTACAGAAAGGCATTATTTGGTAACAAATGTTTGTGAATGTCTTTTATGTCATTTGTTTGAGATCCAGACATAGTAAAATCTTTGAAAGAAGATGAATTCTAAATAACTGTCTGACTCTATATGTCAGCATCTCTCTGAATATAATGATGTCCTACATCTATCTGAGGTGGGGGGTCAGCCTTTTCTCCGCATAGTTAGAAATAAGACTAGAGGGAAAGATCTCAAGTTGAGCCAGGGGTGTTAAATTTGTATATTAGAAAAAAAAAAATTCTCTGAAAGTGTGATCAAGTTTTGGCCCAGGGAAGTGGTTGAGCCAGTCTCTGGAGGTGTTCAATAAATGTGTAGATGTAGTACTAGGGCAAATGGTTTATTGAGGTAATGTTGATGGTAGGTGAAAGGTTGGGTTTAGATGATCTCGGTGGTCTTTTCCAACCTTGATGATTATTTTATACCATGCTTCTGTCAGGCAAATCTCATATTTTTGGTAAGAGGCTCACTAACATATGAAGAATCCTTTTAATGAATAATCAGTCCATACACTTTACGTTATAAAGCACATTCTCTTCGGACTAATAAAAAAAATGAATAAATACTAAAAATTATACAATAGGGTATTAAGTATTTTCTGTACACATGTTGATAAATATGTATACTCACAACTATACAAAAAAATTAAAACTCTATTAAATATCAGTTCAACAATCTTAACAAATCACATTAAAAGAAAAAAAATTAGAACATTTTCAAACACTCTTGGTGCCCAGAAAAGCCAACTATACCCTGAATTGCATTAAGAAAGGTGCGGCCAGCAGGAAGAGGGATGTGATTGTCACTCTCTATACAGCTCTCGTGAGGCACCTTGTGCAGTACTGCAGCCAGGCCTGGGGTTCCCAGATAAGTAAGACACAGAGGAGAAAGGTCCAGAGGAAGGCCACTAAGATGATCAGAAGGTTGACGCATCTCCCCTGTGAAGAAAGGTTGAGGGAACTGGGCTCATTAAGCTTGGAGAAAAGAAGGCTCTTGGGAGACTTCACTGTGGTCTTACAGTACAAGTGTATAAACAGGAGGGAACGATGTTTTACAGGGGTTGATAATGATAGGACAAGAGGAAATGGTTTTAAACTGAGACGGGGAAGATTAGATTAGATTAGATGTTAGGAGGAAGTTTTTCACTCAGAGGGTAGTGATGTGCTGGAACAGGTTGCCCTGGAGGCATTCAAAGCAAGGCTGGATGGGGCTCTGGGCAGCCTGGTCTAGTGGTTGGTGAATTTGTCCACAACAGGGATGTTGCAACTAAATTAACTTTAAGGTCCTTTTAAACCCAGGGTATTCTGTGACCCTATTCTATGATTCTTTCAAGAAAATAAATAAAAGCTTTAAAACCTTCACGTTTATTGCCTTACGTATTATATCATGTTGTGTTACACCAGTCTGAATACATTCATTTTTAAATATGTGAGGTCATGACTCATGGGGCTTAGGATTTTAGAGACTGCAATTTTGAAAGTCAGAGTAAGAAATAACACCCAAGCATTTTTAGTGTCATTTAGAAATATTTATAAGTAATGCAGTAATTTCAATGAAGAAAAGTAGTCTTTTAAATAAGAATAATGTATATTACTAACAGAGAGTGAATTTTTTGAACATTTGCATTTAAATAACACGGTAATTTTTGATTATTTCTTTTAAATCTCAGCTACAAGGTAAATGATACATTATGCCACTTATCACACATTGTGAATGTCAATTACTTTAGCAGAACTGCCTGATATAACATGAGGAATATATAATCTGTTGTCCTCAAATTGCATATATATAAATATTACATTTATACTACTTCTATTATTTATTCTGGTAGCTGAATATACAAATACTTGTGAGATAAGGTGATTTGCTAGGGATTATTTGAATGCAGAACAATTGATAATATAAACATATTATGCCTGAATATTGCACTAGATGCTGATTTATTAAAAAAATATGTATCAACAGCTATTAATAAAGCAGATTCACATAAAAATAATAAAATATATATAGCTATCAGATACTCTGAGTTATGCACACACAAGTACTAAATGTTTTATCAAATCTTTGCAAACCCCATTTTCATCCAACTTAACAAATTATTTTTCTCAAACAACATTTTCAATTTAGTGTTTCCCACCCACTTTATTATGTGACCTGATGAGGATTGCTTTTGCTGTATGCCAAAAGAAAAAAAAAGAGTAATAAAATGAAAAACTTTAATGTCTCTTTCTTAATAAAGGATCTATGTTTATACTGATTTTTTTTGTGATGTGTTATGAATTATTTTAATAAAGAACTATACTATACTATACTAGTAAGAGTGCATTTAGAATAAGACCCAGCATAATTTAGGACCCAAGAAATCAAAATGTTCTTATTAAATGTACATATATGCAACAGTATTTGTTAGCAAAACATAAAATAACTGTTGACATTAGTTAAATTCCATTGGTTGGGGAAGATGAGTTAGTGCTACTAAAAATAAAATCTGCCTACATTTTATGACATGCAAAAGAATGAAAAAACACTCACATAGATCTTCACAGGAAAACTGTTTACAACAAAAATAATCTTTATTCAGCTGCTATAAAATCATTCCATGGTAGGCTGCTGAATTAGAAAAACAAATCAATTTTAATTTATAAAGTCAATGCAGTCGATGCAGTGACAAAGTTTCAAACATCAATCTTCTAAAAACTTCATACTTAGGAGCATGTGATCTGTAGGATCATATAAAAATAAGTAAAAAATTGATATGTTTCTAGAGTTACCAGAAAAACTTTTTCATTTCTCAATCTAACATTGAAATGTGCCACAGAAATGGGAAATGGCAAAATAAACAAGAAAATGTAAAGCAAAAAATAAAAACTAAAAATGATGAGTCATTTTTCTGTCCTCTCAGATTATACAGTCCTTGCTGCTAATCATATGGTAGTCAAGTTAGAAGATAATGGATAAATACTTCTTTTTATCAGTGTTCCTTAAATTAGAAACTGGTGCTTACAAATTCAAGCACCAAGTAACACTATTAGATGCAAAAATTAAAAAACATGTGTAACACATTACAGCAACATACATTTAAAGATCTGAAGATAGATGACTGAACATATTGTGGAGCAGTGTCTAGGTAGACTGAAAAAATTTACCTTGAAGGGTGTCTGATTTCTTGCTGCTGACTTTTACTGTATGCTTTTCAGTTTAAGTGAATTAGAAATGTAGTTTAAATAAAATTCAGGCTCTATTCGATATCTAAGTGGAACATGTGTCTACTTGTTTCAAACAATGAGAAAAAGCAATTAGCACTTCACAGGGAAAGTCCTAAAATATCCCTAACATTTCAGCCTTTTTATTTTTTGAAATAAATTTCACTCTATGCGTGTATTGTGTGGAGAGTTTATTTCTTTGTTTCTTGTAGAATGCAATAAAACTTCTCTTGGAATGTATTGCATGTATTTAGATATCACAGTATCATCCTTGTATATCAAGTTTCAGCTAAAAACCTACTGAGAAACCTCTGAGACAGCCTTTCTTGTCATCATGTATTTCATATTTGAATTTTGACTGAAGACTATAATTATTCTACTGTTTTGGAAAACTGTTGAGAAGTCAGCAAAAAGAAAATACCTAGAATTCCTTTATGATGCTGAAGATTCAAATAACAGTTTAATTTACAAACAGTATCTAATCAGTAATTACATAGGATATTTAGTGTTATTTTTCCTGCCAGTAGTAATCATAAAGCTAAATTGTGTTCATTTATGTTTACTCCATCCTATGCTTCTGAGATATGTGTGTTACTTAAGATACTTCTATTCTTAAGAGTTTTTTGTTCTTAAGGGATTAATTTTTGTGCAAAGGTATGCTGAAGTACTCTTGAAATCTGTAGACCAGGTTGAACACGTGCAAAAATAAATAAATAAATAAATAAATAAATAGATAAAAGGGAGGATGAATAAGCTAGACCAGCTTGTCTCATTCCAAGGCAGAAAGGAACTGAACAGTGTCCAAATATAGACAACAGTAGATACAGATGTTGGCATGTGAAGTATCAGAAATGCCAGAACACTAAAAAACACTCCACAATTATGTAATATACTAGACCAGTGTGATTGTATGCTGTAATGAAATAAAATGGGGAAACTTCACAATTTCCTTTTCTCAGACAACTAGCACTCTAATCAAGGTCAGCTTCAGAAACCACCTGTGAGATTTTCTTCAAACACTATAGATGCTGAGATGTATTTATTACTCTCTTAAAAGGGTCTACTGCTCCTGCTTGAGCTGTTGGACCATTTAGTTAAAAGACATTCACAGGACATTAAAAATATCAGAAATGTTTATATATCTTGGATAGACATTTGTATTTTCACTCTGACAGTATTCAGCATACTAATCTGTATGACATTACAATCATTTATTCACTCTGTACTGGACCTTCATGTCTTGACTCAATCCATACACAGTGTATTCTATGGTCAATATTTTTGAATGATTACAGTGTTCTAATTTATACAGAAATTATTTCTATATTTTCTCAGAAGAAGCTGACCTATTAACATTCGCTTACTAGCTCTTCTTATCCTTAACTGAATCCAGTTGATGCTTAGTTTTCTACTATTTAGCTTTAAAAAAAAATTGCAAGACTAATTATATTTCATGCTATTTAGCCTATTTATTTACATGTATCTATGATTTCTCCTTAAAAAAAAACCAACATAGTCAATATTTTATAAGGAGACTGTTGTCTTCTACTTAATTTTATGTCACTGATTGACTGGTTAAAACATGAGAAGTATAAAAAACTTTAATTTCACCATCAGTTAGGAAAACTTTTCTTTATAGTTATTATAGAAAGACACGTGTATTTGAGTTTACATGAGTTAGAAACAATAAAAGCATTGCATTTTCTCTACAGTGTTCAAGCGAAAGGCATTCACTAATGGATGCTTTGACAAAGAGGCAGCAAAACATTCATATTTTATATTTACTCTATTTCATAACACATTTCTTTCAAATTCTTAGCAGACAATAATTTCTCTAACTTTTTCAAAAATGTAAAGGAATATTGCTTATATGTATGAAAAGTATTTTCCATTTATTTGGCAACAAATTTTCCAGAATGTGTGTCTTTTTCTAGTAATTTACCTAAACACAGATTAATTCTTCTGCCTTTTAATGTTGGATCAGACTCCCAAGCATTAATAAATTCATTATTTTCTAATTCTGAAAACTGATCATTCAATATTACACTTTTAGTGTTAATAAAGGACAGAAGAAACATTGTGATTTAAAACTTTAATTAGGAAACTGATAACTTAGGTGTAACTTGGTATCTCATTCAAATTGCATCAAATTAATGGTGTGTGTTTAATTAATCTGTGTTTAACACTATTAATTTTCTTAGAGAATATGTGAAAGATGGTAAGGGAGGAAAGTGGAGCCAAAGGGAAAGGAACAAATGTGAGTATTTAGGCATTCAGGAAACAGGGTAAGGAAGTGACCACAGGTTTGACTGAAGCTGACAGAAGCAAAGACTAGAACATAGGATCTGTACTTATTCTTGTGCCTCCAAGTGGATATACTGATTTCCATGGTAATTTGTTCTCAGGAGCGCCTTTTCTGCTGAAGCTAATGTATCTTGCCTTATATAGAACTTACTCCTGCTCCAACTAGTAACCTAGCACTGGTCCCCTATCCAGCTTTCTCTCCTGTTACAACCAACAGTTCCATGTGAAGTAGTTTTCCCATTTATACCAGATCTGATATTATTTATCCATCTATTATCATTATCTATTATCATCCATTTATCATACTTTCAACTACAATACGTCTTCCAATACCAGTCTAATCTTCTCTTTATCACACTTTCTTCTATACCACATTCTGCTTTTTATCACACTGAGGAATATTTAATTCTCACTGGGACTAGATTCTTTTTTTTTCTTTTGTTTCATTTATATATACTGTGTATATATATATATATATATATATATATAGTGTGTGTGTGTATATATGTATATAAAGTATTTTCTGTTCTTCCCTTTGTCACTTGAGATTATTTCTAATGTAGAGATAACCAGGAAGTGAGTCCAAGAGGCACAATGTAAAAACTTAGCTATGTACTGTTAATTCATTAGTTAACTTCCTGATTCTATTTTTGACCACTCTGTTTATCTCCTTGTAGGATAATTTCTCATATGATTTACTAATTGAGCTACTGTCAAAAGCAGTAAAGAAGAAATTGCACCAGATTATTTTTTTCAATATTTTACATGGTCTTCCAGCACTACACCTGTGGACTTCTATCTTCCAAAAAAAATCAACATTTTCTCATATTATGTCTCACGATAATATCTCACACATTTAGTTTTATGCAATTAAAAAAAAATGCTTTAAAATTGCTACCATAACTGAAAATTATGGAAACAAAAAAGTAACCCAACCCACTACAGGCACCTCACAATTCTTAAGAAAAATAATACATAGTCTCACATTGTCTCTTTAATATTTAAAAATAATATACCTATGATGGAAAATATCATTTACTAGCATTGCTATAGAATGAATAAGTGCATTGCATGCATTCCCATGCAGCTGAAATCTAAGTAGACCACATATATCATCTTACTTTTAGGACTGTTGTAAATACCAAGTGGGATGTTTTACCTGTAACCATAGCAGACTTGAAAGAGTAACAACAGAGTGCACACAGTTCATACTTTTTTTAAGTTCTTCTATTTCCACCTTGACTGCAATGAATTAAATGTAATTATTAGTTTGAAATAATTCAGTTTGTTTTAAGCTACTCAATTTCTTTTCATCTTACCCCTCATACATGTTTCCATGAAAACACAATAGATATAAAGGGCACAATAACATTATTTGATGAAACAAATTCTGAGCTATTAAATATTATTTTTCAAGATAATCACCACCACTAGCTATGTATTTTTGTCATCAATGGACAAGAGCCTCCATGCCACACTTGTAACAGTCTGCACCAGTGAAGTTGCCACACTGTCATCACTGCTGACACACACCAACAACAGTATCACTGCGTTCACATTCATTGTTTGATCTCCATAAACATTCAGCAAGCAATGATGAATGTCAATTGATGCAATTTTTTCTTCACGGAGGAATTAAAAGACATAACTTTGGTTCATATGCATTTCCATGTCAGGTGCCATTTTATGAGTCTGCCCCTCTGCTGCCATCTGTCACACATGGAAAAAAAGAAAGAAAAAGAAAAAGAAAAAGAAAAAGAAAAAGAAAAAGAAAAAGAAAAAGAAAAAGAAAAAGAAAAAGAAAAAGAAAAAGAAAAAGAAAAAGAAAAAGAAAAAGAAAAAGAAAAAGAAAAAGAAAAAGAAAAAGAAAAAGAAAAAGAAAAAGAAAAAGAAAAAGAAAAAGAAAAAGAAAAAGAAAAAGAAAAAGAAGAAGAAGAAAAAGAAAAAAGAAAAAGAAGAAGAAGAAAAAGAAGAAAAAGAAAAAGAAAAAGAAAAAGAAAAAGAAAAAGAAAAAGAAAAAGAAAAAGAAAAAGAAAAAGAAAAAGAAAAAGAAAAAGAAAAAGAAAAAGAAAAAGAAAAAGAAAAAGAAAAAGAAAAGAAAAAGAAAAAGAAAAAGAAAAAGAAAAAGAAAAAGAAAAAGAAAAAGAAAAAGAAAAAGAAAAAGAAAAAGAAAAAGAAAAAGAAAAAGAAAAAGAAAAAGAAAAAGAAAAAGAAAAAGAAAAAGAAAAAGAAAAAGAAAAAGAAAAAGAAAAGGAAAAAGAAAAAAAGAAAAGGAAAAAAAAATTGACAGGAAAGTTCAATGTCTACTGCCATTGCACCAATATTCACAACCGACGTTATAGGCCAATATCTTAAAGCAAGAGGCATTACTTTCAGAGCATCCATAGCAATATTATATCAACAATGGTGTTAATATATAAGTAACATAACATTTTAACATTAAGTATTTTTCTTAAAATGTTAAAAAAAGAGAAGAACCAAAACATAAAACTAATGAGATATTTGACATTGTTTTTCTGAAACAAATGCACCATTTGGGTTTGAAGGTAGTAGTTGCAATTATTAGTGAGGTTCAAGGTATTCTTCAGAGACTGATAAAATTTTGCTCTCTTGTACTTTACCCTTGACAATAATTGTGTATACTGTCAAAAAAAAGATGACACGAAAAAGGGGTGATTGTGAAGTAAAGGATATTTTCCTATGCCATGATAGTGATTATGAAAGTCTGGTAAAGAAACATGATCAGATTCTTAAGTTGAATATCAGATTTCAGCGCTATACATTCTATCTGAAAATGTGCAGGTCATGTATTTATATCAAGTGAAAATAGTCTCACAATTGTAAATTGATGATTTATTTATTTACTTATTTATTTATTGGCAGTCTTGAAACCCTAGGTTGTGAGATATGGTTGACATGCCCAAGGAATGGGATGCAATCCAGAGAGACCTAGACAGGCTTGAGCAGTGGGCCCAGAAGAACCTCATGAGGTTCAACAAAACTAAGTGCAAGGTCTACACCTGGGTCAAGGCAACCCTCACTATCAATGCAAGCTGGGGGTGAAAATGTAGAGCACAGTGCTGCTGAAAAGAACTTGAAGACACAAGTGAATGGCAAGCTGGACATGAGCTAATAATGTACCCTTACAGCCCAGAAAGGCAACTGTGTTCTGGGCTGCATTAAAAGAAGCATGAATGAAAAAGGTGATCCTGTCTCTCTACTCGGCACTGGTGAGGTCTTATCTGGCGTATTTCATCCAGATGTGGAGTCCTCAATACAGCAATATAGCAGAGACATGGACCTGTTGGAGCATGTCTGGTGAAGGGCCACAGAAATTATCCAAGGGATTGAACACCTCTCCTACAAGGACAGGCTAAGAGAGTTGAAGCTGTTCAGCCTGGACAAGAGAGGACTGTGAGATGACTTGAGAGCAACCAACATATCAAAATGCATGCAATTATTTGCTATCACTTGAGACAGTACTGGACACTCTTGCCCTTCCAGTGTCCTAATTACAGTTGACATAGTGTTAATAGCTCACCAACTGGCTGTTGCTGAGCAATGAGACACTTCCTTTAAACTACAAAGAGGAGAAGGGTCACATTACCAGCTGTGTTAGACAGCATGCAGTCCACAAGCTGCAGGTTGGACATTCATGAATTAGGCTATTATATTTCACTTTTGTTGATCAGTGTGTTGAATCTTAGAGAATAATGATATGTTAGAAATTCTAATGAAGTCCCATGTTATGCATAGATCATGAGAAGTTTTAAAAGTTTTACAGTCAGAAAGTTGAAAACAGCTATCTTTGGATATCTGGATGAAGTATTACAGGAAGGTATGATATTGTGCAGTTCAGGATATTACATGGAAGAAATAAATCAAGAAGTGGGATTGGATACCTTGACTGCAGGAGAGCCAAGTTCAACTTCTTAAGGACCTAATTGGTGGTACCCCAAGTATTAGAGCAATGGAAGGTAAGGGTTCTCAAGAGAGTTGGTTCACATTCAATGACCACTTCTTCCAAGCTCAAGATTGGTGCAACCCTAACTGTATAAAATAAAGCAAAGGGGGACAATGGAAACAAGAAGGGCTTCTTGAAATCTGTCAACAGCAAAAGGAAGACTGGGGAAAATGTAGGCTTGCTGCTGAATGAGACGTGCCTTGGTAAGTGAGTACACTGAGAAGGTGGAATTGCTGAATGCCTTCTTTGCTTCAGTCTTTATTGCTAAGACTGGTCCTCAGAATTCCAGATTCTGGAGGTTAGAGGGAATCTGGAGATTAGAAGACTTCCCATTGGTTGAGGAGGAACTGGTCAGAGATTATCTAGGCAAACACCACACACGCAGATATCTGAGCTCCAACTGAATGCATCCATAAGTGCTGAGGGAGTTGGAATGGGAAAAGAAGTGATTGCAAAACCTCTCTATAATCTAGAAAGGTCACAGAGAACAGGAGAGGTTCTTGAAAACTGCAGGAAAACCTCCTGTCTTCAGAAAGGGCAAGAAGGAGAACCTGGGAAACAACAGGCCCATCAACCTCAGTTAAGTCCCTGGGAAGGTGATGGAACAACTTATTCTGGATCTCATTTCCAAGCAAGTGGAAGAGAAGGTTATTAGGAGTCAACATGCATTCATCAAAAGGAAATAATGTTTGTCCAATCTGGTAGTGATGTAGGATGTCATGGCGGGATAAGGGGACAGCAGTGCATATTGTCTACCTTGACTTCAGTAAGGTTTTAACACTATCTCCCATACCATTCTCATAGGTAAGCTCAGAAAATGTGGATTAGATGAGTGGACAGTGAGATGGACTGAGAACTGGCTGGCAGGTAAAAGTTCAGAGGATAGTGATCAATGTCAATTGTCTAGTTGGAGGATTCTAACTAGCGCAGTTTCCCAGTGGTTGATACCAGATCCAGTCTTTCTTCAACATCTTCATCAGTGACTTGGGATGAAGGAATAGAACGCATCCTCAGCAAGTTTACTGATGATAAAAACCAAGAGTGGTTGGCACACAAGAAGGCTGTGCTGCCATTCCATGAGACCTGAACAGGCTGGAGAGCTGGATGGAGAGGAATCTTATGAGCTTCAAAAAGGCTTAGCGTAGATTCCTACACTTGGTTAGAAATAGCCACATGCATCCGTGCAGGTTAGGAGATGACCTGCTGGAACTGACCTCTGCACAGAAGGGTCTATGTGTCCTCATGACCAATAGGTTGACCACGAGTCAGCAGTGTGCCCTTGTGACCATGAAGGCCAATGGTATCCTGGCCACATTCAAAAGAGCATGGTCAGCAAATCAAGGGAAGGTTATTCTCTCCCTCCGGTCTGCCCTGATGAGGCCTTATCTGAAGTACTGTGGCCAGCTCTGGGTTTTTCAGTTCAAGAAAGACAGGGAACATCCAGAGAGATTCCAGTGGAGTGCTACAAAGATTATTGGAGACCAGAGCTTCTGAGTTATGATATTTAGACATTTACAAATGTCTACAGGGCAGGTGTCAAGAGTTTGGGTCAGGATATTTTCTTTTGTGTGCAGCAAGAAGATAGAGACAACGTACACAAACTGAAACAACAGAAGTTCTATATGAACATGAGGAAAACATTATTTGAGTGTTACAGAACATGGATCAACCTCCCCAGAGGACTCTCATGCTCTGGAGATACTCAAAACCTGTCTGGTCACTTTTCTGTGTTACACACTTTAGGGAACCTCATTTAGTAGGGAGGTCATACTAAATGAGCTCCTGAGACTCCTTCCAAACCTGTGTTCTGTGATTCTGTGTGATTTAAAACACTTTTCTAGAATAGATTTTTGTTATTGATTGCCATCACATTTTGAATATTCATTTTGGATTCAGTTAGCTCATGCATTTGGTATATCACAGTTATGTTTCAAAATCATGTTGTTAAGGCTATTTGAATTGTCTGATCACTTCTCAAGTTATAATAGGTGTCTGTATTCATACTCATATTAGTGAACAATAAAAAAAATTGAGTAGAAAAGGGTTTAGCTGGAGTGCAATGTGCTCTAGTTAACCCTATCCAGTACCTTTATGAATGTCAGATGTTGCCATTTCCCCAGCAACCTAAGTTACGGTCCGCTCCAGCCTGCAGTGGTTTCACAGCCTACAGGCCCAGCGCCTGACCCTATAGGTCCTTCACCCCGTCTGGTCCACTTGCCACCATGAAACACACCAATATGATGAGTGGCAAATGGCCTTTATCCTAAGTAACACACTCTTCTTACAGCTTTCTACATTACAATACTACCAATCACCTGTGCTACCAATGGTATCTCTACCCAATGGATGTGTGGCATGTCTTGTCTTCTCCATATTTGGCCTTACTTATTCTTCTCTCTTAACTTCAAGATAGTGTTACCATGGTTTCCAAAGAGTCAAGGGGCCCCTGCGGGGGTCCTGTTGCAACTTGGAGACTGCCACATCCTCTTTCCAAGCTTTCAGTAAACTACAGTCAGGTAAGTAGCATGAGTTGAAACAATTTCCAGCTGATCTAAGATACACTGAAGATTAATTCTGCCCTAAGACTTAGGTATCCTCAACTGATTTCAGGACAGTCTTCTTCACTGTTGTGTTAAAGAGAATACTGGGACAATATCAAGTATAAGCCTTTTCACTTTAACTTAATTCATAAGAGTTTAACCTCCAGATCTTTCCCACAAGCTGAAAATTTTTTTATGTCATTTTGCATATGTAGCTGTTATTTATCTGTTTATATTTCCTTATCCTTATGTAAGGCCTTAGTTAATCACCCAGCTTCAGGAAGTGTTGAAGGAAGATACATTTCTGATCTGTCTTTTTTGTCTCCTGAAGAATGCAACAATCACTAATCTGGCTTCCATTATTAAATTTTCACTGATTGCTATGGTTTCCCACATGTATTTCAGCATGATTATTAAGAGGTGGAAATAAGAAGTTTCCTGACCTGTGATTAATTTTTTTAGGCACTTCTTAAAGCATGGTGAGTGTAGCAGAGGTAAGCTGCCTAGCTCTGAGGAAAAGGGCAGGAGAAACAGAGGAAAAATTCAGTTAGAAAATCCTCATATTGATAAAAATGTAAATTGAGTAGGTTCTGAAAAGCTTTAACCTTCATTCATCATCAGTGTCATTTCTGTTTCACAACAGCTTTGTAGTTCACTGTAGGAGATATGAATGGTGGCCAATTAAAATGAGTAGGTGTTCCCTGTGAGAAACTTCAGAAATTAAAGGTAGTTTTGTCAAGAAAATAGGATTATTAAACAGAAAAACAATTTTTTTCCCTCATTTATTTCTCTGTCAATAGGTTTAAATCCTGAAGAGCATTATCATACCTATAGCGTTTGACATCGTATTGGAGAAACAGTAGGAAGAAAGAGATAGGCCTAACATACAAATTGAAACACCACAAAGATACAGAATGACAGAAATTACCTCTTACTGCTCAGAAACTGATTATATAAAGTGGAGTCAATACCCTGAACTTCAAGAGAGCAAACTTCAGGTTGTTTAAGGTGAATAACCTAACCTTGGGTGAGGTTACCTGTGAAACTGTCCTTAGAGACAAAGGAACAGAGCAAAGAATCACAGAATCACAGTGTAGGAGTTGGAAGGGACCTGCAGAGATCATCCAGACCAACCCCCCTGCCGAATAAGCTCCCTAGACCAGATTGCACAGGTAGGCATCCAGGCGGTCCTTGAATGTCTCCAGAGAAGGACACTTCACCACCTCTCCATGTAGCCTGTGCCAGTGCTCCATCACCTGCACTGTGAAGAAGTTTCCATGCACATTTGTGAGGAAATTCCTATGCCTCAGTTTGTAGCCATTTCCCCACATCCTATCACCATACACTGTTGAGAAGAGTCCATCCTCATTCCTTCCTCATTCCAGCCTCCCACTCCTTAGATACTTACAGACGTGGATCGGATCCCCTCTGAGTCTTCTTTTCTCAAGGCTGAACCGATCCAGGTCTCTCAGCCTTTCTTTGTAAGAGAGGTGATCCACGCCCTTTATCACATTTGTTGCACTCTGCTGGACTCTTTCCAGGAGATCCCTATCTTTTTTGTACCAGGGAGCCTGGAACTGGACACAATTCTCCAGGCGATGCCTCACCACGACAGAGTAGAGGGGAAGGATCACCTCCCTTGACCTGCTGGCTACACTCTTTTTAATGCACCCATTGGCCTTCTTAGCCACTTCTGGCTCATGGCCAACCTGTTGTCCATCAGGGCCCCCAGGTCCCTCTCCTCAGAGCTCCTCTCCTGCAGGTCATCCCCTAACCTGTACTGGTGCATGCAGTTTTTCCTCCCTAGGTGCAAGACTCTATACTTGCTCTTGTTAAACCTCATCCAGTTCCTATCTGCCCAACTCTCCAGCCTGTCTAGGTCTTGCTGAATGGCAGCACAGCCTTCCAGCATGTCAGCCATTCCTCCCAGCTTTGTATCATCATCAGACTTGCTGAGGGTAGATTCTATCCTCAAAGTTGTTGATGAATATGTTGAACAGGACCGACCCCTGAGGAACGTCGCTAAGTACAGGCCTCAAATCTTTCAGCACTTAAAATATGCCTTTCTGAGATTATAAGAGCTCTCCACCTTCCAGAATAAGAAGTCAGACAAATGAGGCAGGAAACCAGAATGGATGAGCAAAGACATAGTGGTCAGAAAGGGAAAAAAAGAGGATGAGTATAAGAGCTGATGTCCTCAAATATGAGGAAGACTGAAGTACTTGAGTTCTTTGTCACAGTCTTCATTGCCAGTGAGGCTTCCCACACCTTCATGTCCCTGAACTCCTAAGTGGGGGTCTGGAGAGAAAAATATCTCTTACTGTAAAAGAAGATCAAGTCCAGTACACACTTATGAGGCTGAATAAATACTAGGGCCAGATGATAAGAATCCCAGGATAAAACACTCCTTCACATAGAGGGTGACAAAGCATCGGAACACAGAGAAGCTGTGGAGACTCTTCTCTGGAGATATTCAAAATCTGTCTGGATGCTTTCAAGTGTAAAGTACCCTGGTGAATCTGGTTTAGGAGGGGGTTAGGCTAGATGATCTGCAGAATCCCCTTTCAGCCTCTACAATTCCGTGATTCCCTTTCAGCCTCTACAATTCCATGATTTGGCTGCAAGGAATACAGTTTACTTTAGACATAATTTTACAGAAATTATCCTTACTTTCATGGCTAGACATCATCACTAGAGCAGAGAATACAGTAGCGTCACTGAAGGAATGGTTAATTGTATCCAGTGTAAATTAAATACCTTAAAAAAAAAAAAGTACAAGAAAATGCTGCCAACTTAGAACTTTTGTGCTGAAGTTTAAGACTTACTTATTTCCTGTAGTTTCTCCTTCAGATTTATTTTTTGGACTCTGGTAGACATGTTGGCTTCTGCTCATATCTATCAAAACCAATGATTCATATTGAATTTGTAGTCACCCAAGTAGACACTGCTAGGAACCTTGTGACTGGGTAATAAATTCTAGATGTCATTACATGTAGGTAAGAATTATGAGATGCACATGAAAAAAAATAATTTTAATTTCCTTTATAAAACAATAGATTCTAATTTTTTATTAACAGTCAGAAGAGAAATATGCTTTTGATTTTTATTTAAGAATAATGTAAGTAATGGTAAAAAAAACCAACAGAGATATAATATTAGAAAATATAGAGAGAGTAGAAGTGAGAATATCTTTACGCCACTGTGTGAAACTTTCATTTATCTTCATTTGAAAAGAATGAATAATTCTGGCCTCTATTGAAAATTAGAAATTATACTTGGAAGACAGTTTAAAGAAGGGCAATTAAGATTTTAAGAACTGTGGAACTTCTGTGATAAGATATGAGGGATAAGAACAATTAAGTGGAATTTAGTCTTGAAGAGAAGTCTTCTGAACAGAAGTACATGTCGTGAAGAAAGTTGCTTGTGTACTTTGTCTTCTAAGGAAGGAATAAAAAGAAGTCTGTTAGGCTGTGCCCTTCCCCCATACTCCCTCCTTCCCCCCCAAAAAATTGTAAATCTTAATAATAATCAAAACCTTGGGAAAATAAATAACAATACACAATAAAGACTCTTCATACTGTAATTGGTAATAGACTTTCACAACTTCTTATTATGGGATAGTATACATATATAGAAATTGCAGTTTCTAAGATGCAGATAGTACAAGTCATGGAAAATAAATCATCTTGGGGTTCATACATAATGAAAAAAAAACAACAACATGCAATTAATTGGAGGCTAAGAAAATATTAGGAAGAAAATTTATATATACATGTTCTGTTTCTGCCATCTTTTAACTATCATTTGTGGCCAGTTTAGGAGTTAATCTGATGCAGTGTGGACACCATGTTCTGAAAATAATAAATTTTAATAATGAAAAGATAAATTCCCATCATGAACTAGAGAAAATGACACTATTTGTAGAACAGTTTTCTACTGTTTGTTTCAAGCAATGCAATAACATGATTTTCTGTGACAATCTTTGAATCTATCATGAAAAATAAGAGACCAAAAAAACCTAAAGTGATTTTTTCTTTAGAGAGAAGAGTTTCATGGTAGATAAGCTTAAGTAACGCATATGTCAGCAGGAAGTAAAGTTAAATCAGTTAGGAGAATTACCTCGAAAAGAGGTCCATTGTCATATGGGATTTGTAGTGCTCTGAGGATTCCTTAGTTAATAAGTAGTTCATGTCCTAGGGAAGACAGAGTTCAGGAGGAAGTCCCTAGCCTGTCAAGATGGTCACACACCAAAATCTAAAGCTACTAGCATAAAAGAATATCTATGTAGGAATGTATGGGTAATATATTTTGGTAGCCTTTTTTTTTCCCTTGACACAAAATAAGTATATTAAATTCAGTTTCAAACCCATTTGAGAGCAAGGCTTAAGCTCACAGCTATAGGAAGATATCCTAGCTGTCATGCAACAGCCACCTTTGACAGTAAAATGGTATATGTTTTATAATATTTTAGAACTTGTCTTACTGAAACACAACAAGCATTTAATTTGCTACTGTTTGAGGTTCTGCAGAGTAAATATAGGGCATTAATCAACCAGAAATTAACTGCCTGAGCTTAATTGCACTGAAACAAGATGCCACTGCTTCGAGTTTTTACCCTGGCATAAATTTATATTATAAATATCTTGAAAATAAAGTTTTAGTAAAGGTGTAGACACAGCCCTTAGATGATAGTTCAGCTGTTATGCAACACCTTTTTCTTTTAATTTTTATTTATTTATACGTTTATTTAATTATTTTAATGTCCTTTTATTATTCTATTAAGAAACAAGGAGGAAATTACTTATTCTTGATTGACTGTGAAATGGTGAAGTATAAGTTGTGTTAAGCAGTGTTCTGAGCAGACACAATGAGTCTTCCCAAATATGCCTTTTGGCTAGTTTTACTCTTACTTTGCAACATTCCATAAAAACTTCTCAAATTGACCAATTTTGCTTCTCAGATGCAGTTCTTCTCACTGAACAGAAACTCTGTATATGGCAGTGTTTAAGACACTAACCTCAAGTGCGTTTGTCATGACATACTCATTGCACAATCTTAAGCACAAATCTCTTATACAAGAGTAGATAGTATTTGAAGAAACTATACAAACTACAAATACTGAAAAGCCATCTTATAGGACTTGAATGAATAAATAAATTTCAGATATTTATTTCATAGTGAAAGTAATTGAGTTATATCATATTAAATTTTATCTGTTCTTTAAAAATGAATACACAAGCTCTTTTTTATTTTTAATTCTAAAATACTTTTATAGTTGACAGAGCTATGAAAGGCAAATCCCATTTAATGCTGAGTTACAATAATTCCTGAAAAGGTGAAAAATTATTTGTATGAATGCTGACATAACAGAGCTGCACTGAGTAAAATGCAGTTTAACAGATACTCAGCCAAAAAAATGAAATCACTTCTTAAAAGGAAGATTAAAGTTATATATAAGAATGCACATACAACTTTTCTATTAACTGCAGTTGACACTTTTATTCTTCTTAAAACATTTATCCTGTAGACTCTAATGCTGTCACAAAAATTAATGAGAATTTATGGCTGTTTTGTTTTTTTTTCCAAATAATTATTCTTTATTATTATTAATTATTTGTAGTTATTTTGTTTACAGAGACAATTGAGTTATATAAATTTAAAATTATTTTTACTAGACTCATACATCCAATTAAACATACAACTATTTATGCAATTATTTTATTCATAATTATTGATCACAATGTTTTAAAATACATGATTCACTTACAGCAACCATTAATTGTTAGGTGATCAAGCAATCAGAAATATGTTATTAATATTAGCAGAATTTGGACTGACCTCAAACTGGCTTCCCTGGATTGCCTATAATTTCTGTGTGCATTTGCTAGAACACATAAACACATTTCTCTCCAACATAGAAAATCCATCCATCCTAGCTGTCAAGCATGCTAAATACATATCAGTAAATAAGTCATACAATAACACAGGTATGTTTTCATTTTCTCCTGGGTACAGAACAATAGTATTTTGGATCTGCAAACAGCTTTTCCCCTGACTGATGTCACTACTATTTAGCCCTCTGAGGTGAGCATTTATTGATTTTACTTTTGCTTTGATTGGATCTTACCTACTCCAATGCTTCAGTAAATTGAAACCTTCTGCAGTTTCATGAAAGAAGTCTGTGAGCAAGGCTGTGAGAAAATGTACACTGACCTCAATTTGTTTCAGACTATACTGGTAAAAAATGTTGCCAACAGGTTGCAGAAATGACCTCAGCTAACAAGATATAAAAAATCAAGCCTAATCTTTCCAACCAGCTTTTAACAGGAGCAGATTTAATTATTCTTAAAATAAAAATTATAGTACTATTTTCCTATATTCTGTAAGAATGAAACTTGGTCTCTATTTCTCTGACATGCATTTCCTTGTGATACATCAGTAGGAGGAAATACATCAGTCTTCCTAATTTATGCTTGAGCAGCCTCAAAATGAGAAAACATACATTTAATTATTGGTCTAGGACTGATTATGTAGCTAAAGCAGTAATGAAATATGTAATACCTTTTGAAAACAGTGTTTAAATGGAAAAAGGGAATAAAATATTTTAAAATAGAAAGAAAAAAATCTACAATTTTAACTATGAATATTCATATTATTTTGCTATTGGAAGCTGTAGTTCAAGAGTAATAGTGTTCTGAGCTGGATAAATTGAGTCAAAATAATCCCTATTATCTTTGGAGGGGCTGATCTTCTTATTCTAGTATGATTGTTGTATGATTTGATTTCTACCTATTCATTTTCAATAGTGAAATTATTTTATTATTCTACTAAATTTAAAATTCGTCATCCATTACCCACTCATCAAGGTAGTTTTATATTAGAATTTTTTAATGTCAAAAATATTTTATTTCGTATTTTAATAGTCATATATATTAATTTAAGTAATGCATTTACGTCATATTGTGGTATAGAATCATAACCCTATTTTCATGCCATAAATCCATGGGCCTATATCGAGAAACAATGACAAGGTGAGAGTTGTGTAACTTGGTCATTCAACAGATGATGTGCCACACTTCTGAATGTTTTTCACATAAATCTGCATTATTAATTAGAATGGAATTAGCTTTTCTTCCTCAGGTTAATGCTTATCAATTGTGAAAATAGCATAAAAAGATTATTTCATCTCTTTTCTTTTTCATCTCTAATGCACCAAATCTCTAGAAGTGGACAAAGAAAAGGTTATAATTTTTCCTTATTTACATGTTTTCTATGACATAAGTTAACAACAACAAAAAAAGATTATCTTCTGTAGGATAGCACTGGCAAACAAACACTTATTCAGCTATTCATAGTCTTAGTGGAAAAGAGGGAGAGAACAGGATGAGAAGACACATGTATAAATATAAATATGAAGAGATCATTTAACAATTACCATCATAGATGAAACAGGTTCAGCCAGGGAAAATTAACTTTATTTATTTTCAAGTGAAATAAATTGTAATCACTAATTAGGGCAATTTGAAACATCACAAACATTAACAAAGACACCTTCCACTGTATATTTCATGTTTACATTTCATGCTTGCTATTCTGATGCTATAATATTTACACTGCTGTTAGTCATAATTTCTTAACCCAACCTCTGTCTATCCATCATTTTTTAACCTTCCTTTAAAGGTTGTCCGGGAACCTCAGCAGTGGCAGTGCAGTTCCATATTTCCTTTATAGTGAAGTATGAATAAGAACTTCATAAAAAGAAATCAATTATGTTCAAATAGATTTTGAGAAACTGAGCATTTCAGAAACTATTAGTTTATCACATCATGTTTGAAGGTGAAATTCTCTATTTTCAAAGCAGATGATGAAGAATGGTAATGGTAAGTTCATTCACATGAAATTATTCACATGAATTCATGTGTCTTCACATGCATATGAAATAAAATCTGATATAACCAAGCCAACACAGAGTATCATATATTTTAACTCTTCAGAAGTATGTTTCTTTTGCTATGAGTCAAGTATCAACTGGATATATTCTGGATAAAATCTCACTTTCATCTATTTGAAGATAAGTTTATTCTGGAAATAACACTAAGTAAAATGACTTCCGTACTGTACAATCCATGTTAGCCCTGTTATGTCTTGCTTCAGCTTCCCAGATCTCCAAGAAGGAGTATTAAAATATTATTTATTTTCCCATAAATTATCTCTCTTTTCTTTTTAATCTTTCCAAGGATAAAGCCGAAGTAACCTTGAAGTTATTATCATGTTCTTACAAGACACAGTAGTGAGAAAATTCAACTAACAGTGACCTATACATTGTCATGGTTTTCTCACTGTCTCAGTGAGGATGAAAACATAAATAATAATAAACAAATCCATTATTGCTTCCAACTTCACCTGCATTAAATCATAAAACAGTTTAATTTCCCTATCTATTTTACATGTTTAGTTATTACCTAGTAATATATGTATGTCACAGAACTAAAATCAGTTGTGGCAATGAGCATAAAGTGGAACACAGGAAGTTCTGTGTGAACATGAGAAAAAGCTTTCTTACTTTGAGGGTGATAGACCATTCAAACATACTACCCAGAGAGGTTGTACTACTCTGAAGACATTCAAAACCCTCTGGACACTTTCCTATGCAACCTGCTCTAGGCAGCCTGGTTTATCATGAGAGCTGAACTAGACGATCTCCAGAGGTTCCTTCCAACTTCTACATTCTGTGATTCTGTGAAATATATAGAGACGTATTGTAGAAATAAGAATAAATCAGTTCTGCATCATTTATTCAATTGCTTTTTCATAAAACATATATGAAAGGATAGAGAACGCTTTTGGAATAATAACTAGTACTGTACACTTTAGCGCTTTCTCTATTCAGTCTTCAAAAACAGAAAGGCAAACATTTTCTCACTCTACATACCAGGATGCTCTGTCAATCTTTTCAGATGAATTATCAAACCAAAATAAATGTGCTTAGAGCATTCAAATTCTAGCTGGATATATTTATAAACACAAGAAATCAACCTGACCACTAAAATATCACAAATATTTAAAATATAAGTGTTTCAGTTCTGAACACAAATATCTTTCCTGACTTTACAAAGTTAGTGCTTTATTCTTAAAATTTATTAATAAACCGAAAAGTCTTTGTTTGTTTGCTGTTGTTACTGTGACCTTAAATGTCAAATGCTGGTATGTCAAATGAAGTAATTCTGATCATATGAAATTGGATCATGTCTCACATGCATCAAATTGATTGATTAAACCTGACAAGATGCACCAAAATATGACACATATGCTTCAAAATGAGAAATACTGTGGCCTTCTGAAAACAATAGTGTTTGTTAATCATTATGAAAGATTTATTTTCCATGGGAATAAAAACAAACACATACTCAAGAATGCAAGAAATATTACTGCTTATTAAATATGATAATTAAACAGGCAAGAGAGAAATAGATATTTTTGCTCTATTTCAGCAAATAAGCTGGCAAGGAATTTAGATGCATTTTGTATCTTATCTTAGTGTTCAATAAGATTTTAAAATACATTTTTTTATCTAATAACAGAAGATGTATCTAAGTTGCTTCAGAAGTAATGCCTCCTATTTATTTCCATGGGAACTACAACAGATACAAAAGGACAATTACAATATTCAATAGAGAAAATTCTCAGCTAAAGAATACTACTTCATATCATAGTCACCACCATTAACTGTGCTTTTTTCATTAACGATGAACAGCCTCTCTGGGCAGACTGTTCCAGTGCTTCGTCATCCTCACTGTGAAGAAGTTCCCATGCTCATTTACCTCCCACACCTCAGATATTTTTAGACTTGGATCTGATCCCCTCTGAGTCTTCTTTTCTCAAGGCTGAATAGACCCAGATCTCTCAGCCTTTCCTCATAAGAGAGGTGTTCCATGCCCTTTATCATCTTTGTCACCCTCCACTGGACTCCTTCTAGGAGATCCACATCTTTTTCATACCGGGGAGCCTAGAACTGGACACAATATTCCAGGTGATGCCTCACCAGGGCAGAGTAGAGGAGAAGGATCAACTCCTTTGACCTGCTGGCCAGACTCCTTTTAATGCATCCCAGGATCCTTAACTGTATGAATTAGAAAATGAATGTACATTGGCCTTCTTGGCCACTAGGGCTGAATGGCAGTATAGCTTTCCATCATGTCAGCTATTTCTCCCAGCTTTGTATCATCAACAAACTTGCTGAGGTGTACTCTATTCCCTCATCAAGGTCGTTGATGAAGATGAGGCACAGAAACAGACCCAACACCAATCCCTTAGGACCACTAAGTACACACCTCCAACTGGACTCTATACCACCAATCACAACCCTCTGAGCTCTGCCAGTCAGTCAGTTCTCAACCCACCTTCGATGCATTAAAAATAACGTGGCCAATAGCTCCTTGGAGGTTCTTCTCCCCTTCTTCTCTACCCTTTTGAGGCCACATCTGGAATACTGTTTTCAGTTCAAGATTCCCCAGTTCAGGAAGACAGGGAGCTCCTAGAACTAGTTCAGTGGAATGCTATGAAGATGATAAAGGGGATGGAGCATCTTTCATATGAGGGTAGGCTGAGAGAGGTTTTCTGTTTCTCTTGCAGAAGACTTCTTAAATATATAAATATATGGAGGGTGGGTGTCAAAAGGATGGGGTCATTCTCTTTTTGGTGGTTCTAGGTGTCAGGACACGAAGAAGTGAGCACAAATCGGAGCATAGGATGTTCCATCTGAATATGAGAAAAAAAAATAACTTTGAGGGTGATAGGGCACTGGAATAAGCTGCTTGGAGAAGTTAAGGAGTCCCCTCTGGAGATATTAAAAACCTGCTTGGATGCTTTCTTGTGCAACCTACTCTAGGGAATTTACTTTAGCAGGAGTGTTGTACTAGATGATCTTCAAAAGTCCCTTCCAACCCCTACAAATCTGTGATTCTGCGAAGCAGCAGAGAGGAACTGACATGGACTGACTACTGCACCCTTTCCCTATCCCCCTGTGCTGTTCAACACAAGGAAGTTGAGATTGAGGTCTTGAGAATAAAGGAGCAAAGTTGAGCCTGAGAAAGAGGGGAAGAAAGTCATTCATTTAATATTCAGCTCTTTCCCCTCCGCCCCCTCCTAAATAATGTGAATTGGCCATTAAACTTTATAGCAATAAGTTAATTTTCCCCACATTAAAAACCTTCTGCCTATGCCAGTTCTGAGTACGTGATCTCCTCATCTTCATCTCAGCCCAAGATATTTTTCACTTTGGTTCTTCCTAATTTCTCTCCACCTTGTTCTGCTGAGAGTGGCATTGCATCAAGTCAGTGGATGGGAGTTTGACTTAGCTGATGGTAACCCACTTCTACAGAACTAACCAGTGAGAATTTTCAAGAGCATATCTGTACCTATCAATTTACTGTATCCTGTACACAGTCATGGCTCATCTTAACATCTTATGATACTTCAGTTTCTATTTGGACCAAGAGCCTTGCTTTCCCCTACATCGGAAAGAAGAAATACAGAGTGCTGTTTGTGTGTGAATAAATATATCTGAGTTTCTTTTGGGTACACTCTTGTATTTGGAAACTGATCTCTGAAAATACAAAATGTATTAGCATTAGAAACAATATGATCTATTGATACACAAAGTAAAACAGAATATTTTCTAAGGTGTGCTTTTTAAGATATATTTTTTATCTTTTTGTAATAAATTTGAAATAAGTAGCTCTCCACAGGAAGAGTGATACAGGATGGCATTGGTAAACAGATCTGGCTCAGAAAATCCTGTGATTGCAATTTCAATAACATTCAGGTGGATTCCATCTCACTATATTTAAAAATTTACAATGTGATTTTAAATTCTTGTCAAAATTTTATAGACAATGAAGAAAAACAGAATGAAACAAATTACTTCCAAGAGAGTAAATTAGCAACAGTAGCAATAGTACCTGCTAGATAAAATGTAAAATATTTTCCTCTAAACCACACATTGTAATAGTACACTTGGATATTAAAATATGACTAAAGATGTGTCAAGATCTACTGAGACAAAAACTGTGGATTTAAAACATTGCTTGCATGAAGAGGCCAACTGTCTTAAGGAATTTTGTTGTTGTTGTTGTTTTTGTTTTTGTTTTTTGTTAAGCTTTCTATGTGAGTTGATCCATTCTAGGAGGTGAATGCTTATCTTTTCAATCATGTAAAATAAGGGCAGGTAAATTAAATCAATGACATTTAAACTTAAAGCAGGAGTATATAACATAATTTGAGGAGTTGGGGGTTAAAAATAAGTTATATTGTAAGACAAGAATCAAAGTGTATCAGTACAGAAGTAAATTGATAACTTGAAGGGAAACAAGTAGCCAAACTGGTGAGTTGATGTTGCCAAATGTTTAGAGAAAATCAAATAGGCTACAACAGATATTGATGTAAAAATTATAGGGCAAGAATAGTCCAATTAATAAATGGGAAAAGGAAGAAATTAATGAGGGTTTCAAGCAGTTGACCTTCTGTTTTAAAGGAACCTACTTTAAAATATCCTGTCAGTAAGAAGAAAAAAAGTCAAGAACAATTATGGCAATTAGTAAGTAATGAAGATCTTATAAAGGCATCTATTGATAAACAGCCTGGAAAGGAGAACTTTCTTAATTGAAATCCATGCAAGGAAGCTAGTCAGTAAGGGGCTGAATACATACCTGCTTTTAAACAAGTGAACATTTTCATGGATGGCAATAACATAGCAATACCTATACAATTAAACTAAGCAGACATAATTATGTAAGATTGGAACAAGTGTTCCTAGTTATAAAAGCATCTGTTTTACTTTCTGGAAATATATGGGAGCTGCCCAAAAGAAATACCAGATGCAACAGGCATTAAGGCCTCACCAACATCTCCTAAGCTGCACTCTGGGCATTCCTGGCATCTGTGGGTGCCTCCCTTTGCCCTGGTCTGCTTTGATTTCAGGATGCTGCCCTGCACAACACAAACCCCCACTCTGCTGCAGAACATGCCTGCACTGGTTAGGCTGAGGTGGAAATACAGATGAAGGGGCCCAAGCCTTTCCAGGCTTTTATAGGCACCAAGACAGACCTCCTAAGTAAAGGTGTAGTGCCCAGACATCTGGCTGCAGGGAACTCCAGAATCTGAGCTCCCCCAGGAACGTGAGAACAGTGAAGTTGTGCGTACAACGGTGTCCATTTTGACCAACCTTTGAAGCAAGAGGATAGGTTGTGAGAGGAATCCTCCAACCAACATAACATCCGAGAACTGCAAAGAAAGATTGATGTATGGAACTGTGCAGTGAAACAGGCAGACCAACAGACCTGTGTTAAGTTCCTGCAAGGGGAAGAAGCTAAGATATTGTTGTAGTTTAAACTGACAAGCTGCTAAACATCACACAGCCTTTTTTTCATACTCCTTCCTACTCCCCTCAGTGGGCTGGGGGAGAGAATGGGAAAAAAAAAAGTTAGAACTCGTATATTGAGATAAAAAATATTTCCTAGAACAAAAACAGAAGAGACAAGTTAAAATAATGATTATTTTATATAAATAGATATATATACAGAACTAGTGATGTGCAAAGTAATTACTTACCACTTAGATAGCCGCTGAGCAGTGTCAACCTTCTACCTACTCCTTCCTTCCCTAGAGTTTTGTAGACTTTTTATACATTATTTCACATGGTATGGAATATTCCTTTGGTCAGTTTAGTTCAGCTGTCCTGGTTCTGTCCCTTGTCAGCTCCTTGTGCCCCACTAGCTCCACTCAGTTACTGGCAGGACTGAAATGTCCTGGGATATGTACAGCACTATTCAGCAACAACTAAAACATTGATGTGTCACCAACATTGTTTTTCTCTCAAAACCACAATATAGCATCATAGTAGGCATTATGAAGAAAACCAACTCTTTCCCAGCTGAAACTAGGACAGCTAGCTTCCAGCCTTGAGGGGCATACCATAGAAATATGCAGGCCAATGTAACTGGGCTTTTTCAGCATGGAGAAGAGAAAGTTCCAGGGAGACCACATTTTGGGTTTCAAGGGAGCTTCTAAGTAAAAGGGAGGGCAACTTTTTACTCAGTCATATAGTGATAAGTCAAGAGAAAATGGATATAAACTAAAAGAGGGAAGAATTAGATCAGGTAATAGGATGAAATTTTTTACTCAGCGATGGTGAGACAGTGGAGCAAGTTGACAAGAAAAATTGTGGATGCCCCATACCTGGAAATGTTCAAGACTGGATTGGATGGGGCCTATGGCAGGGCTATTGGAACTAGTACATCTGTAAGGTTCCTTCCAACCCAAGCCATTCTATCATTCCATGATTCTATGATATAGTTTTAATCTCCTGTGAAATCTTGGACAATTGACTTATTCTTTGAAATAATTTATATTTTCTCTCTTTCCCAGATAGTTAAATACAATCCCTATGCTACAGATGACAATTTGCAGACTACTTTGAAGACCTTATTTGCTGCATCTGGGTATATATTGTAACGTACTTTTTAGAATGCAACTTTGACATGTCATCATTTATATATAATTATAAACTGCTAATGCACCTTAAAAATTTGAGAAAAATCTTAAGTAAAAAAACATATTTTATGCTTAAGTGGCCAATAAGAGAGAGCATTTAAAAATAGTGATTTTATGATTAATTAACCTTTTAAATCTCAATTCAGTTCTAATATAATACTATTTCTCTATATATATTTTCAATAGAGTTACAGGGATACAGGATCTATATTCCATTATGTCAAATAATGGAATATTTTTTGTTCTGGAAAAACAAAAGAAATGCCAGCAGCTACAAAATACAAGCTTTCAAGACACTAGCATATTTTAAGTGTTATCCATATTAGCCTGTTTGGGCTGGACTGGACAGAAATTTGCTGTCTTTTTCTCTTAGATCTCTTTCTATTTGTGGTTTTTGTTTGACCTTGAAAGTGAAATTAATTGATCAATTAATTGATCATGTTTTCTTTAGCTGTAGAAGCTAGATAACTTTTAAAAGGATTAATCTTTAAACCCCTGAGGGGTGAAACACATTATACAAACGTGTTGCTGTATTCGCTGTACACGGAAATTCTTATAAAGATATGGCACATTGGGTTATAATGTGTATAGCAGCAAGGGAATCATTAGAAAATACTTCAGAGTTCCTATTTCCTTTGGGTCTCTTCCTCAAAAAAGCAACACTGTTAATTCCCTTCCAACTTTGTCCCAAAGAACTGATCTTTTTGTACAAAGATGAAGAAGAGTATTCCCTATGAAATTATTACGTAAGACCAAAAATTGCTTTCAAATTCAATGGTATCACTTTACGTTTCTTCAGTTAACTGTACCTCAAACCTGACACAAATTGTATTCCTCTTATTCAATACTAAATAGATGTAAGTCCTTGAGAGTATTCTATTTTTACAGATTCTTTTAATTTTTGGCTGTCATGGTTGTATGAGTTTTGTTGTTGGTATTCCACATCATAACATCATGTAGTTCACCAGTAGTTAGTTAATGCTCCAGTTCTGTGGATCATCAATAGTTTTGGTTATACTCATCTCAGAAGAGAGGAACTACATATCCCAGAGGATCATCGACTGTTCTGCTTCCATTTACCATTCAGAGGGAAAGATAAAACAGCAAGTCACAAGATGCCCATCTTTCTCCCTCTTCTGCTCATTTCTGCAGCATGTGTGCTACCTAGCTATCTTGCCTTCAGCATTAGGGTAAGGCCTTCATCTTCTGGACACTCTCTCATATTTGATTTATTAGCTTCAATTTCAAATATACTATGTTACTGTCATAAACACCCAGAGTCCAATCTGAGTTTTTGCAATATTTTATTACAATCAAAAGGCAGAAAGCAATAAGCAAACAGCACTGAGTGTGCCAGGGAGTCTCTGCTCCACCAGTGGTGCACAACAAAAAGACCAACTCTCCCTTCTTTTATGCATAGTTCCACCCGATTCCCCCAAAGTCTCCTTCCTTCATTCCATGTCATTTTGTCCTTCCGCGCTTGCATGGGCTGTTGCTAGGGGTCATATTCTTCCCTCTGGGGGTCGTGAGGAGGAAGATAAGTTGTCTTCCTCAATGTCCTTCTGTTCATCCTTGGTTCCAGGCATGTGCACATTGGGTTAGTTGTACAAAGTTAATTGCTCAAAGTTCAGGTTTAGTTAAAGTATGCTGTTAAAACATTTTCTCTGTCTTATTGGAAGCCCACACAATAGCAAAGTCTTCTTCCAAAGAATGTTCCATTCTCTGCTTGCCTCTTTTCTAACCTATAAGAGAATGTTTGGGCATCTATGATAAATGCCCGTTATCTCTAGTACAGTGTCATCCTTGAGTCTGCCCAGTCTGCCCCCTCCTTCCTCACCCTATTGAGGCAAATCATCTGTCATCATCTCACAGTTATCTTGCATTTTGATATCTTATTTACTAAATTCACTTTCCTTTTAAGATCATTGTTGCTGTTTTGTTTTTAGGCCCATCTCCCTACCCTTTCCTTATCCTCCTTCCACTTTCCTGGGGCATGGGTTTGTGGGTTCCTCTGCCCCATTCATCATGGAATTGGGCCAAACTGCCCCGTAAACTGTTGGTACAGGCCTAATACTTTAAATGCCATTGTTCCTTATTGCATACTTGTAAAAATAATTGAAAAGAGAACACATCTGCAGCACCTGAGGCATGGACTCAGATGTGACCCATTCAAGTAATTTATTACAGGTTCTATCATTCTTTACATACATTCACAAGTTTTCTCTAACATGAGATATCAACAACACAGTCCACAAACACTCCTTAACCACGCATGCACGTGCTTATACAGTCAGTGTCACGAGTCTTTCCTAGACACATGCTCCTCTTCCAATCAGGGTCATAACCACACAGCTTACTTTGCTTTTCTCTTCTTCTGGAGATATCCCTGGTTCTCTGCCACACTTTCCTATGCCTTTTGTCTTGCTCCACAGCTTCTGCTCTGAATAGTCTTTCCTGTACTCCCACATACAGTGTTATCAGTGTGTTAATGTCATTTAGTTATTTTCCTTGAGACAAAATATTGTTTCTCATCTTCTATGGAGGAAAATATTCAGCAGACTCCAGCTAAAATTCACATTTCCAAGAACACTGTTAAACTCTTTAATTAAAAAAAAATTCAAAATTTTAACTCATTCCATTTCCCTGTGACAACAGCTCTTGTCCACTTTATTCTTATGGAAGCCTAATATATTCAGATTCCTCCCTAGTAATGGATAAACTTCAACCTTATACATTTATTCTCACAGAAGATCTTTGAGACTGGCAAGGAATGCATTGTCTCAAATCAACATGAAACAATCAGCAACACTGTGGACAGTTTTACATTTTAAACCATTCCTTTAGACAGGGCCAAACGATGTTTGCTTTCAAAAATTGAAAAAATCGGGAATATTTTCTGAATAAAGACTTGACCTGGGAACAAATATTTTCAGCTTGATGCAGGAAGGTAGGAGATGAGAAGGCAAGATACAAGCTGGGGTCTCTTTCCTTCTTGTCTCAGATGATTTACATTTGCAAAGCCTGGAAGACCGAAGCAAAAGGGCTTCTGCTGATAACCCTGAAGTCAGAAGTTGTCACTCCAAAAAGACCACTCTATACTATAAGAGGTCATGTATGTTTGTCACAGCTGACCATCATAACTTGAATGACCCACCATTGCCAAAGATCAGAACACCCTAACACAAAGACATCACTGGATCAAGAAATGATGAACCACTTTGCTCTGCTATGCTTGTACATCAGTAGGTCTGTATGTCGGTCTTTTCCTGTAATTTTTTTTTTAATTTACTCTTTCACTTAGTAGCTCTTGCCTTAGAACTTTTAACATAGAACTAACTCTTGCACAAAAATATCTTACCTGTGATACTTACTAATTGCTACTAACAAATTAACTAATTTTACTTCCAAATATTAGTTGCTGATAGAAAGATCTCAGTAAATTTGTTTATATTAGTCCTCTGTGTCTTGAATGACTCTATTGGGATAGCAGCCCTTGCTGATTAGGGGAGGTGCAACTCAGAAAAATATTCACAGAATCGTAGAGGACCTACAAGATCATCCAGTCCAACTGTCCACCTACCACCAATAGTTCTCAGTAAACTATGTCCCTCAACACAATGTCTAAATGTTCCTTGAACGCCCCCAGGGTCGGTGAGTCCACCACCTCCCTGGGCAGTCCATTCTAGTACCTGGACACTCTTTTGGAGAAGTTTTTTCTAACATCCATTCTGAATCTCTCCTGGCACAACTTGGAGCCATTCCCTCTTGTCCTGTCACTGATCGCACAAGAGAAAAGGCCAACCCCCAACTCACTACAGCCTCCCTTCAGGTAGAGATAGAGAGCAATAAAGTGTCTCCTGAGCCTGCTCTTCTCCAGACTGAATAATCTTAGGTACCTCAGCTGTTCCTCATAAGGCTTGTGCTCCAGATTCCTCACCAGCTTTGCTGCCCTTCTCTGGACATGCTGCCTCAATGTCTTGCTGCAGTGAGGGGCCCAAAACTGAATGCAGTACTCAAGTTGTGGCCTCACCAGTGCAGAGGGACAATTACTTCCTTGTTTCTGCTGGCAACACTATTTCTGATACAAGCCAGGATGCTGTTGGCCTTCTTGGCCACCTGGGTACACTGCTGGCTCATGTTCAGCTGAGCATCAACCAATTCCCCCAGGTCCATTTCCTCTACACAGTCTTCCATCCATTCTTCTCCAAGCCTGTAGCTCTGCATGGAGTTATTCCAAACAAAGTGCAGGATCTGGCACTTAGCTTCGTTGAACCTCATCCAATTGGCTTCAGCCCTGTGATCCAGACTGTCCAGATCCCTCTGTAAGGCCTTGCTACCTCCAGACAGATTGATACTTCCAGCCAACTTGGTGTCATCTGCATATTCACTGAAGGTCCACTCAATGCCCTCATCCAGGGCATCAATAAAGATACTGAAGAGGGCAGGCACAAGTATCGACTCTCAGGGGAACACCACTTATGACCAGCTGCATTTAACTCCATTCACTACAACTCTCTGAGCCTGGGCCTCCATCCAGAACCTTACCCAGCAAAGAGTGTACCAGTCCAAGCCACAGACTGACAGCTTCTGTAGGATAATACTGTAGGATACAGTGTCAAAGGCTTTGCTGAAGCCTAGGTAGACTACATCAACAGCCTTTTCCTCACCCACCAGACTAGTCACTAGATCACAGAAGGAGATCAGGTTGGTCAAGCAAGACCTGTCCTTCATGAGCCCATGCTGGCTGGGCCTGATTCCCCCAGTTGTCCTGCACATGCCATGTGATCTTCATCAAGACAATTTGTTCCATAATCTTCCCTGGCAATGGGGTCAGGTTAACAGGCCCATAGTTCTTCACATCCTTCTTACAACCCTTCTTGTAAAAGGTAGTCACGCTGGCAAGCCTCCAGTCTTCTGGGACCTCACCAGTCAACCTTCAGCTCCTTCAAAACCCACTGGATGAAATGGATACCAAAAATTGAATCTACTGTTATATCTTCTCAAAAAAAGAAAACCAAAAAAAACTTGTTTTCCTTTTAAGAATTAGACACCATCATGAAGTGAAAGATAGGGAGAACAACAGCACCAACAAAAGATAGTAACCCAAAACACTTGTTAATTAATAACATTGCATGAGATTATTTCATTCCTAAAAGCTTTTTGACCTTGTTAATACACTAACATGGTGTGAAATGGCCCTCCAACAGCAGCATTGACAATATAGGTAAGACATTTTTGTGTGGACAGTATATATGGAGTACTCCCCAGCTTTAACTTTGAAGTATGTATTTGCAACCATACTAAAATGTTGGGTATAATATTTACTGTTTGTTTCTAAAGATAGAATATCACTCAGTTTAAAGACAAACTTTCCATCTCTAATCTTTTTTAAAACTGTCTTTATCTGAATACTAAAATACACTTCCATGATATTTTTTTGTTCAGTCTTGGATCCTCAATATACAGTGTGACAAAGGTTCTTTGCACGTACAATCCCAATAGGATATTCTGAACCTTAGTTTGAGTTTTCCAGGTAAGTGAAACTTTGTGAAGACTTGCGTAAATGTTTGAGTTAAAATGTACTCAAGGATAATCAAATTCAAACTTTTGCTAAAACTAATTAGAAAATCACAATAGTTTCATGTATAGATTCATTCTTTAAGTTCTAAATCTCTAACAATTTCCAGATGGTACATAGAATCAGTACTAAATATATTAAAATACAGGGGTCTCCAGGTGACCTCTTAGAACCACTTTAGTCTTGAGAAATAATATACATTTTACAGTAAGACTACCACTGTGTATAAACAGAGGATACCTGGGGAATAACAGTAGGAACCACAAATTTCTCTGCTCATACACAAATATCTTTAAATTTATTATTTCAAAAAATTGTACACACAAATCCAGTTTTAATTCTCTAGAATCAGGAAGGATCCACTGCTATGTATGCAAAACAGTGAAAGCATAGGATAATTGTTTCAGTGGTACAAATTCTGATTTTCTGACAATTAACGGTCAAAAAGCTTCTTGAACCTTATCTTGCACCTAGATGATCATGTAAGCTTCCTTTGACTTGATCTCAGTTTAACATCATCATTTGCTTCCCCGCCTGCACAAGAGACTATCTTCAAAAGCAAAGACAAAATTCCTTCACCTAAGGTGTGCCACATCTCTGTAAATAGGAGTTTGCTATGTAAGGTAGAAAACCAGCTAGTCAGAAATTCTAGTGCATTAAAAAGAGTATGGCCAACAAGTAAACAGAAGTTACCCACTTGCTCTGCTCTTCCCTAATAAGGAAGTCTCTTTGAGTACTCTGTCCAGTTATGTACTACCCATTTGAGAAAGAAAATACAGAGAGTCTGGCAGAGGACCAGAAAGATGACTAGGGCCTGGAGCATCTCCCTTATGAGGAAAAGCAGAGAGACTCAGGACTGTTCAGCATGGAGAAGAATTAAGAAGGATCTTATCAATGCTTATAAACTAATAAGAACAGGAGTCAAGAGGAAAGGGTGAGACTCTTTCCTTTGAGACATAGTGACAGGTAAAGAGGCAATGGGAGCAAAATGGAAAATAGAAAGGTCTGTAAGAACATGAGGAAAAAAAACATCTTTGAGAATTATAGAGTACTGGAACAAGCTGCACTGAGAGGGTGGTGGGGTGTTCTTCACAGGAGATATTCAAAACCCACATGGAAGCTTTGCTTTGTAACCTACTGTAGGCAACCTGTTTTAGAAGGGAGGCTGGACTAGATGGTCTCCAGAGATCCTTTCCAACATCTATGATTTTGTGATTCCATGATCTAGTGAGGCTGAGTTAATCTTTTGGTTATTTGGTGAAAGGCTAGGCTCTTGTCAAGTCTTAAAAACAAACAAGAAAAGCAGGAGCCCACCACAATCAACAGAACAGCTTATCTGTCTGAACACTGGATGGATGCAACAATTGTGAAATACATAGACAAATCACAAAAAGTATTTGAGTAAAGGTATTATGATTCAGCTGAAGGTTTTCTACAGATTTAGAGCACCTTCCTAATTCCCTAATTCTCTGGGTCATCTTTTGAATGCTACTATAGATATTTGGCTCTCTTCAGCAGATAAGAGGTAATATTGAAGCAGTGCCAGCAGCAACTAGAAGGATAGGTATCTAATTTTAAAAAAGGAATTTTTTTCAAAATATATATGCATAGTTGTATCATATGAATATGCTTACTTTTGGAAAATGATTCAATGCAGAAAAGATGAAATCAAGATAATATGATTTTTTTTCTGATTTGGATTCTGACAAATGAATTTCTCAAAAAAGAAACAACAGAACATTTAGTTCCTGCTAAAAACTTGAAGATCTTTAATCTATAGTAATACTATTTTGCCCTTAAGAGTTTTAAAAAGGTGTTTATATTTTGAATGTAAAATTTCACAAATATCCAGATTAAAACAATAACAACAACAACAAAAAAGAAACTACAAAAAACAAATGATAGACTGATATAATTTCTTGAAACTATAATAAAATAAAACAAATTAATAAGGAGAAACATGAAGTTAAACTGTTGTAAATAGAGCAAAGGACAATGAAACTAGTGAAAGCATGCATATTCCAGAAATTAGATAGCTCTAGGAACATTCCCAGGTGTCAGAACTTAATTTTCTATATTGTATTGTTATTAGAGTTGTTCCTGAAATTATCAGCACTGTGAGACACAGCTATTAACATGTGAAGTCATAACTGCTCATTCTTGGATACTGGCCTGCGAGACAGCTTTGTAACAATATTTTTAAGATGTTAAAGGGGTGCTAGTCACATAATAAAGACTTTTCATTATATTTTCCTTTCTATTTTCTTCTATAACACAAGAATCAAGAGACTCGATCTGAATAACTTCATCAGGTAAATGATTTACCCTCAATAATTAATAATAGCTTCCAGATTTATATTAGGTTTATTGGCTCAGTCTTTTTTTTTCCCCTCTCATGCTGTGATATGACTAAGATACTGTTTAATAATCTATAGTCATAAAAGGAAACATGATTTGAAAATAAATGTTAAATTAGCATACTTTGTATACATCTATTTAAGTAGAAATAATGAACTATACCAACTTTAAAAATAACTGTATGATTTCTATGAATTCAAGAAGAATTAAAATTGAAACCTCAGGTACAAAAGGTACGGAACAGTATCAACTTCCTAGAATCTGAAATCTGAAACTTTGAGTATGCTTCAGTTGTGAACTTCTATTCAGTTTCTATTTGATGTATTTAATCTACATTTTGTTCCTTTGAAAACCCAGCAGTGCTTTCCAAAACCTTGTTAGTTCCTTCAGCTGAACGCAGACAGAATAGTGACAGTTGTGAAAAAAAATAGTTTTGTCATACTGTATTTAAAAATCTTAATTTTATAAAATTGAAAACGTTTAAATAACTACAGGTTATTAAAGCCCTTGTTCTATCTTTGTGCTGCATATTGATGCTGTGACATATAATGTTTTTATCTGATGTGTTAAGTTCACTAGAAGGTGCTAGAAGCCTTGGGGGATAAAAAAAATATGCCAAAGAAAACAGTAAATGATATGCAATCTTCTTGATCAAACACAGGCATGTAACATAGTCACATATAAGTTATCAATGCAAGGAATGTATACATTCTGTCACAAAATAAATAAATAATAAAACAAACAATGCTTTTTTCTCCTGTTTTTATCAACAGGTTCATTGATTTATTTCCTTTCAGTTTATTTTCCTTATCATCTTACAACCACCACCTGTTTGGACTTTTTAATATCTAATTTAACTATTGGAAGTCTTCCGAAATGTGCTAGATCATAGGTAGACAATAAGCAGGTAGCAGCTGAATAAAAATGTGTTGTGAACTGATACAGTGATACAAAGGAAGGCTCCAAGATGATAATCAGAATGAATGAAGACAATTTAGAGTCAGTAAGAGAGTAAATGATGTGTTAAGATAATAGGATACTGACAGGATGGGTGCCCTGCAGCTGAATCTCTTTTCTATTCCTGTAAGATTTTGTAGAGGGGAATTAAGCATAGTCTACCTCAGGCTTACTCAGTCAGAATGTATTTCTTCAGATAAAACAGATGTAACAAATAAAGGTGCAAGGGAAATTCTTATAAATCCTCAGTTCTTGCAGGCATGAGTCCCTGCACATTGAGCAGGCAGGGTCAGTACTATTCCCTGTAGATAGGAACAGATAGAAAACAGCATGCAGGTAAAGGACAACAACTCATAGAAAAACAAGGCCAATATTACACTGTAGGGTCTGGTGTTACTTTTGAGAAATGAATCCCTTGGGTCTTCACAAGAGATATCAATATGCAAAATTACTAAAGTCTTCAGAAAGTGTATTAGAATGGAAAAATATGCACAAAAATCTACTAGTAGATGGTCAATTCATTACTATTAGGCTTCAATTAATAATAAAAAGACTAATACAAAACAGAAGACAAGTAAATAGTATACCAGAAAAAGCAATCAGAAATTAAAGTCAGGTGCCTTTTAAAATTTACTGTATGCAGCTCATACATACAATCCAAAAACTTCCCTCTCAGGCAAAACATTTTTTTTTTTTAAGACTCCAATTTAGGAACAGTTTTATAAACAGTCTGCTATTGTAAAACAAATAGGATTCAATGATTCACCCTATAACTGAAACTTTTCTATGTGGCTTTCAGCAACCTGGAAATTAATAAAAATTTAGTAAAAATAATAAAATGGATGTTATTTTATCCTAATTTACCTTTATTTCTTGCAATCATTAACAACATAGCTCTCAAGAAAATAGTTAAATTGGAACTAATTATGTGTGACCTTATGGATTAGCAATTTTCCAATGGTTAGCTTTGTGTCTAAGGTGTAAATTTCAATTAAGAGACTCTAACTCATTATTACAACTGGGGTGATTTGAAGAGATCTCTACCCAACTGCACCCCCTCCTATTTATTTTTCCCATTGTCTAGTCACAGTTGTGTCTAGTAGCGATAGTGTCAACTGTACTCTGAGGCACAGCTTTTCTAGCTGCTTGAGGAAAGTGGTTATCACATTCACCTCCATACTCGTGTGGCCTTACCTTGAGCACTACATGCAATTTTGGTCATCAGAATATAAGAACAATATAAAAATATTAGAGAATGTCCAAAAATGAACAGTAACAGTGGGTAAAAGTATACTTCTGGCGCCACCAACAGGGGGAAACAGCTAGGACCATTTGCAGCTGAGTGTACATGAGATGTGCATATATATTGTGGGGTAAATAACTCCCAAGGATGGTACTCCACAAAGAAATAGTATAGATGATTTACTCAAAAGTATAGACTTTTGAGCAGTTCAATATAAATAGGATACAAATAATACAAAAGAGAAGATGGCTCACCTTCCTCACCTTCAGGATGTCAAGGCTCACAAGGGACTCCATGTGGGAGGGATCTCTGAGAAGAGATCCTTCCCTGGTGGTGGTCAGCCCTTAAATGGGGTTTGGGAGAGGTGGAGCCAGGCTCCACCCCTTCCAATCACACAGGTATATCACCTTCACCTGTGCCCCCATGGCTGACTTGGTGCTCACCTCAGGTGACCAATCAGTGGTTCAGGTCGTGATTCAGCAGTTCCCATACATATATTTGCTGGAAAAGGCCCATTCTGAACTGTACAGGGAATATAATACTCCTTGTTGAGGCAGAAATAACAGATAAGTAATTATAGAGTTACAGCAGTAATACAGTTCTTTCTGAACTTGGTAATCTTACACTTAATTACATTTTTGGTTAGGCATAGTCTGTATCAGTACCTACTTTTATCTACAAAACTTCACATATTATTTGATGTTTCCTATTAGATATGATTAGAAATCTCAGCTCTTAAGCAGTTCAATTTACCCTAAAAATTCTATGAAGAATCATGAACATGAAAATTAAGAGTTGACTAGAGTCTATTGGTGTCATTGAATTCAGATTTCAGGAGTTCTCATAGTGAAGCTTGTTGCCCTTTCCAGGAGTTAGTGGCCCATGGATCCAGCCCTGCTAGCGTCTGCGCAACTGACCTGCCTGGCTGGGGCCAAATGACTGCACTTCACACTAATGTGGTGAACAGCAAATGGCGTTTATTGTTAACAGCAGCATCCCTATATAAGTTAGGGTCGCGCGTGCGCATTACTACTCCTAAGTGACTCAGCATTTTACTTTCTAAAACTTTCTAGAAGCAACTTTGCAAAAGCAGGGAATTGTTTCTTCTCGCGATATCTTGTTCTGTGCCTGTAACAGAACAAGATGTTTTTCTTTGTAATTATTGGAAAAATGGAGGAATATTGGAAGAATAACTATTTTAGGAATAATGAGTTACTATGGAACTTATGGAACTCTGAACTAACTACAGCTCTGAAGTTGTTGTACCTGCACTACTTTTATACAGTTAGTCATCCAAAGAAAGGCTAAAAGACTGTATGGTTAATAGAATGAAAAATGCCAGATAGCATTGCAGCCAAGTTTTTTTATAGAAGATATAGTTAGGAAGATATGATGGAAAAAGACAACCAAAATAAAGGAAAATGCTCATCCATGTCCTAGGCTAATGGTAGGAAACTCCAAAGGAGCGATCTCCAGAAAGAGAACCTTCCCTAGTGGTGGTCAGCCCTTTAATGGGGTCTGGGAGAGGTGGAGTCAGACTCCACCCAAATTGGTCACACAGATGAATTGCCTTCACCTGTGCTCCTGCGGCTGACTCAGTGCTCACCTCAGGTGATTAATCAGTGATTCAGGCCATGATTCAGCAGTTCACATACACTTCACCCCTTCACAGCATGAACCAGTGATCAAGTTGACAAGGGGGTGAGTCTTCCCCAATATAGAGATTCAATATTTTTTATAAGCAATGCTTATAAAAAAAATATGCTTATTCCATACAGAGACGTTCACGTTAAAAAGCCAAATTTTATTACAATAAAAGAATAATTAATGTCTTAAAAGTAATCTGAAAGCTCCAGGAAAGAAAGAACAGAAATGAAAAAGGTTTTATGCACTGTTTTTCCTCTGCATTATACTTGTCCCTTGTTAAGGCCATCTCTTAAAAAAAAAAAGCTTATTCGAAAAGCTTAATCGAAATATTAAAAAAAGCTCTGCTTTTTTTAATATTTCGATTTTCCTGTGCTGACAACTCTGCACAGTCCACTAAAATGTTTTTTTTTTTCAACTCTGAAGTAAAACTATTTGATGTTTGATCTGTATAGCTGTTTCCCAGCCTTACGTTATCTAAAGGATTCTGTAACTTGCTAATACTTCTTTTCTCTTACCCTTATGCAGTAGTTTAAGTTTTCTCTTCCTTATATGTAGTGTCTCAATATGCAATGAATAATCTTCTGCATCTATTCCTCATTTTACCATTGACTCAGGCCTCACAAGTAGTAGAAATACACTCCGTATAGTTAATAGAATTTAAAAAACTATCTAAACAAAGTAGGTAACTTATGTAGATTGCTCTGAAAGTAATGACTGCTGTTTATTTTCATGGAAAAGACAACAGATATGATGTGCACAATAGAACTATTCAATAGAGCAAATTCTCAGTTACAAAACACTATTTGTCAACATAGTCACTAGCATTAGCTATGCAGTTTCATCAGTGATGAACTAGAGCCAGCATGCCACACATAAATATCTGCATCAGAGACTCACTGTTTGAAAGCTGCTATGACACACAACTTGCTAAGAAAATGTTGCCCACACAGTCCTTTCATTGGCCCAAACAGATAGAAAAGAGAAGGTGCAAAATCGAGATTATACAGATAGTTTGGACTGTCCAGCCAAAATCAGCAAATGATTCAACACTGTCAACAGTTTACAGGCCAGTTTGGTCTGGTTCCGTGACTAATGGTGCGGGGGACTGACGGACTCATGCCCCTGGGAAAGGGGAAGGGGGAAAAAGGGAAAGGGTAGGGAGATGGGCCTAAAATCAAAACAGCAGCAACAATATGAGGAGGAAAACTAATTCACTAAATAAGATATCACAATGCAAAATAACACCATATAATACAATATAATTGGAACTGAAGCTAAGAAATCAAGTAAAATTAGAGAGTGAATCTCTGAAACTGAATGCCTTATTTTAAAGCTGAAAGTGAGGCAGCAGAGAGGACGCACTGCTGAGATGAGCAGCAAAAAAAAAAAAGAGGCATTCCTGGGATTTGCATGCAGTTTTATCTTTCCCTCTGAGTGGAAATCCAGAACACAAAATTCTCTAGGTATATGTAGTTCTTCTCTTCTGAGAATTAGGTACCCAGAAATTCAGCAGTCCATGGAACTGGAGTATTAGTTCTTTAACTTCCAGTGCCTTACATGATGTTATGATATGGAATATCGATAACAAAAATCATAAAACCATGGTAACAGTCTTCCAACTGGCATGGAGACTGGTGTTATCATGCTGCAAGAGAAAGGTTGTTTTCTTCATCATGCTGCAAGAGAAAGGTTGTTTTCTTCTCTGCCCTGGCTCTAGAAGTTTGTGCCTTCATCTTAGTCAGCACTGTAATGCAGCAGACAGAACTGATGGTTTTTCTGAGTTCCAGGAAATCAAGAAGAAACAACCCCTTCCTATCCTAAAATATGGTTCACATTACTTTAAATTCTGTCAGCCAAGTCTTGAATCTTTTGTTGGATATTCATGCTGTCACTCCATGGACTGTTGCTTTGTCTCAGTGGTCATACCACATCTCTTCAGCAATAATTATGCAGTATAGGAAGATGTCACCTTTAGCCTTGTAGTGATCCTGACAAACTTGCATACAGTTCTCTTTTTGTTCTTGTGTGAGCCTTCATGGGACCCATCTGGTGCAAACTTTGCTTTATTCCTGCGTCGCCACTGTAATTTCCAATGTACTGAAGGCAATACACATCTTCCTGCACACTTCCCTGGTTGTAATCTCCTGATTCACACAGATGAGCTGGCTGAACACTCTTCATTTCATGGTGTGACAGCTGTGCATGGCCATCCAGAATGTGGCTTGTCTATCACATCACTGTTGCCACTGCCGAAAAACACCACCCACTGACCCACTGTATTCATATCTACTGTTTGTTGTTCATAATCAGTCAACAAGCATCAGTGTCAAACGGTGCCATTTATTTCTAGTCATTTTTACACATTTTTCCTTCATATGCTCTTCAGTGTCAGACATCATTTTGTCATACTGCCCCTCTGCTGCTATCTGTCGCTATCTCTATTGCCGTGTCACTAACATATGCCTCTGACACTCATGACCAATATAAGAAAATAGAAAGCATTACTTTCAAATAAGTGCTCAAATAAGTTATTTGATTAGCTCTTTATGCTCAAACAGCTATATTGACTAGCTGCCCATTGATTGCAATGGAGGTTTAGTCTTCAAGCTCAAACATAGCTGGTGATGTGAGGTAGTTAAATCCGAATTTCTGAAACTATAGTCTGAAATCTGCTGAAATTTTCCAGTTGGAAACCCTCATTTCCATAGTTAATGGCTTTGTATGAAGAAAGTTTCCTTCAACATATCCTTAGCATTCTTTGTAAAATGTGACTTTTCAGTACTTTATATTGTTTGTATTTCCTGTGAACACAAATGTGCAACTGAAATAAAGACTTAGAGTAATCTGCGTATGACATACTGCAGGTATTTAAGAACCAGCTTATCAATCAGAAGACCTTGGTTCTTATGCTGCTACATTTTTGTTTTATTCACTAATACAAAAGTATGTATTCTAAGTACTTTTCTAACATCTTTAATAATGACCTAAGTGATGGCATAGCCTGGATAGAGTACGCAATAAACCAAATTTATTGAAGTTTCTGAAATGGGAGAAGAACTTGATATGCTGGACAGCATGTCTGGTGTGTGAAGAGATCACAATGAGCTGGAAAAATGTACCGAAGGGAATTACATATATATGAAAACCATTTCATAAAGATGCCCTTGTGTTCCTGATAGACAGATTTATCAAGAATTGGTAAATAAAGTCAGTCATGTTTTGAAGGGAAGATAGCTGCTGAAATTCATCTCCTTTTCTTTGGTACAAATGGAACAACACTTGGAGTACCACACACAATTTGAGTTCCCATGTACCTGAAAGACTGAATGCACTGAATCAAGTTCAGCTAAGTACACCCTATTGTTCAAGGAGCTGGAGCACATGACATATAGAAGGAGAAGCTGAGAGATCTGGGCCTGTTCTCTGTTAAGAAGTGCTAGCCAAAGAGAAATCTTACTGTTGTCTGTTAATGGGAGAATAAATAAAAGACAGAGCTTAATACTTTTAAAGGTCTACAGGCATCAGGATGACACAAATAATATGAGAATTCTAATCAACATAAGGAAATACATTTTTATCATGAAAATGGTTAAACACTAGAATAGGTTGACCAAGGAGGCTATGTAATGTTCATCAATGATGATACTCAAAATATTCTAAGCATCTTGCTCTAAATGCTTGGAATCTGAGCAGGACATTGAACAAGATGACTGCTGGAGGTCCCTTCCAATTATTGATTAGATAGTGTCATTATCCTCACTTAAATCTGTCATACTATTCATGCTGAAATAAATGGATGAGTTCAATCTTACCTACCACATTAACCACTTGTTCCAATTCTCTGCTTTGTGCAAAAAGTTCTGTAACAGCTGATGAGGTAAATCTGGATTAAGAAACTGAACAAGGTTCTGTCAAGGTTTTACTTTTCAACATAATTACAACACATACGACTAGAAGGTTATATAACTCAGGAGGTGGCATAGCGATCTGTTTTCTTATGTCACATGAAAGACATTGCAGATGATATCCCAAGTAGCTAATTGCAAGACTGGTTCTAATCAAGATGCTAGAAGAGTTCTGAGTGACTGACAGCTGGGCAATGAGAATCATTTTACATTTGGGTATGTTGCTTTTTGTTTGTTTAGTAATTATCACTGATTCCTCTTTAATTTTCTGTTCGCTGATTTATCTGTATAGTATTTTCATAGGTAGGACTTTGGAAAATTACTTGAGTGGTGGAAGATATGTATACACTGAGGATTATGGAAGCTCTACAGTACAGAAACTTAATTTGCTTTCTTTAAGATAGTCTTCAGTACGTTCTTTTTATGTTAATCTTCCTTATCTGCACAATATTTTCTTTTTTTTTAACTGAGTGGCCTGAGGTGTTTTATTTATTTTCTAGATTTGAAAATAAGAATTATCGTAATGAACTTCCATATATATTTTGAAATAATCCTCCTTAAGGTTTAAATACAATTTCCTCATTGTCTTATTTTCTTAATCTACGGTAATATATTCCTAATTTTTTGTGTGTTTCCCTTAAATTCTACATAATTATGAAGTATTTCTTCCATACTTCTGATATTATTTGCTTTGGATATTATTATTCTGTAATATTTTTTGTCCATCAGACTTTTAGTTCTTCACAGTTTGCTAATTGTGTATATGCATGCGCACAGTTGAAGCTGGTGTCCTATTACTTTTTTGTCATAGTTGCTTCAAATGATATCTTGTGATATCATTGAAAAAAAACCATGGTTGATGCTTGCTATATTTATTTCTCCTTAACATAGTTTAAGTATTTTAAGGTAAAATGTAGATGTCTTTATATACACATGCTTTCATTAATCCTTTCAAATATTCTCTTGCAATCCCTAAAACTCCTATTTTCCTTTGAAATATTTAATTTATAGATTGAGAATACCGAGTTTTAACATGATTTTCTAGTGTCTTAGGTGGAAATTTATGTCTTAAGGTTTTGGAAGGGATACTATAATTTGATAATAGATTTGTATGTGTTATCTAAGGACTTAAATGTTAAATCTCTCAGACTGAGTAAAACAATTAGATTTTACACCAAGATAACTTTTATTTATTTAATCACTTGTACCTACATTATTATGTGGATGTATATGCAGACACTTAAAATGCACTTGTCACCATGTATTTCTTTGCTCGGGGTAAAAATTGGAAACATAAAATAATTCATATAACTTAGTTATGTATTAGAATCTCAGCAAAACTGTATGTTGTGGTTTTGTAGAGGACTATTTCTGAACAGGCATATGAGAATGACTCTACTTTCACTATTTCTGGATTTAGTAGATCACGAAATTCATCATGTCTTTTTTTTAATTCGTCACAATTTTTTAATAACTTCTACAGTTTTCTGGAGGCAGAATGCCTCTATCTGTGATAATAAAGATTAATATTTGTACTACCTTTAAGTATGGAAAAATAACTTTTACAATCGTCAGAACATTGAGTCAGATGGAACTTTTTAAGTGGATCTGTCCATATCTAATCTTTTGAGTGATTTTCTTAATATAGACATACATAAGATAAAATTTAAAAACAGTAAAAACTAACTCTTTTAGCCTTTTTCAGAGATGCAGACTTACCCTCTTATCTTTACACACTGGGGACTCTAGCCTACTTGTTTCTCCTTTCTTTTCTATAGTTCTCCTTTCTTATCCACTTCAGTATGGTAGCTTCTCATCCTGAGAAGACAATAGCAACTACTTGCCTATCAGCAATTTCTACTTGACCCAAAAGTTCTTTTTTTTTTTTTTTCAAAGAAAATGAGATTAAACTAATGTAATTGTATATAGGTAACACAACTAATATAATAGATACCATCTGTACCATTGTAGCTAAGTTTTGATTATTTCTAGTGTTCCAAAAGCCATTAAAAGAGGAAGAAGTATTTTCTTACATCAGATAGATTTAGCCTCTTATGAGCTGTTAACATTTGTAGCTACATTAAAGCATTTGGCCTTGAGTCTTAATTGTTGAAAATTAGCGTACCTAAGAGATCAAATGCAAAATGTTATGAATGCCATTTACATAGCACAATTGTGATAAAAGTAAAATGGAAATAGGTTCAATAAACAAAACATAAAGATTACAGTAGGCACATATTATCAAATGAATGACTTCTCATATTATGAATGACATAAAATCAAATGAAAAATTAATCTCATAATGCAACAATTAATTTCACTTTGCATTTAATTTCAATTACACCCCCTTCCTCTCTTTTTCCTTCTCTCTCAACCTCGCTCCCACTTTTCTTTCCTTCCTTCCTTCCTTCCTTCCCTCCTTCCTTCCTTCCTTCCTTCCGAATTCCTTCCTTCCTTCCTTCCTTCCTTCCTTCCTTCCTTCCTTCCTTCCTTCCTTCCTTCCTTCCTTCCTTCCTTCCTTCCTTCCTTCCTTCCTTCCTTCCTTCCTTCCTTCCTTCCTTCCTTCCTTCCTTCCTTCCTTCCTTCCTTCCTTCCTTCCTTCCTTCCTTCCTTCCTTCCTTCCTTCCTTCCTTCCTTCCTTCCTTCCTTCCTTCCTTCCTTCCTTCCTTCCTTCCTTCCTTCCTTCCTTCCTTCCTTCCTTCCTTCCTTCCTTCCTTCCTTCCTTCCTTCCTTCCTTCCTTCCTTCCAATTCCTTCCTTCCTAATTCCTTCCTTCCTAATTCCTTCCTTCCTTCCTAATTCCTTCCTTCCGAATTCCTTCCTTCCGAATTCCTTCCTTCCGAATTCCTTCCTTCCTTCCTTCCTAATTCCTTCCTTCCAAATTCCTTCCTTCCTTCTGAATTCCTTCCTTCCGAATTCCTTCCTTCCGAATTCCTTCCGAATTCCTTCCCTCCTTCCGAATTCCTTCCGAATTCCTTCCTTCCGAATTCCTTCCTTCCGAATTCCTTCCTTCCGAATTCCTTCCCTTCCCTTCCCTTCCCTTCCCTTCCCTTCCCTTCCCTTCCCTTCCCTTCCCTTCCCTTCCCTTCCCTTCCCTTCCCTTCCCTTCCCTTCCCTTCCCTTCCCTTCCCTTCCCTTCCCTTCCCTTCCCTCCCTTCCCTTCCCTTCCCACCTTCCTTCCTATAATAATATGGCTTGCTCACTTTGATATTCTTCCAATTGTCTAACTCTTTTTTACAGTCTTTGTTTACCACATGAGAATTTTGCTAAAAATAATATTTTTTATACAATTTAATAGGAGTTTCCATGTCATATTATCACTCCTTCAAACTATACTGTCCATGAAGATGTTAGGTTTAACACAATTGTCCTTCATAGTCCAGTAATGAGATGTGGCATGTACAAAAACAATTGTTGTGGTTACTTTTGACATTCTTCTGAAGCAGGAATATCTTAGGCACATTTCTGAGAATAATTTATTTCACAATCCCTCCTTTCACTCTCTAAAAGGTATTAGTGTTTTGAAAATAATGATTTCATTAAAAGGCAGAAATCTGTTAAAAGGCTTTGTTCAGTAAAGAATTCCTCTTCATATTTGAACTAACTAAATACCATAGTGAAGATTTTAATGCACAATTGTGTTAAGAATACTCATTTTAATGGAAGAACTACAAAAGACAGAGGAAAAACAAAAATCAAGACCTTTTATAAGACTTATTTAAATATACAGTGAATACTTTCCTGAAATACAGGGACTTGTGTGACCAAGAATGTTCTGAAATAAAAACAAAACTTTAAAATGCACACAAGAGACAGAAGTATGAAAAATTGGAAGGAATTTTCACTTGCATTAATCTAAGATGGCAACTCCTATTACTGCTGTTGCTCTGCTGTTGCCTGATAAGAGTGTTGCTATGATCTTATGAGCTGAAGTACACAAGACAAAATGGCACATGTGTAAAGAATTTTTTCTAGAAGTGGATGCTAAAACTTTCATTGACAGGAATCATATTTGTATTAGAAACCTACCAGCATGTTAGTTGAAAAAGTGTTCTCTGATGAAAAGTAATGTTTATTTTCAGTGGTTTTACACAGATTTCAGCTGCTGTGTAATATCTGTTTCTACAGAAATAGGATATCCAAGAAGAAAAATTTCCAATGGGATTATTTTATTTTCTTTGGATAGCATGTACTTTGCATAATACTTGTTTTCTTTTCTAGTGTCCCAGGGAAAATAAAAAAATCTTTGAGAATTTGGTTCTAGACAATATGACTTTTTTAAACACTCCCAAGAGTTTTATCACTTTTTAAACTTCATCTCACCATGCATACAAGAACAAAATGAAGGTGTGCAGCTGGAATGTTATTATCAGAAGACAGAATAAAAAGAAAAAAATAATTCTGAAACATAAAGCTGATTGAATTTCTCTTTTAAACCTTGAAAATAGAAATTGCACTGTTATTGCTATCTGGAGAAGCATTTATCTCTCAGAACTCCTAGGTTTTCATGAAAGTGATAAAAACTGTTTACAAGATAAATCATCAGTTTTTTCCATTACTACATTGTGATAAGTTTATATTGTCTATTGACTGAGGTGACATGAATAATTTGAGATAGTTTTAGAAACAGAAGCACTGTGACAGTAAAATTATCTGATGTTATAAAATACAATCATGTACCTGGAGATGACATTGGACCTTAGGACATTCTTGAAATTTTCAACTAAGATGGAACACAGATGCCTACAAAAAATAATTAAAATATGCAAAAATAAAAGGAGAAAAATAATTATGGCTAAGCTGGCATGGAACTGGATTTGAAGATATCACCAATATGAGACAAATGAAGGAGAAATGAGAATAATCTGTGTTTGTAACAGAATTTATTATCTCCTGTCTCATTTATACATGACAATTTTGTAAAGTTTGTCAGTTTTGTGCAGCAGCTTTCAGGGCAACATTCCTGTTATCCCTGTAATTAAATTTTCAAGTAGTAGATTGAACAACATTGCCTCCAAGGAAAAGTATTTCTGAAATACATATGTTGCTCCAAAATAATGACTGCCATTTATTTCCACAGAAACTACAGAAAAGTGCACAACAACACTATTTTGACAGAGAAAAATCTCAATGACAAAACACATACATATATATTTTTTTTTACATAGTCATCACCATTATACAGTCTGTGCATGTGACCTGATCAAGGCGCTCTTCATTTCATTTGTGACAGTTGTTCATGGCTGTCTGGAACACTACTTGTCTTTCATGTCAGTGTTGCTACTGGTGAAACACGACACCTGCTGCTTCAGTGTGGTAACATCTAGTTAACATTGAGACAGCACTGATGATTGTCAATGAGTGCCATTTTTTCCACATGGAGGAGTTCAGTGAAACACCTTTGCTTCATATGCTCTTCCATACCAGTTGTCATTTTGTCAGACAGTTCTGCTCTTATCTGTTGCACAACAACAAAATTTAATGTAGTATTTGCAGGATCATTCAATCTCTAGTGCTATGCCACCAACATGTGCCTTTGATATTGTGAGTCAACATAATAAAATAAAAGGCATTATTTTCAGAGGAGACCTCATGCTTTGGATTCTGCGAGGTTGTGTCAGTAAGGAACCCCACAGCTGCCTCTGAACTTTTAGGTAGTCCTTTACGATAGATCTAGCTGCAAAGCATATCCTGAAATAGAAAATCATCTCAGCCTCTTCTCCTTTCAAATACATTAAAAAAGATTTTGTTTGCAGCTGAAAATGTCATTGTCATCAAAGTCTTATTTTGCCACAGCAGAACAAGATCAGTTTCTTAGAGAAACAGTCAGCTGGCTGCTGTATGTGCTTTTCTCTTTCTTCAAAGCTGCAAGAAACCCTTGTCAAATTCACTTCACTTGCTCACGGGTTAAAAATCAGGGAGAGTGAATGCTATTGCAGACCAGTATTTGAATGTTTTGTCAAAATTATCCTCAGATGCATTAGCAGACATTCTCTATCTATCACCGAGAAGGAGAAAAAGTACCTAATTCTCAAAAATAAATGGAAAAAAGTAAAAAGGTAGGCACTAAGAAAGGATAAAGTGGAGCAACTTTTGTTACTGTACAATAAATGATAAATGATCACACAGTATGTGAGAGTGCACATACACAAAATACTCTCATTTCCTTGTTTTACATGCACATGTGCACAGGTAAAAGCATACCCCCACTTTCAAAGGCCTTGTGAGTTATCAAGAACAGCACTGAGAGAGCAGGGTGCACACACATTTCCCTGACGATGATGTAGGTACTCTGCCTCTGCCTGTACCTGTATACAGGCATAACGGTACAATCTGTTAATTCACATGCTGAATAGGAAGTCACCTACAAGTCAAAACACAAAACTAAGCCGTTGGTTCCCACATGTTGCTCTCCAGAGTGCTACTCCATCAGACGGAGTGCAGCTGCTCTCAACAGCTGAAGAGGAGATTGCCATGTTCAGTCCGAGCAAGAGTTCTGGCGTCATGGGGTACATCTGGATGTGTCTGACTGCTACTTCTTCCACTGCAAAGTCTTTTCCCTGACCCTGACTGCATTTTATGCTTTCTTTAAACTTCTTTTCTGGTTTTCTTTTTCTCTGCTTCAAAAGTTTCTATTATACATTACTGTTTAATTTCTCTGAGGTATGCTTTTTCTCTTTAACATGATCAATTTCTGGCAAAAATCCTTTCACACAATTTCATGTATTCAATCTGTATGCACATTCTTTTCTGAAGAAGATGTATTATCCAGGACATCTGCTAAATGTGAGCTGTGAAAACACATGACCTCATAGGATCAGGGAAGAACTTTACCCTTATGAACAATACACATCAGAGATTTAGTTACAGTCTTCTTGAGATCTTTATTTGATTTTTTTTCTATGAAAGTAGTCTACTGAGGAAATATTCACAGATTAAAAATGAAAGCCAAACAGTTTTATATAAAAACAGAAAGTCACTCGGATATTTCAGAATAATTAATTGATTTTTTATACTCGGTTAAAATAGTGGAGTAGAAACTAAGAGGGGAGAGAATTAGAAACAAATTGATCACATTTTCATACAAGCAATTTAGTAATCTGGCAGGATTTATAATTTACCCTACTTGTAAAATCTTATATCTTGACTGCAATTTCTTACATGTAATGTATTTTAAATTATTAAGATGTTATTATATTCTTACTACTGACACACTTTATTATCTTTTGGATGTTAAACCACTTGATATTGTAATGTGTAATTAAGCCTGAAGCATACATACTTGGTTAATGGCATTTAGAGTTGCTGAACCAAGCTTGCAAGTCATTTCCTTATTGGTAAGGCCTATTTAGCAAAGAATTTAGAAAATAGTTTCATTAGTTCTTCAGTTAAACTATGTCTTAATAGCACTCTATTAAAAATCATTGGATCTTTTTATTTTCCCTGAAACAATGTTAATTAGGATCTGCACAAAACATCCACTTTCATATTATATAAATGCGACTTCTAATGGAATAAATATTCCTTCCGAAAGAGAAATTGTGATTAGACTGGTACTTCACACTTATCTAGTATGTCTCTACAGTATTTTACTCTCAGCAGAACTTGTTAAATCACACATAGCACAGTGTTAACATAACACAAGATTTGCAACTGAATCCTGTCTGGGCAGCTCAGTGTAGCACAAGGAAAATTTTTTTGTACCAAGGTGAAAAACAGTGAAATGTGATGAATCCAGTGTTTGGCTAATGAGTACCATCTTTTAATGTTTCCCTCTGCAGTTACCATTCTTGCAACTGCAAAAATGTGTTTTTTGTATGTTTGTTTGTTTTTTGTTTTTATTTTTGCTTTGTTTTATTTGAGTTCTTTATATGTTTGAATTAAGCCTTTTTATGTTCTTTGTTTTGTGCTTGATTATAAGAATAAAATTATGTTGTGTTGTGATATGTTGTTGATAAACCTGCCAGTTTAAAACACTTTTTTTCCTAGGGGGTAAATGCTGAGTAGAAATGTTATTTGTAGTTCATAAGAAGAAAAGAATAAATGTATTGTTGCTTTCCCCTATTGCAGACATGTTGAACATTGACTACTGCACATGCTACAGGTTGATTAATTTTTAACTGATGCATGAAAGTTACATTACTTGAAAATATATAAAAGAGGAAAGCTTGAGTGAAATATGTTGAAAATGCTAGGCCTGAGAAGCTGCTGTATTTCATAAATCACTGGAATGGCTTGCCTATTCCTATCCTCCCATTCCCTGTAGTGGGAGGTGTCCCTGCCTATAACAGGGCCGTTGGAACTAGATGATCGTAAAGGTTTCTTCCAACCCAAACCATTATACAATTCTATGACTTATAAATTATTTACATGAACTTATATGTATTATGTGAGTTAAATAATTTACATTAATGCTTTCTCTTATCACTAGATATGTGATTCCTGATCTGGTAATCATACAGAACTGTCATGGAATTTGCAGGGGTAAATAGAAGATTCTTAGAAGGCTGAGTCACTGCTTGCATTCCTAGATATTTAGATTACAAAATGCAATTCTGTTCTTGTATACATTACCTGACTTCAAGGAAAGACATTTTGCCCTGAGTTAAACGACTATGTTCACTTTACAGCAAAACTGGAAGTACAAGCAAAACAGCAAGTACATCCGGAAGATATTCATTGCCCTGGAGGAGAACATTTAATCTACATCAAAACAAGTATTCTCTGTAGTTGCTTCTTTTTATCTACAAACTATAAATTTATCTTACAGTAGCTAGTTTATGGTTAGGTATACTTAGGTAGGAGAACTAGTAATGAGGTAGATAGAAGGTGACAACCACAGATTTTTATTTTATTTTAATTTAATTTACCAGCTCATATCAGATAATTGTATTTAGAACTGTGAAAATTTACTCAAGATTAATTCACTTAGGCAGTCCTTTTTGGCAGATTCCATGCTGTAGCAAGTGTCTAAGTAAGAATCATTTTTAGTAACAAGTAATATCTGCCACTATCAGTAGGCATTTATTAATTAAACAAACAAACAAACAGGAGAAAGGGAATGGATAAAATAGGTTGCAGTTAAACTTTTTAAGAGAATATAAGGATCACATAAATATAGGTAAGAAGATGACAAACTGAAAATAATAAAGCTTTCAAGTCCTATTAGATGCTGCTATAGAGTATACACACATATCTCTTTGAAGTTCCATTTCACAGAATTTAAGAATTGTGGGGGTTGAATGGGAACTCATCTAGTCCAACCCGCCTACCAAAGTAAGCTCCCTACACCAGGTTGCACATTTGAGCCAGTACCTTGTGGGTAACTCTCAAATTAGCTGTTTGTGGTGCTGAATGCTGCTTCAAATAGTATTCATACAATTTAGAATTGTAAAATGGAAGGGCTGGAAGGGACCTTTAAGATCATATAGTTCCAACCCACGTTGTTACAGGTAGGGTCACTCCCAATAGAGCAGGTTGCTCAAAGCCCCATCCACCCTGTTCTTGAACACCTCCAGGGTGAGCATCTACAACCTCTCCGGCTGCCTGTTCCATTGTATCACCACACTCTCGGTTAACAATTTCTTCCTAATATCTAGTCTAAACCTCCCCTTTTCAAGATAAAAGCCATTTCACTTTATCCTGTTGATGCATGTCCATATAAAATGTCCTCCCCAGCTTTCCTGCAGGCCCCCTTCAGGCATTGGACGACCATATAGCCTTCTATCACCTAGGCTGAAAAGCCCACTTGTCCTTGTAGGGAAAATGCTCTAGCCCTCTGATCAACATCATGGCCTTCTTCTGGACCAACAATTCCATGTCCTTCTTGTGTTGGGCATCTCAGAACTGGACACAGTGCTCCAGGTGGAGTCTCATGAGAGCAGAGTAGAAAAGCAGATTAATCTCCCTCCACCTGACTGACACTCTTCTCTTGATGCAACCCAGGATATGGTTGGCTTTCTGACTTGCAAGTTCACATTGCTGGCTCATGCTGAATCTTTAAACAACCAACATTCCAAAACCTCAGGGCTGCTCTCAAGCCATATTACTCAACAGTCTTTATACAACTGTATTAGGTTCCGAATCTCCACTTATAAGAGTTTAGACATTATAAACTTGAGTGTACAAAAAATATTTTTGATATCTAAACTTTGGTATCTGATCATCAGACCTTCCTGCAACTGAAAAGTATTCTTTCTTAGTGTTTAAATTTTCTCTAAAGCTTCAAAATGTTAATATTCTTCTTGAAAATATCTGTGCTATTCTTAAAATAATGTTATATTTCCACATTATCTTTTCAATAATAATGAAAATAAAACTAATTCTAATACAAAAAATTTACATATTTATAAATATTATAAATATTTTTCCCTACTCACATTCATTATTTCTCCATTTATCCATGCAGAAGTTATCTTTACACTCTTTACAATGGAAATTTTATTTCAAGGTGGAAATTTAATTACTAGTCCATTTCTAAAGTAGGAAATCTACTACTAATAATATTTATTGTTTTTGTTAATATAGAAGAACAGAAAGAGTGTAAGAACTGATATTCTTGTAGGAGAATATTAATTTCTTATGTTAAAAAGACAGAAATAGCAAGAAATGAGATCTGGACTTTCATACAATTATTCAGCAGTAATATTTGAGCATTGGCCATAAATTGAATAAATAGCAACGTATTTCATAGTAAAAATTTTTCCTTTCCTCCTACTTTGTAGATCTTCCTTTCTGAATTCTTTATTAAAATTCATATGTAATTGTGGATGGTAAAGAAAAATGTTTTTAAAAAATAATGCATTCTTTCTTTGTAGATTTTTACAAAACTTCTGTGAATCTTTTCTATCTGTTTGTGATATCTTCTAAATATTCTATACATCTATTGTTCATATACCTATGTTTAGTCAGCCTGTTTTTGTTGCTATTATTGTTGTTAGAAATGATGCATAGGTACAACTAGGTGAAAATTTCAACTGAAAATCTGCTCTTATATAGACAATGTATAACTAAACTTATTTGGATATGATAATTGTCAGTACTGATATAAATCACTCTTATAATAAACATTGATATTTAACTGCAGCATCAGTAGTTGTGTGACAATGGCATCTTCTACTCTGCTGTACTGATACTCTTTGGTAGATTGACACTAAATTGCAAATCCCTAAACCTCTTTTAAATTCAGTGGCATAAGAAGTTGGTGGGACCTGAATTCAACAGAAAATTAAGCAGTAAGTAACATAAATAGTTAGGAATGTACTAGAATTTTTTTCAAATAATTACTATGACAAAGATGATAATCATTGATGTGAGTGTTTTCAGTAAATATGGCATGCATGTGATCCTGTCGAGACTTTAGAATTCACTCTATATTGCACAGTACATTAACTGTATTTTTATTTCAGTCAATGTCATTATTAGTCCCACAGACAGGCATCAGTCACCTTCTGTTCTCCAAGCTGTGGATCACTGCTATTAGAATTGTATTAAGTTGGTTAAGAAAAATTCTAAACTCCTATGAAAATAAAGGGAGCTATAAAGTATAATTAATAGGCAAAGAATACATATTTCAAAGAAAAATCCAATAGAAGGAAAAACTGATATATATACAAAAATACAGACTAATGCATGTTTTTTTCTTATATATTAAAAAAAAATAAAAAAGAATCTCAGTTTTAAATTTCCCTTGTTAAGCTTATTAAGAGGGATTGGAATGATCCATCAAAATAGGAGAGGTGCGATGAGAGGATAGAAAATAAAATACACAATTTTTATTATTAATGAAGCCTCTCATTGATTTCAGTGACATCAAGACCAGAAGAATAATTAGATAAAAAAGTAAGTAAATTGATACAAGATTTTTGCTCTGCAATTTATATTATACCTTAGCTATTTAAATAAACCTACTAAAATATTTATTTTATATAATTCAGATAAGTAGATTTTCCTATGAATTTCTTGTACTCTTCATTTAAAATTTTGTTGGTTTTTTTTTTGAATGCTTGTGATAGAATACATTTTTGTCATTCTCTCTTTACCCATTAGCTTCAAAGCTGGTGAAATGGTGAGGAAGAGTAAATGAAATGATGAGGGAAGCATGAGAAGAAAAGAAGTGATCTGATGATTACACCATCCTATTTTGAGCAGGAGCACAATCAGTTAATGGAAAGAGTTAAATCATATTAACATTATTATTGAAACATATTTCTTCTACAGCCTTTAATAAGTTAAATTTACACAAAATACTGTTAAAGAACTTTAGAATAATCATTGTGTTATATAGTTTTAATTATAATACAGTGTTATATTTAAGGAGTGATGGAGTCATAGCAGTGACCCGAAGGAACAGTATAGGGCAATTTATTGAGCTTACTATATTATGCAATTGCATATTTGAAGGACATACACTAATCAAAGCAGAGATATATCTTATAATGAAAAATAAGAAAAAAAATCAGAATATGTAGTATTTAATAAGCAGAATTTAATCATATTCAGTACCATTATTTTAAAGCTCATTTGTGTATATTATATATGTCATCGATTGCATTTTAAAATTAAACTACATTTACAATGTAAATATAAATTTCATGAAGGTTTCTCCTTTTGTTGGTACTGACTTATTCATTTTAATGTTCCTTAATATAAATTCTTTTATTTTAAATTTTTTGAATTTTGAGTAAAATATTTTGGATCTGCACTGTTTTGTTTTTAATCATGACAAGCAAGAAAAAATGTCCATAAAAATGGTTTAGTTTACTTAAATTTTAGTATTTTCTAATAGTATCAAATTTTAGATGATGAGCCTTCCATTTTCATCACAAAATAGGGTAGTATTATTGGGCTAGGTTAATATGCTTGAGTTGTGGCTGTACTCAATGATCTTGAAGTTCTTTTCCAACCTGAGCAATTCTATGATTTTAAAATGGATTACAATTAGCAGAATCAAATGTGGAATAATATCTGCATGCTTCATGCCTCTTTGTCAAATAATGTCCCTCTTCTAAAATTAAGATAAATCTACGTCTAGTACACATAATACTAAAAGGAGTTTCTAGGGAGCCCCTATCAAATCATGTCTTGTTTTAGCACTGTGTTCAGGATCATTAATTTTCTCATTTCCAGCACTTGAAAGGAGTAAAAAGGGAGGTATTTTATTCATAATTGCATTGTATGCTTGTAAAGTTATAGATTTCATATTTCCATAGAAGGTAAGTAGTCCACCCACATGCACAAACATACTTGGTAAGGAAATTAGAAAATGTGCTAAAAAATTTCATTGCTGCTTTATTGCAATTTCAGTTATCCGGGGAAGGAAAAAGAAGTGGTCTAAGATAACCACAATTCTACTAGGAGAATTCTTTAAAAAGTTAACAGTGCAAAATTGATCTGTATGTAATTTAAAATCCAACAGTTAATTAGTATAAAAAATAGCATTGCAGTGGTTTCTTAAAGCTAAAACTGCCAAGGGGAACACTGTCAAATTTTCATGGTGAATATAAAGACGTTTCAGAGCATAGCAGTTACATCTGTAAGAGGCTATGGTAGTTAGCAAGATTTGATAATGCACAGTATTTACTACCCTTTCTGGAATTTTGGAGAAGGAAGATACTTGTGGAATTATGGACAATAATACTAACCTGATATTAAGTGGGCAAAAAGGAAGCTAAATAATATAGGTCTGACACTGACAAGAGCTTCTAAAAGTAGTGGAAGGAAGAATAGTGGTATTTTCATTGCTTTATTTCTGAAAGCTCTTCATAGTTTAAAATCTGCTGTCCTTAAAAATACTAAAACTACTTAAATGGAAAATGAGTAATATTTTGTCAATATGTTGAATAAATTTGGCATTATGAAGTTCACATAAATGTTTATCTTACTTTTTCTCCTGTTGAGGAGACCTGCATTTATTAGTCTAATCTAAAATGCAAGAATGATATCAGTGAAAAACAAGAAAAAGAAATGCACGTATGCTTCTTTGTTTTCTTTTTCATAGATTTAGTGCCAGTTAAGTTAATTTACAAGAAGTGATAAATAGATATCCAGGGAGATAAACCCCTTTTTTAAACTTAAATGAAATTAGTTATAGAGATTTGTCTTAATAATGTTTTAGATAAAATTAGGCAAATATTTTATAATCATCAGTGAGTCATTTTTATTTTCTTATGCTAAGGACAGTGTTAAGGAAACATCGTTGAAAATACTGTTGACAGGGTTTGTGATTAATTTCCTCACTGAGTTTTTTTTTATCTAAGAGGAAGAAGAGAGACCTCAGACAGCTTGATTTCAGAAGTAGTATTTAATGAAACATTTAACAGAATGGAATTCAACAAAAATGACAACGGAAAGCTTGCTTTAGTAATTATGCACCTTTATTTGTGACAGTAGCAGATGCACTTAAACAATCAAGCTGAAACTTCAAACCATTATTATGACATCTGATAGAGCCAATTCAACTATAAAGCATTATTTGTATATTTTCTTATTTTTTTGCTGCTTGTCTCAAACAGAAGGTATTGAGTCACTCTGTTTCATTCTCTGCATCTTTTTAGACATTTTGATTACTGAATAAATAATAAGTTGTTTAAATAGAGAATTGAATATCAAACTCCAATCACACCAGTCTTCATAGAAAATTCATTAAACATTCAGTAGTTGTTTTGACATTACATGTAGAGATGTTCCATACTCTGAACTGTCTTCTTCATAACATTTAATATTAATTCAGTGATTCTGTGATTAATGACATCCAAGTAAAATGTATGAATGTTAGGAAGGAGGAAAGTTGCATCAGTATGAACTTCAGTGGAGCCTGGTACACTAAAAAGAGAAGAATTGCTGATAATTTGTTTCCATTAACTTTAAAATTAAATTTACAGAGCTTTTTATGTTATTTATATTTTGATTTCTCTTTCTGTTTGTATTGCTTTTTATATTTATTGCACTTACTTAAAAAAGAGTTGAATCTTAATTTAGCAGTCTGAAATCCAGGGGTTTTTTGCCTAAAGTTTTTGGATTGTTTCTATAGTCTCCTTCTATATACATGGAGAAAATGCGACTAAGTTCATCCCAAAATAAATCTCTAATCTCTCCTCCCTTCCCCTTCCCTCCTCTCCACTCCTCTTCACTAAGAGTGACATGTATTATAAAGCATATAACTGATTGATATTCAAAATCTCAGACTCAATAAGAAAGACATATTCTAGTCCTGGGAAAGATGCTAATGTCCAGGGGTGCAACAGCATCTTTGTCAGTACACCAATTACTACAGATCCCCAAATTTGCCTCCAGCATTCACTAGCTGCCATGGAAACCTAATTCAGACTTGTGAATTACACTACAAGAACTTCACACCAAACTTCTGAATTCTACAGGAAACACAAAGCCTTTAATAACTGTAACATTTTCAAATTTTTCAAAGTCAGAGAAATACAGATTTTGGGTAGATATTAAGCACTTCTAAAAACATTTTTAGGACAAACAAATAACATTTGAATAGGTAGAACATGAATACTCTGTAAGTCTTAGTTCTATATAGCTTAGTTCTGTGTAGTTACATTTGAAGCATTTTTTTTTTTTTTCTTTCTACTTGCTCAAAATTTACTGCAATCAAAACAGAAGCCTGTATGACTATGAAAATATTGAATAATAAGCCACTGTCTGCAAAAACACTAGAGGTTTTGCAACTGTTTATGTACTCATTAATAAATGTAATTTATTTATAGCTTGATCTATAAATAGTCACGAGCAATCAGACTTTGAAATCAGTAACTACTCAAAAACATCAACCTATCATTGCTACAATGGAAATTCGAGAGTCAGAAGAGACTGATATTATTCCAATGAATTTGTAAAAGGAGATTAACAGGTTTTGTAAAGTAGATCTAAAGCTTATTTTATTAATAAAATTATAATATTTTGACTTAAATAGTGAAAGAAGTACAATTTTTATGAAATATATTTTCAAGTTAAATTTATAGCAGTTATTTTTTTAATTTATTTTTAGATTCAGTATTTGAAGATTAATGATTTGACTAGATATATATGCAGTAATACTGTCCTTTTGTTTTTATAAGCATAAAGCTGAAGAGTCAGTCTCATTTTACCCTACTATTTCTTCTTATTTTTGTTACACTTACATTAAATTGTATTAACTTATCTATTATTATCATTTATCCTTTTTGCTTTATTCTCATTTCATTTAGAAAAGTTTTTTTTTTCCTAATTTTCACAAGCAAGTAGGTACTTGCAAGGTATGAAAGAGACTCAGAATACTAAATAAAAACATCTAACTTCTCACTAATGTAATGTAGGTAGGTAGGGAGGTAGGTAGGTAGGTAGGTAGATCTACTTGTAATCTAGATTTCAGGGGGACTAAGGAGTGAGGGGAAGCTGGAACCTTGGCCTTAAGACTGATAGAAAAAATGTAGAGATTTAGATAGTGAAAGGACTGGGGGAATGGTTTTAAGCTAGAATGGAGATTTGGATTAGATGCCAACGGGAAACTTTTTGCTGAGATGATGGTGAGGTGCTGGAACAGTCTACCTGAACTGTGGATTCCCTATTCCTGGAGGTATTCAGGGCCAAGTTGGATGGGGCACAGGGCACTGTGAACTACTGCCTGATTTAGGCATGCAGTAGGGTGTTTGAACCAGAAGATCGGTAAAATCCCTTCCAACTCAAACCATTCTGTAATTCTACAATTCTATCATAAGTGGAAAGAGAAAATGAAGCCACTTAAAGCTACTTGAGGTAAATAAAAAAGGGATAATGTAGTTCAAGCACATCTGTTGTGAAACAGATTCTGACACAGTTCATTAGATTTCATATAAGTGTATGTTTTTGTTGACTCATATGAATCGTTCTGCACTTCATTTTTGTTGAAAGAACTACGCTATTGATGCAACATTATTTCACCCATATGTAAAATCTAGCACCTCTCAGATTACAGTTTATTGACTACATGTAGAACAAAAAATTTACTAAAACTGACTAAATAAATGTCAAAATCATAGATCCTCTGTGACATGATTGTTGTTGCTTTTGTTTTCCATATCTGTATCTAAAATTATGAGCTTTCCATTTCCTCCACCAGTGTTGATTTTTCAATTTACAAAGAAATGCAGGATTTGCCATGCTGTATGCTCTACCAGTTTTAAATGTTTCTGCTTTTTTCTCCTTTCTCCTTCCTCTGTTACGTAAGTTATGAACATGTCAATTTAGAAACATATGAAGATTAACAAAGAGATTAAACATGCTTGAAAGGATAGCAGACCATGGCAACAAGAAGTACTGATGATGAGATTGAAATATCTGAAATATAAGGCTTTTTATCATGACAAGAATTCTGTTCAAGACAGATACATGAAGAGAACTTGAAGCTGCAAGTCCAATTTTAGTGTTTCAAGACAAGCATTAATACCAGTAGTTTTTACTACTATGTTTGAGAAAGGTCCCAAAGAAAACTGAAGTTATTGGCATTTGACTTTGATAAGTATTTATCTAATAGGAAAAAAAAAAAGAAAAAAAGCTTTATGTACATTATTTCAAAAATATGTGATCATTGTACCTGAAAAATCAAGTTTTTCTTTTAAGCTTTTGCTGAACAAGCAAATATTGCTTTTCCTAGCAATACAAATTATTAAATCAGTAGGCCCCTGAAAATTACCCAGAGAAGTTTATCATCAAAAAAAATGAAGTATAAAAATGTTCTCAGGTTTCAGTGATAGTGCAAGGAATTTGAAGAAACGATGGAAACTTTTTATTCTATTTCCATAATATGATGTAAGTATCAAAAATATTCAACTGACTTAACCCTAATCATTTTGAGGTGGGAAAGTATAAATTGAAACAAAAACACACAAACAAACAAACAAAAAACCAACAACAAATAAATGTCAATGGAGATATTTTCCAATATTACAATTTCTATCGATTTTTTTTGCCCATAAATAGAAATTCTCTATTGATAATTTTTCAGATAATTTTTTAAATGATTTTGATCATTTCCTTGAGCATTTTTTAAATTCAAAATTAAGTGGTAAATTAATTTTATCACAACAAGTTTAATATCAAAATCAATTTTCTTCTGCCTTTCTGTCTATCTCAGTTGACAAATCCTAAAGTATTAGCCACTGGCATGTTGAGAACTGACTAGACATGCATGTTGAAAAGATAAATACTGTGTCTCCATGTACAGATTCAGCATGATATGAATTTGCTCTGCCCACCCTCCATTATACATAAGCAAATTCTGGATATAACCCAGGTGACAAGAAATTGCATCATTGCTGCATAGTTTCCTGAAAAAAAATACTACGCCAGTGGTACTGTTTGTCTTGTAAGTTGGCACAAATATACATATAGCCATTTCATATGATAGCAAATGAAATGTTGTTAACCTATTTTTATCTATATAATTTTTTTCTCTCACTCTGTCAACGGTTTATGGGCAGGTTCGGCCCGGTTCCATGATGATTGGTGCGGGGGACCCACGGATCCACGCCCCAGGAAAGGGGAAGGGGAAAAGGGAAAAGGGAGATGGGCCTAGAAACAAAACAGCGGCAACGATCTGAGGAGGAAAGCTAATTTACTAAATAAGATATCGGAAGCAAAATAACACAATATAATACAATATAATTGGAATTAAAGCTAATAAATCAAATAAAATGAGCAAGAGAGAGTGTCCGATAAACCGAAGGCCTTAACGCTAATGCTGAAGGCAGACGGCAGCGAGCACCCACTGCTGAGTTGATCCCAAAGGAAAGAGAGAGTCCCGTGACCGCAGACAGTTTTTATCTTTCCCTCTGAGCGTAAACACATAAGAACGCAAAGCATCGCAAAGTCCTCTGGGGAATGTAGTTCTTCTTCTCTTCTGAGACAGGCATACCTGGAACTATCGATGATCCATGGAGCTGGAGCATTAACTCTTTAACTCTAAATACACTACATGATGTTATGATGTGGAATACCAGTACCAAAAATCATAAAACCATGACAAACTCTCCCTTTTCTTTTACATCTCAGTATTCTCATGCATTTTGTGTCTTTTGTGGAAGAAAGTGGTATTAAATGATGTTAAAGCGCAGAAGAAACATGGAAATTTCGCACTGAGTTCTGCAGAGTTCATCACACAATTTATTTCTGAAACTTACAGATAGCAACTGCTTTAATTTTTTTTAATTTTTAAACAAAAATAAAAGGGCAAACTTATCAGCATACTTATTAATATTTCCTCTTCATGTTATCTAATCAAGATGATGTCTGAATTTCTTCTGTGTCCACAGAATATGTGTGTGCATTTAATGTGTCTTCTAAAGAGCCTCAGATGAAGGTAGACTTTCAGTTTTTTTCAAACTGACTCAGAATTTCAGCAGTAAAAATATGTTAGAGGTTCATAACTGATAGTAGCATTTCTAGTCATTGGGCAAATGATGTTTTAAATTCCCGTGCATGGTTTTTCTGTTTATCTGTTCTTGTTTTGTGTTTGTTTAATTGTTTTTATAACCCATATTCAAAGCAGAATTAATATTTGGATACAATTTGCATAGCAGGCATACCTCCTGATTCTGCTTTGATTGACCTACATATATTTATAGGTATCTGTTGTGACAGACATATAGCTTTCTCTCCATGAACTTTGGTTCATTACCTGGGAACTACTGAAGTACTTGATTTGAAAATAAACTGAATAGTTTTGAGAGAGACATTAAAATCACTAGATTTAACCTCAAAAAGAGAAGGCTGAGATGTATACTCTCTGTACCTGAAATGAGTGTTTAATAAAGTGTTGGTTGTTTTTCTTATGACAAAAGTGATTGGACACTGCTTCAAGTTGTACAGGGGGAGATTTAGGTTGGTCATTTGAAAGAACTTAATAGGGAATGCCCAAACACTGAAATGAGATGTCAAGTATATTGGGGTCTTCAACCCAGGAGGTCTTTAAGAGATGTGGACACAGCACTAAGCGACATTTTAGTGATGGGACTCAGTAACTCACGGTGGCAGCCACATTGATGATCTTGAATGTCTTTCCAAAAATAAGTGATTCTACATTCTTTATATACACATATACACATATATTTAAAACCCTGAATTCTCTCAAGAAACATAAAATATGTCTGGGGGGAGAAAAATAGAAAAAAGATGTTTATACACTTTGTTTTCACAATGTATCCTTTAGTTTATAGACTGAGAAATACCTGCTTTACTGGATTTCAACCTGTTTCTCTCAGTGCATTAATTGCTTACATTCTTTGTTGTAGGTATATCAGTTTGACCAAACTAGGAAAATTAGTCTTAAAGCATTCTTTCTACTTTTTCCACAGATTCACATTTCTTTTAGCACCTAGAAGCTTTGCTATGAGTACGTAGGTAGCATTCTGAATATCACCATTCTCAAGTCTAATATGTTCACTATCAAAATCCACCCACACTGTCAAAAATCTCTTACACACAATGGAAGGTGACAAACAGCACCGTGCTGCATATTAGATTTTTATTTAAATATGCATCTATTTAGTTTTTTCAGATTCATAAGAATTATATAAAATAAGCCTGATCATACAGAAATACAAACCTACATTCATGTGATAAACACAAACAAGACATAAGCGCAGTACTGAAAAATATGAAACTTTCTTAAAAAACCTCTCAGATTTCATGCCCACAAACTGCTTTTGTTTTTTTTTTCCATTTGTTTTTCAATTAGTTTTGAAGATGTTTAGAAATTCTTGTTTAGTTTTCTAGTGGAAGATCAAAGGGCTGTGCTGAAATACCTACAAGCTTTAAGCGACTTACTACTACTATTACGCAATCAAGTGGTTATTCACTCACATGCAGGCTCATTTCTCCAAGCTCACAAGGAAGAACTTCAACCTACAAACTTCAGGAAAGAAAAGAGGAAGAAAGAAGAGTTACATTCTACTTGTCTGCTGACAATCAGCAGACAGTCGTAGAAAGCAAGACTTGTGAAGAAAAAATAATATTGAAAAAGAGATGATTTTCTGTTTTACTAGCCATTGGGTAACAGGAAAGAATTTCAGAGTTCTGATTTTTCTCTTGTGACTTCTTATTCAAGTGAATAAAATACAACAATTAATTTTTGTTATTAGACTTTTTTTATTCCTCTTAAATGATGTTTCCTTGCTTGCTTTTTAGTTGCAGCCTTAATATAAGTACTACTATAACATTCTGCATTCTTCCATTTAATGTGAAGAGCCACTAGTAGTGGTGCAATGGAATATTCTCTAACTGAATGTAGTATTTGGAACACTGGATCAGATGCACACCAATTTTAAGATAGAGTGCTACATTTTTGAAGTCATAGAGTCATCTCCTGAAAGCATTTGAGTTACTAACTGACTTCTTGTGTCATCCTAAGCCAAAAAGAATTAGTAATTTTCCACCTGAGTCCAGAGATATTAGGATTTCATCTTGGAACTGTATCATAGGTCATAAGTGTCACAGGTCTAAGCAAGAAAATATTAATAAAAAAAGATTAGGAGTGTGATTATATATAAAATACTATGTCATGTTAACCTACTCAGAACACAGTGAAATACTGCTGTTATCCCATCCTGATTATAAATTAACTGGTAAGGAAGTAGAAAGCTGGTTTATCTTGAAAGCTCCTTCATGTCTTCCACTGTGAATTTGTCATCTCTGCTAGTAGACTCGATATCCTTAGAGCAGACTTGGAATGGAGCTAGCTGGCACAACATCAATAGTTATGCCAGTTAATTATTATTGTCTTCTGAACAGCATGGCAGCATCAAAACTGCCTACTAATTGCTTTTTTTTTCTCTTAAAATATCTCTGTCCTAAATGTGCTTATAGCTTTTTAGTATCCTCATTCCTGCTACAGATATTGCTAATCAAATAGTTGATAGTAAATAAGTGGTTAATAAATAAGTGGTTAACTACAAAATAAAACGTTGCCAAAGGTAGCAAACATAAGCAGTTGAACATCTAGATTAGTAGGCTTTTAATAATTAAAAAACTTTGATTTCTTTTTCTTGTGTATGTGCATTTTTTATATATATTTTTAATTGTATACTGCATATAACTCAAAGCTGTTCTACTTCATAGATTCAGACATCTTTTACAAATCCTACGCATTCTTCAGTTTCTTAATTTCTGTTTGTGCCTGTTTTCAAATGGAGAAAACTAGTTGTGTATATCAGATTTCTCTTTTGGCTGAGATAATTTCCATTTTGTTGTGGAAATCAGAGATCTGAATTATTAATTAAAATGATCATTAATAATTTAGTTTATATGTTGCAGGGAGAAAGCTGTTCAATTCACTGGGCTTGAAAGAAATCAGGATAGAAGTGGTTTATTGATTTACTAACATGCAATTAACCAGCAATCTGTGAGCTATATGCATTCTGGAGCAATGTCCTAAAAACCTTTCTATAATCCACAGCAAGAACTTTCAGTCCATCCCCCAGAATCACACAGTAACATCTCTGGAGTAGATATAGGTACTCCAGACTAAAGTTCATTTATGATGCACATAAATTACACCTTACATCTCACTATACAAGTCTGCAGCTCATGAGGCCACACTCATACAACCAAGATATGAGATTCCATTAGTTGCATTACACAGTGTTACCTCACTGGCTTGAGTGCAGTTGTTCACAGTAGTTTCCAGGGAGGATGCTGCTCCCAGCCTGGGCAGGGGTCAAATTGCAAGGAGATGCACTATCAAATCACATTTGAATGCTGCTCACTGTAGGGCAAATAACCCCCAAGAATAGCTCTCAAGGAAAATAGTGCAGAAGATTGTATATTTTTGGTAGGCTTATGTAGATGGTAGACAGACAACTAGCAAGAAGAGAGTCACTCACCCTTATGACAGTTGAAATTCACCATTAACTAGCCTGGCTTAACTCCTGGTGGTGGTCAGCCCTTAAATGGGGTCTGGGAGAGGTGGAGCCAGGCTCCACCCCTTCCAATCACACAGGTACATTACCTTCACCTGTGCGCCTCTGGCCCATTCAGTGCTTGCCTCAGGTGATCAATCAGTGGTTCAGGCTGCGATTCAACAGTTCCCATACACTCATGCATGTTCTTTTCACTTCAACGTGAACTGACGTCCTTCTTTAATACTTTCAAGCTAACTCACTTCTTTTAAAAATGGCTTAGAAAACTGGTTATTGCTTAATCAAGCTGATAGTCATCCCAAACAAACTTCACTATAGTAACTTTCTTTACAATGTTACTAATCTGGAGGTGAAAATCTCAGGCAGCTTTGGGAATTTCTGTTCTTAGAACTGAAATTTCTTGAGTACTTTAAAAATATGTATTTAAAGTTACTCCTTGTTAAAAAAAAAAAAAGGCATTCATGGAAGTTTAACTGCACAAGCAGTTATAGAACTTCTTGCTTATCATAGTGCTTGAGGGTATGATTCTGAGCAGCGCTGACCTCTGTAGAAGCTAATATTCCTAATCTTAGAAACAAGATATTTCATCTAATATAAAACATATGACTCTGAGCTACATTTTCTGTGTCTCCTTATCATAAACAGGACACATCTGGATATGACTTCTCTAGATAATTATAGAAGTTACTTTGGGATAAGAAGAATCCTGCTCTAGCAGCGCCTATTTCACTTTACTAACTCCAAAGGGATCTTCTGTGACTGGCCCTGGTGCAGATGTCAAAACAGAAGGCTATATTTTCAAAATCCCATTAATTTCATGTTTTTTTTTTTTATTTAAATTTAATTTTATTAATTTTAATTCTTGTACAATCCCTACTCCCAGTTAAACTAACTTTACAAATAAGATATAGACAATATACGCAATATTTAACCTATTTAAACAATCTTATTTAGTTAACTAACCTAGTTTAATGATAAGGGAGACAAAGGCAAACTGTTCTGAAGCAAGGGGGAAAGCAAGGAGCTGTGACACATACAAAGAAGGTGCTAGCTGGAGAGAAGAAAGTACATCTACACAGCACGTTGGATTGTTGCCTAACCTCACCAAAGGTCAATACCTGGAATCTACTGCAGCAACACAGAAATGTGGACAAAAGTCACTCAACCATAGCTTTGCTTCCCAGTAGACATAGAGTTGATGTGATGGATCCTGTACTTGCTGGCAGGAAAAACATAGCCTCTGTAAGGGCTCCCTTATCTATCTCTTCAAAAGACCACCTTGTGAATGAACTAGAAATATTCACTCAGTCAACTGTTTTTTTCAGCAAAAGGGAACTGATACGATGAAATAATGTTATTCAGTTTATTTATTTATAAATAAATTCAGTTTATTTATTTATAAATGTCTAAATATAGACATTTATATGTACCTTGATCTTGTCTGCTTTCCCCAGCATACATATTTAGTGTAATTTGAAGTATCTTAGGGCATCAGTCATATCTAAATAGGGCTACATATTATTAAAGTAGTCTATGGAACATATGGGAGACCTACATGTTTCAAAAGTACAACTTGAGGATAAATAGAAAATGTTGAGATCTCTAAATCACTCCAGGAACCTTTGGCAACTATATTGCCTCACTAGTGCATGTTCTCTTCATCAGTTGCGAGAAGGTTGCTCTTGATTACCACAACATTTGATCAAACAAATCACACCAACATAACTTTGCTTGCATTGGTATATTCTAGGACTATAGAAGGACATATCTTGAACGTAAAAACTTTTTCTAAATGCTCAGCTGGAGCAGCACTAGAAACTAAAATCAGTTTCAGGAAGCATTTCAAGTTGCACAGTAAACAGAGGTAGTGAGATTTATAAACAGATGTTTCTCATTGAGTGAAAAAAACTCCTTCATTTTTTAAACACAGTAACATACCCTTGATGTTTGCAGATTCTTTCTCCTTGATCTTGATGCTCAAGTATTTCATCTATAGATGTGATTTTTATTTATTTATTTTTTTATTAGAAACAAATTTCCAAATTACTTTTGGAAGATTCCTTACATCTATCACTTCTTCTGCCATAGACCAAAGCAACGCTTTTGTGCTTCTGATACTGACCTTTTTTCCCCCATACAAGTTGTTGAAGAAGTGCTAGTCTTCACACTCCTTGTAATTCCTACAGAAGGTAATGACTGTATTCCTCCATTTTCTGGGCCCTTATTTAATGCAAGGTAATTTAAGTCATTTCTGCATGTGCCATTAGAGTATGTGTATTTGATAGTGCTAAGAGAGTGTTGGTGGAAATAACAGACTTTTACTGCCCTGCCCATACTATCTTTGGAATTAACTGTCTGGAATTAGACTGTTACTGGATACAGAGAAAGAATATATTTTGTAGAAAACTACATTACAAAGGGAAGGCCAGGACTAATATTTTTTCAAATGCGGTTTATCTAAAAAGATAAGAATCCCAAGATAACTAGGAAGCTAAACAGATGACACCATAGTTCTCACACCTTAATACACACATCCTGTTCTCTCTAGGCCAAATCTTCCATCTTCTCTTAATATAAAAATTTGCATCTTGCTATAATATTTCTTATCACAGACAAAACTATCTGCTGTCAGAGAAAAGAAAAAAAAGACCAATGAGCACATAGCATATGAGCACAGTGTTCTTCAGCAGTACTTGAATACAGTGGAGAGAAGACAGCTGTAGGTTTCATGTTCATGTAAGCATATATATAGAAAGATGCCAGGACCTTAGCTGCCTGTATTCAAGGCCAGCTCATATTATGCAGTTGAGCTATGTTGGATCAGACATGAAAAGAGCTGTGTGAAAAAATTCATCATGAGCCCCTTCCTTTTACAATGTTTTTTTCAAGGTTAGTTTCTCTCTCCTTACAACAGGCATGCTGCAGCTACCTCTAAGCTTGACTTTGTGCCTCTAACAGTCTTGATTCTAGGGCCTAGATAATAAAGCATTTAACAGATACGTGGATGAAGAATTGCAAAGACTGTGAAACAGGCAAGTAATGACATGGAAAAAAGGCTTATATTTTTAACCTGGACAGGTTTGATTATCAAGTAATCATCTATGTATCTAATATACTGAATTTTTTTTCAGGCATTTGAGATAAAAGATGATATTATCTTACATAGTTAGAAAGGTCATTGAAAAACTTGCTATTTGAATGCTACTGTGAGAAATATGACTTCCTCAAGGCAACAGTTCTACCTTTGGAACATATTTGCATTCTTTTAAAATCATTATCCTTTCTTCATAGTGTTTGTGGCCTATCTCACTCTTGGTCAAAAGTTTTTTCTAAGCTACTCTATTGCTTCCCATTTCCTACTCAGCCAAGAGAAATTACAAATTAATTCTATGAACTGGAATATTATTTTTATTCACAGCTTTGCTGTGATGCTCACATGAGTTACTCTTCTGATTTCTTTAGCACCGAATGGAAGTGGATATAGGATGCTGTGAAGAATAAATGAAGAAGTTTGTTTTTGTGATATGTTAAACTTTATAGTATCATATATTTAAAATCTGTCTATGCTACTTAAAATATGCTCTTTGTGACATTTATAGGAGTAAAGTTTTAGAAGAGGAAGTTTCTGCAGGGTCAGAATCAAAACGAAATCAATTATTTCCAATGACAGTCCTCCCAAAGACTCGAAAAATGTCACATACTGGTTTTCAACCCACTCTATCCACCCTCATTACAAAATAAAAATAAAATTATTATTCATTTTAGTACTCATAATATTGCTATCTTCTTTTCTTGTAGATATTGTGAAAAAGAGGACTGTATAAACAAGGTAATAGTAGCATCCTACATATTCCAGAAACATTATTTTCTTATTATGTACTATGCAATTAGTTGTCTTTAGCTACCAGTACAACATGCAGAAAATAGTTGCTACTTGTTAATAATCTTATTCCATAAATACCAATTTTTTTGTTCTTTCTCTGATTATTTCCATAGGTCAGAGTCATTTCCTATCCTCATCTTTGCAACATTCATGAAAGATACTTGTATTACAATTTTGCTGATAGACACAGCTAAGCTTTTTATATACTATTTTCTATCCTGAATAACTTGTTCACTTCAGGGTATATCTATGTTGTGCACAATTTTACAAGATCTGAACAAGGAATGTACATGACAGAAAGCAATTTTGCCTTGAAAAAACTATTAGGAATACATAAGATGCAGTAACACATTCTCAGATTGTTTATTAAAGGACAGTTAGGCAAACTGAAATAGGAACAATTTATGTATTTAGGTGCACATTCCTTCCAAGATACTCTTGGACAATCTGAAACAAATAAGCGATGCCCACTGCTTATTCAGTTTTTTGTGTCAGGTAGAACATAGCAGGGGGGTGAAATTAATTCATCTTTCTGTCATCAAGTAAACTAAAAGCAATTTTAGTCTTCCCATGTGGTCACTTGAGGTGCTTGTCATGTTCAAGCTAATGATATCAGGCACCCTCAGGTTGTTTAAGTATTCATGAAGTAATTAAATTCTCATTAACATATAAATAAAAGAAAACTGAAAACAAGTTTAGGAGGCACCTAACATCTGTTCTAATGCTTTTAAGTATTAAAATGCACCACATACAGAAGGAAAAGTGCATTCTGTTCAGGGGACTATTTTGCATAGATTATTTATAGAAACTGTAATTAAACTGATTTGGCATATTAACTAAAGTTAACAGCAAAGCATTATTTAGGTAGTTCATGTGTCTTTGCCACCTATATAAGGGACTAAAAATAGGAAAGGGAGAAGAAAATTTAAATTCTGTTTGTTCTGAGATCCAGAAAAAAATACAGGATTGATTAAAATAATGTTCTTTTTCCAACTGGAGAAAATAAAAGCCTCACAAGGCAGGCAAAATTTCAGGTTCTCATTCAAAATACACTGAGTTGCTTGTTCTTTTTTTTTTCTTCTTTTTTATATTTTTTTAGGTTTTTTATTTTTTGAAAAATAAATACAAACAACAAATAAAAAAGGTGGTCTACACTGTGACTCCTAAGTTAACACACATCTTCAAATTCTGAACTTAATACAGAATTATATCACGCAACTTGAGACTTCAGTACAGACACAGCATTATATTTTCAAATCAATTTATCTCTTAAATAGTGAATAAATTACTTCTTTATATATGAAACAAACATACGTGCCCACTGCTCCATATCATAACTCTGAATCTTTCTTTATGATAGAAGTAGCCATACATATTTTACTAATCTTGAATCATGGTTTGAGATTGAGAGGCTAGAAAACTGAAAAGGAGAGAGAGGTGAACCTTTAATAGAAAAATCTTCAAAATGAGTAAGAATAGCCATTTCATCAAACAGAGTCAGCTGTAGAAAAATGAAATAAGCTTTTCAAATATATATTTCAATTGTAATATACAGAATCGATTGTGTTCTTTTCTCTTTGTAACAATCTCTGTCTGGTTTCTGTAATCTTGAAATGTATTATGAAGCGGTGTTAATTCATTGCACTCTTACTCTAATAGCAAAAGGTTCATAAAATATATGCTTTATTGCCCTTATTTTCAATAGAAAGGAATGAATACCCAGATAAATGTAACACTTCTTAGTCCTTTGTTTTATGCAATTTATTTGAAAAAAATCAGTATTTCATGTCTTGGACAAATTCTGCATGCTTTCTTCACTGCTTCTCACTGTGATGCCTACTGAGGAAAATGTATGCCAATTATGCAATGTGTTTGGTGCCTTCTAAAAAGGATGTATCGCAAGAAAGGGCACATAGACCTACCTGAAGGAGAAAGATAAACATATTTTTGTGCTTGTTTTTTTATTACTGTGATAGACAAAGAGCAAGGAATGTAAAAGTAGATGCATTTTGTTATCATTACGCACATAAGCAGCTATTATTCTTTTATGAAGAGTTCTATTTACCACTTGTAAATAAAGTTAAAAGCAACAAGTAAAAGCATTCTCCTCTTTCATTCAATTCAAAACTTGTTGGTAAACTCATATGAGTAACAGAAAAGTGTTATGATTAGTAGAGCATAATGTTTTGTTAGGCATTATATATGTGACAAAAAAAAAAAAAAAGCGCTCATACCACAGAAATATATATATATATGTACATATTTCTATTTATCTTGTCTTACAATGATGACACTAAATTAAGCCTGGAAAACTGAAATCTCATATTGGTAAAAACTGATGAAAAATTAATTTGGTGACTTGTGTAACAGGAACTAAGACTCACTTTCTACTTGCCTAGAGGCGAAGGAAATTAAGCATTGCAAGGTTTACATCAGAGAGTATCTGCCCCAAAACAATAATTTATGCTTATATGTATCCCTACTGATGTTAGATTATCTCATGAAGCACACGGAAAAAATACTGCCTACACAAAGTCTAATCGTTTTAGGAAGCAGAAGATAGGGAGCAAACTGACAAAGTCTTTCCGTATGAACATAAATAACTAATACTGGTATAATCTCTTTTATGTGCGGATGTGTACTGAGCAAGCTGTAGCATGTAAATTACAGCTTATCTTTTATTAATATCAGTCAAAACACTATCTTAGCAATTCTTGTGAACAGATTATTGTTCAAAACTGGGGAGTGGTGGTTCCGGGGTAAATTTTTGATGGAGAAAAGATGGTAGATTCAATGCCTCTTGATCAAACTGCATATGAAATTAAAAAACACACACTCAGGATGGTATTTTCACATAAACAAATGTCTATTTTTTGAAGCAGAATACATGCAGTTGTCAAATGTTTCATTTCATTTTTGTCCTGGATTTAAAAGGTTGGTGTAAATTTAGATTCAAAACATATCCAATCTACATGAAATCTCATTTATAAAAAAATAAATATATATATACATTGTGTAACTAAGTAGTTTCTCTCTAAATAATGTTCTGAATATCTGTAGTTTTCTACATTAAAAAAAAAACACTGAAAGGAAAGGAGAGAAATAGTTTACGATTTTTGAATCACAGAGCTATGATTCAAATTACTGATGAAACAACTATTGTTCTAAACATATTCAGGGGAGCATTAATTTGCTTTCCTACTAGTCACTGGAGCTACAGAGAAAATTAGAATGATGAGGAAAAACTGTACAGAAGATAGTGATGAATCACAATAAGGGCTGCTCTGAAAGTAATGCCTCCTACTTTATTATAGTAGCCCATGACATCAGAGGCAGATATTAATGGTAGGGCGGTAGAAGAGGAATCTTCCTGCCAATTTCTGTTAAATTTTGTTGCTATGTGACAGATGGTAGCAGAAAGGCAGTCTAACAAAATGGCATTTGACATGTAAATGCATATGAAGAATAGGTCTGAAACTGAGCTCTTTTATGTGGAAAAAATGGCACCCGTTGACATTCATCAAGTGCTGATGAATGTTTATGGAGACCAAACAGTGGATGTAAGCACAGTGAAGTTGGAGGTTCTGCATACCAGCAGTAGTGACAGTGACAATGGTTCATTTCCTCTGGTGCAGACTTTTACAAGCATGGCTCTTGTATATCATTGGCAAAGATGCACAGCTAATGGTAGTGACCATGTTGAAAAATAGAAGCTGAGAATTTGCTTTCTCTAATAGAGTGATTGTGCTTTTTGTATCTGTTGTAATTTCCATGGAAATAAAAAGGAGGCATAACTTCCAGAGCAGCCTACATATATACAAATACAGTTCAACTTGTCAGTCCTCAACTGTATCTTTCTCACTCATGGGTGATGCTTCACTCCCCTAGAATTCTGACACTAGGATTAATAAACTTAAAGGTTAAGGGAAAACTTACTAGTAAAGAGTAAGACAAGGTGCTGAAGGTACTGTAGATGTTTGTATATTCTTAGTCAGTTCTTTCAAGTCTAGTTCCTTGACTTATTTATGGTACTACCAAGACTAACATCAATTATCATACAGTTAATAAACTATACTATACTATTTTATGAGTAACAAGTCCTGTTTAGCAGCTTACGTAGCTAGTGTGGGAATACTGATACGTGAATGACCTGTGTCAACAATTTTTTCTTGATGTCCTTCAGAGATTCTCTTAAAATGTTGCCTTTCTAATAGATGGCAGGATGATTGTAGCTCATTAGATATAAGGCCTAGAAATGAGAGACTTCTAATTGTTGGAAGAAGACTACATATGTTTTTTCCTCTTGATCATGTTCTTTTTTGCAAATACTCACCATGATCTCAAAATCTCTTTTTTGGTCTTTATTTATAACCTCTCTATTTGTTGGTTACCCATTACTTTCAAACAAATTCAATTCTTCTTTGGCTCTCAAGCCTTTCCTTTAATAGTCTGTATCCACCCATGACACCATTCTAGTAATGTAAATTGTTTCAGTGTGTTTTTATAATCCCAGTAATCTATGATCTTTTGTTCTATTATAATAGGCAATCTTATACTCACCATCTTGTTATGAGCAACAGGTAAAAAAATCATAAAGAGAGCCTAGGATGCAATGTTAATTTAATTAAATTATTTACTTCTAATGAAAATACAACAGTTATTACTAGTCTAGTTACTTTAACATAGTGAAAATTAATACAAAGACGTAATCTATATTAATAGATTACAATATTAATTGCAATAGAAGAAACATTACTAAACTCAATCCTTTCTCTCTAGTGTTATGTTGTGACAGTCTAAGGATTTCATACAATACAAAGCATTCCCAAGGTTTCAGACACTATAGGTCAGGCAATAACATCACACAAAGACATGAATATTGATAAGAAAAGTATTTTCTAGATTAGAATGGCCATGTATCTGGAAAAGTTAAAAAAAAAAACAAACCACCAACAAAGATAAAATATTTCAAATTCTTCTGAATTGGATCGGAAATCTCACTTGATATTCATTTTTCTTGTTATGCTTTTTTCTTTTTCCTTTTTTTCTCCTAGAAGCTGACCTAGACTAAAATATTTTTTTCCTGGAATTTAGTTTATACTTTACTTTAAACATAAGGAGAAGAAATTAATGTAAAGAGTTTCTTTTTGTTGTTGGTTATTGTTTGTCTGAGTGTTAACTGTTTATGGGCTGCTTTGGCCTGGTTCTGTGACTAATGGGACAGGAGGACCCACAGGAGGACCCATGCCCCAGAAAAGAATAAGGGGGAAAAGGGAAAGGGTAAGGAGATGGGCCTAAAAACAAATCAGTGACAACCATCTGAGGAGAACTAATTTACTAAATAAGATATTGGAATGAAAAATAACACAATATAATAAAATATAATTCGAATTGAAGCTAATTAATCAAATAAAGAGAGAAAGAGTGACCAAAACAGAAGGCCTTACTCTAAAACTGAAGGTGAGATTGTTAGGGGGCATGCACTGCTGAGACAAGCAAAAAGAGAGGCAGTCTCAGGACGTGAATGCAGTTTTATCTTTCCCTCTGAGTGGAAGACGGGAGCACAAAGTCCTCTGGCGTATGTAGTTCTCCTCTTCTGAGAACCAAGTACCCAGAAATTAAGCAGTCCATGGAACTGCAGCATTAACTCTTTAACTCCCAGTGCCTTACATGACGTTACGATATAGGATACCAATAAGAAAAATCATAAAACCATGACACTTAGACTGATAAGGAATGGCTCAAATCAACATGAGGCAATCAATCTGAACTTGATCAGCACCAAAATTATCAAAAGTGTCTATTTAACAAAAATGTCCAAAATCTAGCTCAAATAAAGCCTTTCGGATTTGCTTTGATTGATGAGTGAAGCTGAAGGTGATTCATGTCCAGGCCAAGCATTCAAGACTCTTAATCTAGAGGCTTCTTTGACTAACTTTTCCCAAGCAGGATGTCTAAGGAAGGACTGTGTGTCAATTCTATCATTGTATGTTTTTGTATATTTCCATAGACTGTCAATAAACTGACTGTTGACTAGGAGTTGAAACATTTGACTTGCTCTTTGAGGTTCTCGAGGTTGTTGTTTTTTTTTTCTGCTCTATTGTAGCTTAATGTCTAAAAGGCAAGCTTAAAACATATGCATTATCAGTTACTGTAAATGGATGAACATCACAGAGACAACCTGTTAACATTCTCAATATGATGAAAAAAGTACAGAAAATTAAAGAAGTGTCTTATTACTGAACAACTACTTTTGATAAGACATCCTCAGTACATGTGCTTGTCATGGTTTCAACTGGGATAGAGGGTTTTTTGTTTGTTTGTTTTTTTCATGGAAGTTTGTATGATTACACATTGTTTTTTTTCTTTTTTACAAAAATAGTGATAACACACCCATGTTTTTAGTTGCTGCAGGGAAGCACTTACACAGTGTGAAAGACTTTTCTGCTTCTTATGCTGCTCTATCAGTGAGGATGCACAAGCAGTTAGGAGGGGACACAGCCAGGACAGCTGACCCAAAGTAGCCAAAGGACATTTCATACCATATATGTCATGCTCAGCAAAATATGCTAAAGATAGAGGGTAGTGTTTAGAGTTGTAAGGGAACTGCTGAGTCACAGCCTGAACCACTGATTGAGCACCTCCAAAAAAAAAAGAAAGACCTGGTCAGCCCTGGGAGCACAGGTGAAGGAAATTCCAGACTCCACCCCTCTTAGACCTCATTTAAGGGCTAACTGTTGAGGATCCAACTTTTGTGGAGTTTTTCCTGCAAGCCTCTTGCAGGTGGAGATGGACAAGCCTCCTTGGAGGAGGATATGCTTTTCTTTTTTGTTTGTAATACCTTCTCATTGTGTTGGTTCTGTTGCTGTTTCAGGAGTGATGGTTTTAGTTTTCTTAAGCGTGTGATGCCCACTTTCTTGGGAGTAGCTGAGCATCTGTCTGATGATAGGAATTAATAAAAATTCCTTATCTTTGCTTTGTTCACATGTATAGTTTTTTCTTACCTAGCAAGCTCTTTTTATCTAAACTCATGAATTTTCTCACTTTCATCTTTCTGATTCTCTTGTCATGCTTGACTTGAGTAAGCCATAAGATATGTGGTACAGAGCTGCCCGTCAGTGCAAAACTACAAGGATGCTTCACAAAGATAATTTAATAAATATGTTAATAAATATTTAGTATAGAACATGGAGAATAAATATATATCTTAATCTTAATACTTCTGTGGATCAAATTTCTGATTCAGGATGTTGTTTCTATTAACTGATACTTATGTGTTGTTCCTTAAAGGAAATACTACATTCAGAAAGAAGATAAATTCTTTTTTCAGAAACAGTATTTCTAACCTTTTTGGAGTTTTATTTGTAAAATATAAGGTGGACCCAGTTTTAATCTAGTCTTGACAATTGTTAACACTTGCTTCTAATTTTCAATTACCTCTTGTAAGACAGTACTTTAGGTAGGGATAGGTCAAGCACACTAAAAATCATTTCTGTTAGAATTGTGTCTGCACAGAGAGAACAATTTGAGATTCAGTCTTCTGGTAAGAAAAAACCTAACTACTTACTATATGTATAGCAGGGAAATATTCTGTTTCATTCTTGGAAACTGAAGTATTTTACATTTTATCCGGTGTCATAAAGAATTAATGGACTCAGAGTGAAATCTCTGCCCCTAAGCTGAGTAACTGAAGAAACAGCTTCTTTTCCTTTCTCTTCTATTTCTGACCTTAGTGGAACTTCTGTTTGTCCCCATGGTAAAGCTAAAAGAAGAGAAATAACAGCCTTCAATGTTTACAATTTAATAGTTAAGACATGCTACTGTTAAAAATGGAATTTTAAACTTTTAAAATAGCAATCTAATATCAGAGGTGAGTGAACTAAACTCCAGAAACTATCATTACTCTTAAATGAAATATGAACCCTGTATTTAGGATGGCACTTTCTTCCATGAAGGACAAGACAATTAACTGAAGTCAGTCTCCTTTGGTCTCAGGATGAGCTGACATAGAGAGTGACAGTTCCTGCTTTCTAGCTGCAGGCAAGCTCCTGTTCAAGGTAGTATTTCTTAGAATCTCATTCTGAGGTGGTATTTCTTGCTAAACATCTAACATACAAGAAGGCAGTACTCCTACCAGAGATTACTGTATCCCATTTCTGGGGCAAACATTAAAAATCTGTATGTTTGCAAACTCAGGATATGTGTGCTTATTTTTAATAGGTCTAGTCCAAAATATGTGCTTTAAAATGACAAGTAGTTTATTGCTTAGTCTTTTTCCCTTTTGTTCTTTGTCTAAACAGGGGGAAATCTTTCCCCTATCCAAGCAGCATCTTCAGGATGGTAGGGATAATTACACTGCAGTTATGTCCAGTAGGCAGAGATAACATCCCTAGTTATCATTGTAGGACCAGATGGCAGAAACAGAGCATGACTCCATTCTAGAGCAAGAAACAAAAATAGTTATCTGGGGGAAAAGATGCTACACTCTATAAGATGTGCAAAGTTTGTGATGTATATTTTTGTTTCTTTCTACTTGGTGTTATCAATAAAGTATGCTTGGAGTATAGCTCTTTCCCCTTTAGTAAATCTCTGGTAATAGTTGTTTTACTTTTTTTGGCTACAAGCCAAATCAGTGTCAAAAAACAGTATTGCTTTAAATGTGACTTTTTTTTTTCTTTCAAGCTGTTATTTATCAGAAAGGCTTTTTTTCCATAGCTGCCATTTGTTTCTGGTAGGGGAGAATATATTCAGTAGCATCTTTTCCATTGAGATAATTCTTGAGGCACAGCTCATTGACTTGGACTCTTCCCTGAGCATCAAATAGGCTAATGCCAGCTTCAACAGCAGCACAGTACAGCCAGAAAATTTCATGGGGGTGGAGTTGAAGTTTACTGGGTACACTGACATGCTCTGCACTCCAGCTTCCATCTGTCAATGCTCCAAAATAAAGGAGGGAGACGAGGTTCTTTGATTATGCGCATACCTGGTGTGAGATTAAGAAACAACGGTTCAAATGTTGGTCTGACCGGTTTATTACCAATATTGACCAGGGAGATGGGGAAGGCGGACACTGTTAAGGGTGATGGGGAAGGGAAGGTGAGCAATAGGAAAGTAGGAAAGAAGCAAGGGTTTGTACAACGTGGGGAAAGTCACCAGCCAGGATCCAAGGGGCGGTCCTGTTGCAAGCGGCTCCGACGGTCCGAGGCAGAAGAGCAGGGGCGGCAGAAGCGGGGAGAACAGCAGCAGCGACGGGCAGCCCTGAGCAGCAAGCAGCTGTCCTGGAGAAGTGGCACTGGCTCCCTCAGCACAGGAGAAGGAGCGCAGGGTCAACCCCGGGAGGGGCAGCAGCAAACAGTGATCAGCTCAAGAGGGTTCAGATGGTAGAACACCTTGAAGGAGCAGCAAGGTCCAGGAGAAAGCAGCATGTCTCAGGCAGCAGGCCCAGGAGGGAGTTCAGCAGTAGGGATCAGCTCAGGAGGCTTCTGATGGAAGAGCACCACAAATCTCATGGAGGTCCTCCATTTTTCCTGCCTATGTGACAAATCCTGTGCTAGGATGCCAGGCAAGCTTCTCCTGAGATGACTATCTCCCCACGGAGATGAGTACCACACAAAAGAGTGTTCAGCGGCCATTGAGCTGCAGCTTATCTCTCTTTCCTTGCCCCAGGACATGCCCACCTGCTTGTCCCTTAGACAAAGGATTTTGCAACCCTTGTCCAGGACTTGCTTGGACGTGTTCATCAGCAAACTTTGAGGCAATAGTATAAAATAATAATAGTCTCTTATACCATCTCAGCTGTCTTTGGATCTGTATGCATCTGGTGGTGGGCACGTTTTACTTCCCAAGCCTTGAATAATAGTTGTGATTGGACATCTGATGACTGCAGCCCTGTGTAACCTGGCACAAGACTGATTGCCCCTGTAGCTGGATGATTTCCTATAGCCCTTGTGCTGCTGCCTGGAGAAGAAACACCTTCATCTCTTCCTCTTAGGATATGAGAGGGTGCTTAAAGACATAGTCTTGTTGGCCTTCTGAACAGCTGGCCTACTCAACCTCTTATGTTATCTAGTACAGAGGCTGGCCACCCACACCCAGTTGCAGCACAAGCTTGAGGAGTTGTGAGATTGGCTCACGAGAAGGCCTGGAAGAAGTTTCTACTGATGCTGAGAGAGACTGTCTCACATAGGGATGTGTGTTTGGGAATTGCAACTGTCGGCAGATGACCTGCTACCAGAGGGAAACAGAGGTCAAGATACAGGAAAAAAAAAAAGGAGAGGGAAGGCCCTTTGCAGCAGCCTGCTGAGAAGAGAAGGCCCATCCTTCCTGGGATATGCCCACTGCAGAATTTGGTGATGACAGTAGGCAGTGTTGTAGCCAGTGTAATCAGTAATTTTTCTACCTGCTTTCATCTCTCGTCAAGCTGGCTACTTTTCCCAGGGTCTGATGTTCTCCCTAGCAGTTGTGGCTGTGTCGCACCCAAGTGAGAGGGCTCGCTAAGGGCACATGGAGAACCCATTCCATAGGTGTTGGTACACAGATATTAATAAATTGCTTGTGTGAACAAATGCCCCATCCTTGAGAGTCTGCACAGAACTTAACAGGAGAATGTGGACAATGTGGACACTGTTGTACAAATGGGGAGTGTTTCCAGAAACACAGAACCACAGACTGAGATGCAAAGGGCCTCTGGAGTTTATCTGATCCTAGAAAAATAGCAAGAACTGAACTCTTTTCAACAGATGCTAATCTAAATTTTACTGTACTTAAAAGTTCCAGTGTTAGTGGACTGCTTATTGTTTTCTGAAGATTTGAAGCTAGAAATTTCAGTGATCATAGTTAATACAGGTGCATGACCAGAAAGTTCTGTTTAACAGACTTAATTTCCTTTTATGGCAATGTTACCCATCTAGATAACTAAGGGAAGACAGTACATGCAGTTTTTTGGATTTTGACAGTTTTTAATGCTGTTTCTCGGGGTAACTTCCTAGTCCAAATACCAGCTAGATAAAAACATAATAGAATGAGCGAACAATCAACTGATGGTCAGTCTCAAAAGGTGGTTGTAAATGTAATTACATCATGGCTAGTAGACAATCCCAAATGGTCTTGGCTTAATTTTAGGGCTAATTCTCTTCAGGGTTTTTATAAATGACCTATACACAGGCTTTGAATGTGTACAAGTAAGTATGTGTATGACATTAAATTGGGAAGAAGTGTTGACTCCCATGAGGGCCGGGAGGCTTTGCATAGAGATGATGACAAACTGGAATAACAAGCAATCACCAGGTAGCTTCAAAGAGTTCATTAAGAGCAAGTGGTGAATTCTGTACCTGAGTCTACAGAAAGACTGGGGAGCACAGGATGGAGAGTAGTCCTGTAGAAAGGGGTCTGAGGGTTCTGGTTGACAGCAAATTGATTGTGAGTCATCAGCATGCACTGTCAGACAAAATGGATGGCCATACCCTGTGGTACATTAGGCCCAGCACTGTTAACTGGGCAACAGAAGGAATTGTTCCACTCTACTCTGTGCTGTTATGGTCTTACCTCAAGCACCATGTGCAGTTTGGGGCACTGCAATGCAAGAAGGACATGAAAGTATACAAAAGTATCCAGAGGAAGGCAATAAAGATAGTGAAGGGTCTGAAGGGGAAGACTATGACAAGCAGCTGAGGTCCCCAGGCTTTTTCAAGCCAACGAAGAGGAAACTGAGGGAAGGTCTCATAGTAGGCTACAGCTATCTTACAAGGTGAGCGGGGGGGGTGGGAGGGGTAGCATTGCTCTCACTGGTGACAGCAGAGGGATCAAAGGGAATTGCACAGAGGTGCATCAGAATAGGATCATGTTAAGTGTTAGGAAAAGATTCTTTATCAGAGGATGGCTAGCTTTATCCCCTTCTGATTCTTTTCTCCCTCTCACTGAAGGTGTTAGTAAGCAAGAAGAAAATTCATGGAACTCTAGAATCACCAAGATCACCTAGCACATCTGTCTATCTAGCACCAATATTTCCCCACTATACCAGAAAAAAAGGTTGAGGGAACTAGGTTTGCTTAGCTTGGGGAAGGCTATGGGGAGACTTCATTGTGGCCTTCCAGTACTTGAAGGGAGCATATGAACAGGAGGGGGGAATGACTGTTTACCTGGGTTGATAGTGATAGGACAAGGGGGAATGGTTTAAAACTAAGACAGGGGAGATTTAGGTAAGATGTTAGGAGGAAGTTTTTCACTCAGAAAGTGATGATGCATTGGAACAGGTTTCCCAGAGAGGCTGTAGTTGCCCCATCCATGGAGTCATTCAAGGCCAGGCTGGATGTGGCTCTGGGCAGCCTGGTCTAGTGGTTAGCAACCTTGTCCACAGCAGGGGAGTTGAAAGTAGGTTCTTTTAATCTTCAAAGTTCTTTTAAAACCAGGCCATTCTATGATTCTATGTTCCTTAGTACAGCATCTAAACATTTCTTGAATGCCTCCATGGATGGTGAGTCAACCTGGGCAGCCCATTCCAGAGCTTGACCATTCTTTTAGAGAAGAAATTTTTCCTAACATAATCTGAATCTCTCCTGGTGCAATTTGAGACCATTCCCTCTAGTCCTATCACTAGTTACATGAGATGAGCCTAACAACCATGTTGCCAGAACCTCCTTTCATGTATCTGTAGAGCAATAAGATTTCCCCTGAGCCTCCTCTTTTCCAGACTGAGGAATCCCAATTCCTCAGCCACTCTTAATAAGATGTGTGCTTCAGATTCCTCACTAGCTTTGTTGCCCTTCTCTGAACATGGACCAAGGCCTTTATGTCTTTCTTGTACTGAGGGACCTAAAACTGAACACTGTACTCAGATGGAGATCAGTGATGAGTGATGTCCTACAGGGGTCAGTGCTGAGACAAATACTCTTTAGTACCTTCATCAATGACATTGACAGTGGGTCATGTGCACCTTCAGGAATTTTGCAGTTGACACTAAGCTGTGAGGTGTGGTTTACACACCAGACAGATGGGATGCTGTCCAGAGGGACCTAGGTAACCTTGAGAAGTGGGCCCAGGTGAACCTCGTGAAGTTCAACAAATCTATCAGAACAGGTTGCCCAGAGATGTGGTTGATACTCTGCCCCTGAATACTTCAAAGGCAAGACTGGATCAGGACCTGGACAACCTGATCTAGTTGTGCATGTCCCTGTTCATTGCAGTAGAGTTGGACTAGATGATCTTTAAAGGTCACTTCCAAATCTAAGGACTCTGTGATTCTACTCCAGGTGCAGCATTAACAGAGCTGAGTAAAGAGGGACGATAATTTCTCTGCTTCTACTGGCAAAAATATTTCTGATACAAGTCAGGATAACATTGGCCTTCTTGGCTATCAGGGCACACTGTTGGCTTATGTTTAGTTGAGTGTTAACCAACATCTCACTCTTCCCCAAGCCTGCAGCATTGCCTAGGGTTGCTGTGGCCAAAGAGCAGGACCCAACACTTGGTCTTGATGAAATTCATCCAACTGGCCTAAAGCCCAGTGATCCAGCCAGTCCAGACCCCTCTGAAGGGTGATCCTACCCCCAGGCAGGTTGTTCTCAGTTTGTTATGTACAGACTTACTGAGGGTGCACTCAATCCCCTAATTTATCAATAAATATATTAAACATGACAGGGACCCCACTACTGAACTCTGGAGAACAACACTCATTTCTGATCACAAGCTGAATTTAACTCCATTCACCACCACTCTCTGGGCCTTGCTCTCCAACCAGTAATTTACCTTGCAGAGAGTGCACCTATCCAAGCAACGAGCTTCCCAAAGGCAACTAGTGCTGCTTAAAAAATAAAAAATAAAAAATAAATGCGAATTCTGCTTCTGTGGGTAGTTACTTGAATATATTTCTTGAAAAAAATCAACAGTAATTTCAGTTTAGTTCGCAATATGACTGGAGAAAGTGCTTTTCTTGTTTCCAGGAAATAAAATTCATTGTATATGAATACAATATGCACAGCATATTGACATTTCTGTATTTTGGTCCTGAGAGACTCCTGACCAACAGGCTCTATCAATATAACTTATTGAGGCCATGTCACCAGAGAGAACAAAGAATTCATCTTGTTTAGGTATATATGAAGGATGAGCTAGTCAATTTTTGCCTAGAGGATAGAGACAAGAAAGTATGCATTTTGATCTGCTAAAACACTCAACATAAAATCTACAAGTTAGAAAATCTGATTTTAGTGCAGTTATTGTAATACGAAGATCATGTTTAAAGGTAGAAACAAGTATCCTCATATCTTCAAACAGAATCATAGAATTGCAGTGACTGGAAGGGATCTCTAGAAATCGTTGAGTCCAACCTCTTCTACAGCAGGTACCCCTGTCAATGGTTTATGGGTCAGTTTGGCCCAGTTCCGTGACTAATGCAGCAAGGCACCCACAGACCTCCACTGCTGAGATGACCAACAAAAAGAGGAAAGCCTTAGGACTTGCGTGCAGTTTTATCTTTCCCTCTGAATGGAAGAAGGGAATGCAAAGTCCTCTGGGGTAAGTAGTTCTTCTCTTCTGAAAACCAGGTAACCAGAAATTCAGCAGTCCATGGAACTAGATCATTAACTCTTTCACTCTCAGTGCCTTACATGATGCTATGATGTAAAATAATGATAATAAAAATCATAAAACCATGACAACCCAAAAATGGGTAAAGGCATCCAGACAGGTCTTGAATATCTCCATAGAAGGAGACTTCACCACCACTCTTGTCACCTATTCCTGTGCTCCGTGACTCTGACCATAAAGTAGTTCTTCCACATGTTTGTATGAAACTTCATGTGTTCAAGTTTTAGACCATTACTCCTTGTTCTATTGCTACGCACCACCGAGGAGACCCTGGTCTCATCCATTTGCTTTTCACTTCCATTTAGATATTTATGAACAGATAACATTGGCCTTCTTAGCCACAGGGGCACACTGCTGTCTCATGGCCAACCTGTTTGGCCATGGCCACCAGGACCCCAAGGTCCTCCTTCACTGAACTCGTCTCCTCTCTTCCCCTAACCTGTACTAGTACATGTGGTTCCTCCCCAAGTGCAAGACTCTACACTTACTCTTGTTAAACCTCATCTAGTTCCTCCCTGCCCAGCAATCCTGTCTGTCCAGATCTTGTTGAATGGTAGTGCAGCCTTCTGGTTCGTCAACCAATCCACCCAACTTTGTAACATGAGCAAACATGCTAACTTTATCCTTTCATCAGGGTCGCTGGTGAAGATGTTGAATAAAGTTGGGCCCAGCACCAATCCCTCCTGACTTCTCCTGATAACCTTTTCTTCCTGCTGAATGTGTATGCTTGCAGCTTGGAAGGCTGGTGGCATCCTGGGCTCCATGAGAAGAGGGGTGAACAGCAGGGTCAGGCACCTTCTCTACTCTGCTCTCATGAGGCCCTATCTGGAGTACTGCATCCAGGTCTATGGCTCCCAGTACAGGAAAGATGTGGAACTGTTGGAGAGGGTCCAGAGGGGGGCCATGAAGATGATCTGAAGACAGGCTGCAGGAGCTCGGCTTGTTCAACCTGGAGAAGAGAAGGCTGTGAGGAAATCACATTGCAGCCTTGTAGTATTTAAAAGGGGTTTATAAACAGGAGAGAATCAACTTTTTGCTCAGGTAGATAGTGATAGGACAAAGGAGAATGGTTTTAAGCTCAAGGAGAGAAGATTTAGATTAGATGCTGGGGGAAGTTCTTTACAGGGACAGCAGTGAGGTCCTGCAACAGGCTGCACAAAGCGGCTGTGGATGCCCCATCTCTGGAGCTGTTCAAGACCAGGTTGGATGGAGCCCTAGGCAACCTGGTCTAGTATCAGATCTGGAGGTTGGTGGCCTTGCCTGTGGCAGGGGTGTTGAAATTTGATGATCCTTAGGATCTCTTCCTATCCATGCCATTCTGTGATTGTATGATTATTCCAATTTCTTGGACAGGGTATCTAGAACAAATTGTTCTATCATCTTTCCAAGGACAGAAGTGAGGCTGACTGGTTTGAGTTTCCTGGATCCTCATTCTTGATCTTTCTGAAGATTGGAATGACATTGGCTATCATCCAGTCTTCAAGTGCCTCTTCTGTTTTCCAGGACCTTTCAAACATGGCAGAGAATAGTACAGCAATCACCTTTGCCAGGTCCCTTAGCACATAAAGGTACTTCCCATTGCAACCCATGGAATTATGTACACTGATTTTAGCTAGATGCTCTCTGAGTAGATTCTTCTCAAACAACAGGAAATATTTCTTTCCCTAGTCTCTCTTAGCTCCAGGGTCTGGGATTCCTGAGGGCTAGTCTTAACATTGAAGACTGAAGCAATGAAATCATTCAGAATCTTCACCTTCTCTGCTTCCCCAGTCACCAGGGCACACACCTCATTCAGTAGAGGACCCACATTTTCCCTAGTCTTCCTTTTTCTGTTGACATACTTAAAAGAAAACAATAACAAAAAAAAAAAAAAAAAAAAAAAAAAAGAAAAACAAAGATAAGTCTTTCTTGTTATCCTTTACCTCCTTTGCAAGGTTTAATTCCATGAGGACCTTAGCCTTCTTCATCACATCCCTGCAGGCCTGTCTCACTCCAATTTATAGAACGGAGAGGAGGTTCTTTTTATATATGTATACTTGACAGCAAGATTAAGACACAATGCGTCAAACATTATCCCAACCTGTTTATTACAAATTCTAGTTGCTTAGGGAGATGTGTGAGGGAAGATGGGAGACAGAAAAGAGATAGGAAATAAAAGTAAGGAGACTTTGTAGAAAGCAAGAGAGAGATAGCCACTACTGGGATTCCAGCAGTTGCTCATAGTTCAGATGTTGATCTTCAGTAGTGATGGGTCATTAGAGATTGTGTTGTCAGGTTGACAACGACAACCTTTTCCTAACAATACAAACTGATAAGTCCAAAGTGGTCAAGTCATCTCTCTTTGGAGAGAGAGCTTCAATGGTACAGCCCCCAGTGGTGTCAACCCCCAATATCTTGTACGAAGCTGGAGTTATTTGGTCACAGGCCAGATCTTCTGCCAGTAAACAGTCCTAGTCTTTCAAATGTATAATTGTCCACACAGTGATGTTGATGGCCCCACCGTGACACCCACCACTTGCCTCCTAGATAAGTCAAAAGCCTGATTGAAAAAAAAAAAAAAAAAAAGCCATAGAAAAGAAGCCTTGAGAGAAGGAAAAAAAAAAAAAACAGCTTCAGATAATTGCCTGAAAACATTCCTATATTCTTCCCAGATCGCAATGAGATCATGGTCTTGTGACCACGCAGAGATCTCTAGTTCTTCCTGTTTATTTCCCATGCCATGTGCATTGATATACTGGCACTTGGAGGAAGCAGAGAGTATAGGTATCTCTAGAGGTATGAAAGAAGATTTCAGCAAGGCTACTGGTAATGCTATCTTCTCTGAGTACTCCTGATGAGATTCTACTGAACATTTTAGAGGTTTTTTTCCCCACAGTTTCCTAAAATGACAGCATTCCCAGTGCTTCTCTGTCACAAGAATTTATGCCCCAGAGTCAGTGTTATGCCATTTAATTTCTAGATCTTAGCAGAGTTTCAATTCTTGACTGTTGAGCTTAGGAAAAAGAGGGGAAAGCAAACATTTTTGAATTTTCAGAAAATGTACCAACCTCTACATGATCTAATAAATTATAATGCCCTTTTGAATAGCAAACTTAACAGCTTATGTATTTTAGTTCTCTTGTTTCTATATGCCCTGGTTTTGGCTAGGATAGTTTTCTTCCTATTATCTTGTCAGTGTGCTGTTTTGGATTTAGGATGAAAGTAATGTTGATAACATACTGATGTTTTAGTTATTGCTGAGGTGTATTTGTACCATGTCAAGGACTTCTTGCTTCTCACACTGCCTGTTAAGAGGCTGGGGGTGTACAAGAATCTAGGAGGGGACAGAACCAGGACAGATGATCCAAACTTGTTAATGGGGTTTTCCATACCGTGTGGTGTCATGTTGAGCAATAAAACTGGTGGGAGCTAGCTGGAGGGCTGCTGTGTCTCAAGAACTGGCTGCACATCGATTAGCTGGTGGCAGTGTCTATCACTTATTTTCTGTATCATTTTCTTCATTAAAAATTTATTTTTAAATTTTATTCTTTTCCCAATTCTCCGTTGGAATGGAGAGAAAAAATGACTACACTGGGCTTAAATACCTGCCAGACTAAATTACAACACTATATTAGACTTTTCATTTTGAAATAAACAAATAAAACAGAGTATGCAATAGGAAAACAGCAGATAAGGGGGCGTAGAACCAGAAAAACTAACCTGACCTTTCAGGTCCAAAGAAGGACAATAAGGCTTATGAAAGGCTTGGATAATATGCCTTATGAGGAGAGTCTGAAAGCACTGGGCCTGTTTAGTCTAGGAAAGAGGAGATTGAGAGGAGATCTTATATCTCTCTTCAAATACCTGAAAAGTAATTGTAGTGTGAGTGGGGTTGGTCTTCTCTCAGTGGTGACAGAACAAGGAGAAATGGCCTTAACTTGAACTAGGGGAGATTCAGGTTGGATATCAGGAAAAGCTTCTTTACAGAAAGGATTGTTAAGCACTGAAATAGGCTCCACAGGGAGGTGGTTGAGTCACCATTCCCGAATGTGTTTAAAAAACATTTGGATGGGGTGCTCTTGGACATGATTTAGTGGTGGGTTGTTATAGTTATAAATATAGAGTGATATGGTTAGGTTGCAGTTGGACTCGATGATCTTGAAGGTCTTTTCCAACCTGAGCAATTCTATGATTCTGTGAAGGGCTTTTAACATTACTTCCTGTAACTTCCTCATTGACAAACTGATGAGGTATGGAGCAAGTAATTGAAAAGCAATGTAGACTTAGAAGTGTCTGAACTGCCTGGGTCAAAGGTTTATAATCAGCACCACAAAGTTCACTTGAAGACCAGTCATCAACTGTGTGCCCCATGGGTTAATATTGTCTCAAACCTGTCTTTATTCATGACCTGGATGACTGAATAGAGTGCACCCTCAGCATGTTTGAATAGTACACAAAAGTGGAAGGAGTTACTGAAAAGGTTGCTCTGCCTTTCAGAGGAACATAAACAGTAATATCATCACGTTCAAAATAAGAGGAATGCAGTTTTTTGCACCTGTTCAGAAATAATGCCTTGCATATTTCCTGTGACACACTAAATTTACCTGTAGCCATCTATGTGTCTTTGAGGCCAAAGAAAGACAGTAGCCACCTGAGTTGCTTTAGAAAAAACATTGGCAGCAGCTCAGAAGATCTCACCTTCCTCTTGTGCATAATACAGCCGAGACACCTGAAGTACTGGGTCAAGGTAAGTGCTCTCCAGCAGAAGAGAGATATGTATATACTGAAGAGAGTGAATGAAGGGCCACAAAAAAAACTCGGAAGGAGAAGTTGAGAAAGATGGGATTGTTTAGCCCAGGAAAGAAAAGACTTAGAGAAAGTTGAACAGCATAAAAATGTGATAGCTGAGAGTAAGAATAGGGAGTACAGTTCTTTAGAGTGGTACTCAAAGCAAAGACAGAAGGCAATGCGTACGAACAGGAAATTTCACTAAAACATGATTATATATATATATATATATATTACTGTTAAAGCAATGAAATACAAGAATATTTTGTCCAGTGAGGTTGTGAAGTCTCCACTCCTGGGGATATTCAAAACCCAACTGGATGCTGCTGTTCTACTTGATCCTTCCTGCTTTCAGGAGGGATGTTGGACTTGTTGATCTTTGTAGGTACCTTCTAACTTCCTGCCAATAGGTGTAACATTAGTCAATTCATTAAACAATCTCACTAACTATTTTTAGTTATTGTAGTAGTTATTGTTCTATTCTATTTATAATTGGGCAAATACCTATTAAAAAGTTGATGACTTGCAATTTTTTTCAGCACAAAATTTAAACTTGCAGATGGTTTGCTTATCTGTCCAATTTTTCCAACAGTGAACTCTGACTGAGAGTGTCTGTTTCAATCACTAGTTATCAAATCATATAAAATACTAGTTCCTCATCAAGTTTAACTCTGCCAACTCCTGATCACATCCTAATAACTGAAGAAGTCTAATGAATGAAGAAAACTCAGAGTAATGATTACTGTTTTCATTACAAAAAATAAAAATAGCAGTGTGTCTCTACCTTCAAAGCTATGCTTTTATCACATTTTTTAAAAGCAATGTGCTGTAAAGTAAATGGTTAAATGAATTTTTACAGTCATAAAGTATGATAACACAGATCATAGTGTATATAAAACCTGATGTAACATAAGTGTATTTTGATAGTCTGTTCTTGTACAGCAGAAATTGTTAGTACATGTAATGGCTTGATATTTTCTGTTTTCTACACATAATAGAAACTAGTTTAATGTGGCATGACAGCTGAGCTTTTCTGCAAGCATATATTTTGAGGAATGTGATAAGCTCTTGCTCCTTTGCCCCTCACTTTAAATTTGTCCTAAATTCAACCTCTCCTCAGGAATAAGAGCTAATGAATATGATGGTATGCCTTCTGTTTCCCAAGCAGCTGGCTGGTTCTCTTAAAATATCCCAAAGGCATTTGCCACTTCCAGATCTTGAATCCTTCCCTATCTTTCTGGCAGGACATTCTTTAAAACTTAGTCCCTAAACACTACTTGATAAGGTTTCTCGAGTTTTTCATTCACTCACTGGCATGTGAAGACCTTAATTATATCCCTATGAACTTCTGGCATAGGTCTGGATTCCAAGAGAAGAAACAGCAGCAAGTTCACTTAAAAACACCTCTAATTCAGAAGCACCAGAAAGAAAAGTTATAACTGGCTTTCACTCAGATTTCTCCATTAAGCAACCATAGTGAGATGAATTCTGTTCACAGTTACAACATTGTAGGTCCAGTTATAGTACAGATAATCTCAGGAGCCATCATGGACCAGTTAAAGGTCAACCAGGGGATCAGGACTAGTCATCATGAGTTTACAAGTGGTAGATCCTCTCTGACAAACCTGATTTCATTCTATGACAAGGTGACCAGCTTAGTGGATGAAGGTAAGGCTGTTGATGTGGTCTAACTGGACTTCAGTAAAGCCTTTTACATTGTCCCCCACAGCATTCTCATGGAGAAGCTGGCTGCCCATGGTTTGGATGGGCATATGCTCCACTGGTTGAAACACTGACTGGATGGCCAGGCTCAAAGAGTTGTGGTCAGTGGAGTTAAATCCAGTTGGCGGTGAATCCCGTGGCTTGGTATTTGGGCAGCTTCTATTTAACATCTTTATCAGCAATCTTGATGAGGAGGTTGAGTGCACTCTCAGTAAGTTTGCAGATGACACCAAGTTGGGAGGGACTGATGATCTGCCTGAGAGGAAAAGGGAGGGACCTGGATAGACTGGATCGATGGACCAAGGTTAACTGTATGAGTTTCAATAGGGCCAAGTGTCAGGTTCTACATTTTGTACACAACAACCCCAGGCAACCCTACAGGCTTAGGGAAGAGTGGCTGGAAAGCTGTCTGATGGAAAAAGACCTTGGTGTACTGATGGACAGATAGATGAATATGAGCCAGCAGTGTACCCAGGTGGCCAAGAAGGCCAATGGCATCCTGGCCTGTATCAGGAATGGTGTGGTGAGCAGGACTAGGGAAGTAATCCTGGCACTGTATTCAGCACTGGTGAGGCCTCACCTCGAGTACTGTGTTCAGTTTGGTGCACCTCAGTACAGAAAGGACATTGAGGTGCAGGAACAGGTCCAAAGAAGGGCAACAAGGCTTGTGAAGGGCTTGGAGAATATGTCCTATGAAGAGAGACTGAAGGAGCTGAGGTTGTTTAGCCTGGGGAAGAGGAGGCTGAGGGGAGACCCTACTGTGCTCTTCCAGTATCTGAAAGGTGCTTACAGAGGGAGCAGGGTTGTTGTCTCTTCTCACTGGTGACAGGTGACATGAAAAGGGGAACTGGCCTTAAGTTGTGCCAGGGTAAGTTTAGGTTGGATATCAGGAACCACTTCTTCACAGAAAGGGTTGTTAAGCACTGGAATAGGATCCCCAGGGAGATGGTTGAGTCACCATCCCTGAATGAGTTTAAAATCTGTTTGGATGTGGTGCTCAGGGACATGATTTAGAGGGTTCTTAGGGTAGTATGGATAGGTCGTGGCTGGACTCAGTAATCTTTGAGGTCTTTTCCAACCTGAGCGTTTCTATATTTCTATAGTTCTATGAGAAGTGACTTTATTCTGATAATATTTGAATCAGAGATAGGGTGTTTACATTCTTTCCAATCTGTGCTTATGATGATAAAGTAGTAATTAGCTAAATAACATAATTGTGTGCTTTAATTATCTTTTGCTCAAAATATGTTTGATAATATATATATTCTGCTCATATTTCTAACTAATTTAGGCACTTTGTGCATGTGTACAGAAACCAAGAAGAACTTGTGATATCACAGTACGTAAGAAACAAATACACTAGCTGTGCACATGGCACCCTGTTCAGACTTAGTGAACGTTAGGATTCCCAAAAAGTGAAGATTTAAGCAAGGAAGTAAACAGATCATTTTCTTGTCTTTATGGAGCTGCATTCAATTTGAAGGAAGCTTCAAAAAAAAAAAAAAAAGAAAAATTTGAACGTTGCAGAGTAGCCTCCTGACAGCAACATAATACCATTTATAATTATAAAAATAATAATAACATTTAGTTACAGCTGCTGTGTTGCACTTTCACTGGAGATGATTAGCGAGACCACAGTGCCAACTGTCAGGCTCTGTTTCAACCAGTATAATCTGCACATATTTAACAGGTGGGTGTCAGGTTTTGCTGCCATAGGAAGAACATGATAGATTTGCAGGCAGTTCTTTCTACTAAATGCATATTTTAAAAGCCTACCTGATAATTTAATTTCTGTCCAGAGTCATGTCTACTGCTGTTTGTCTGTAGATGGCTATTTCTGAAAGTTCTTGTAGCTCCTCTTAAATTATAAATGCACTTACAGAACAAGTGGAAAGAATTTTGGAAACCCCACATAGTATCTAGGCTAGATTCACCAGAGAGAAAGCGATCAGTATGTGATCTTAAAACAGGCAGTCAATTGCATCACCTGAACTTAGATCAGTGTTAAGATTAAAGACAAGTGTTTCTGAAGAACACAAAAGGTAAAGTAGAATGGAAAGTTAGGATGCCCTCTTTGAGGATTGCACAAGGAATTCCTTTGATGAAGAGAAGAAACTAGGTCTGCCTAGCATGTAGGATTTTTGCAACAAGTAACCGATGAGACAGAAGAAAGGAAGGAAGAAAATACATGTTCCAGCCTGATCTCAGAAAAGATTGTTATTTGGACTCCCTTATAACAACAAATAAATCTAGTCAAATATTGCTCGCCCATAGCTTTCCTCTTCCTGCCAGATATGAAGTATCTGATATATCCTGTATTTGCTGATAAATGCTATTCAAGTGACAAAACATCACTTTGCTTTATTGCAATAGGACAAGCTGTAACTGCTATCATTTCACCTCACATAAAGTACCTAAAGCGAGGATATTAAAACCAAAAAGAACAAAACAACCTTGTGAAACCTAACAGCAAGATATGGATATTTGTGTCATGCATTTTTAAGGGAATGAGAAACAGAGTCTTCTCTGGTGACAGCCATGATCTGTGTATTTTCCATGGTAATAAACTATTACAAAAATCAGTTTCCAAATAATCATTATTATTTTTTATCTATTTCTTCTAGTTTGGTAAGAAGCACTAGAGATACAAAAATAAGAGTCAAGTCAACATATTTTAACTTCTTGTTTCTCAAATTTATTAATATGGCAGTCTAGAATTTGTGAGAAAATTGGTTAAGCCTTGACAGTAAATACTACATACAGAGCTAAATGTAAATTTTAAACACATTCAGGAACTGATAAAATGTATATATCCAGACTTACTTACTGCCAATGTGCAGAGCAGAAATGCATGCAGTTATGCAGTTTGTATCTTCCGGGGAAGATTTAGATTAGACCTGAGGAAACATTTTTTTCTGAAAGAGTGGTCAGGCACTGGAATGGCCTGCCTAGGGAGGTGGTTGAGGCACCATCCCTAGGGCTGTTCAAGAAGCGTTTAGATGAGGTGCTAAGGGATTTGATTTAGTAGTTCAATGGGTAGGGATGGTGATAGGAGGATGGTTGGACTAAATGATCTTGTAGGTCCTTTCCAACCTAATGAACCTATGATCCTATGAACCTAGTTACTCCAAAAATAATTTGAGTTTTCAGGTGAATAGCTGAAAAATAATCACAATAGTTTTGGAGTCAGACTGGAAAAAGACTACAGTGGCTATCTCTAATTGTAATTATATGAATATTACATATTATGCATTTTCACATAGCTATATGAATAGTTGATCTAGATAAAAATCACAAATAAATTAGTATAAGCACCTGTACAGTGTAAACAATTATATTTGTGAGAATAATCATGAAATCCACTCATAAATCTAGTCCCCGCTCTCCTTCTGGTTATTATCTTGCAGATTTATTTGTCCACTACAAAATATTGAAAAGCAAATACTTTCTTTGCAAAATAGAGTACAACCTATATTTGCAAGACATATCTTGATTCTTCTGGAAGATATCCCACACTCAGTGAGTATACTAACAGTGAACAAAGTAGTAGAAAGAACTAGTAGAAAGTGAAATGCATAGCACCACATAGTATGCTGACTTTTAAAATTTCCTTCATGTCATTGAATAATGTGTGAATAATATACAGAACAACATAAAATTCATACTGCATCACATAAAGAGTAAACTAAAACCATTCACAGAAAATGAAAACAACTACATTATTTTTAGTACTACTATTAAATTTAATAGATTACAGTAGATGATGTACCATGTAAATACCTTCTTATTTATGAAAAGAAAATTCAGCATTATGAAGAACTTTTAAAAATATTTTCTGAAATTCAGTCCCACATTTAATTATGCTCAACAGCAGCTGGATTGTGAACAGCAGGTTGTGAACCCACTAATGTTTTGAATATCTGAATGATAAAATGCTTCAACCTTTATTATTATTAACTATAGTCATCATAATATATTAAGGAAAAAATAATCTTTACCTTAGAATAATATTTATTTTGTATGTTCCAATCATCTAAAATTATTTCAGACAAACTGTAATTCATCTACAATTCATTGTAATCATAATTTCAAATCTATGTTTTTCTTTACAACCACATCTTCCTGCACCTTGAAGAGTGTTCAGGCTGATAGCTTTGTGTCTTGTTTTCCTTAGAATTCACACAAGGGCAAGTGAATAGCTGGAACAAATGAGATGTCTAAGGGCACTACGAATGAAAACCAGTCAAATTCTGAAGCTGCTAGGAAATTATAAAGAAATGTCTGTGTTTTCCTAAAAAGGAATTAAAATTAGGTAACTAAGATTTCATTAAGAAGTGACTTATTTCCATTCTCATTTACCACTGTGCAGTCACATCAAGTCTGAATCTTCACCTTGAGAAATCAACTGACATATTTTTTAGCTGGAATTCCAGCTAAAACTTGTCTCTGAAGTAAAATCAAAAGAATAAGTAGATTTAAAACAAACAAACAAAAATAATAAAGTAAAAACAATGACTCATGAATTTTTATTTTTTACTTTTTATTTATTCATTTATTTTGTGAGAATTTAATGGATAGAATATGTTCTGAGAATAAGAGGTGACTTCTAAAGACATTATAATTCATTCAAGAAGTGAGAGAGAGAGAAGCTAATTGCATCAGAGAGCAACAGGAGTGGGACTGCTCCATGAAGAAGTGTAAGTATGAATCCAGCATATGCCAAACTATCACCATGCAGTATGCTTTTTTAGGGCAATGCTGGTGATACCAGAAAGGTCCATCATCAGGACCCAGATAAGCCAAAGTAATGAGTCAGGTCTATAATTCATGCTGAATATCCAGCCAGCAAGCAAGGACTGACATAGTAGGAGTACTGTCTATGGTGAGTATCCAAGTCTGTCTCAGAAAGTAGGACTTGAGAAGAGTACTTGTACAATAAACCCTGTGGTCCATTCTGAAGATAGGGCTGGAGACAAGGTGACTTGAAACATAGGCTTGGATCCACCAAAGTATAGAAATATGTTGGGTTTATCTGTCAAAATTTTACTACTCCAGGGGTGGCCTCTCTGAAGAGTCCTGAAACTGCCACATGCTGGATTGAACCAGCTCCAGTTGGATCTAAAAGAGAGCAGCAACTTGCCAATGATGAGAAAATGATTGACATTGTTTGCACCTCTGTAATTACATATTTAAGAAAGAGTGAAGAACATTGTACAGGAGCTGAAGGAATGAGGAAATGCAAAAGAACTCTGCAAACACCAGTGTCCATGAAGGAAGGGGAGGAGGTACTGCAGTTGCTGGAGCAGAGATTCATCTATTGCTCATGGAGCAGACCATGGTGAAGAAGGTGTTCCAATTGCAGTCCATATAGGACCACTCTGGAGTAATTAACACTGCAGCATTCTATGGAGGAATCCACATCACATCAAGTGGATGTACCCTAAAGGCTATGGAGTGCCCACAAAGGAAAAGGATCTTGGCAAGAACTGCAGCTTGTGGAGAAAAACCCCTACTGGAGCAAGTTGTCTGTAAAAGAACTGTATTTCCTAAGGAATTCATGCTGAAGCAGTCCATTCCTGATGCTCATGGAAAGGACTCACTTTGCATCAGTTTATGAAGGAATGTATCTCATGGGAGGGATGCTGGAGCAGGTGAAGTGTATAAGGAGAAAAGAGAAGCAGAGGTGAAGAGTTAAGGCCTGTCAAAAACCTCCATTGCATATCTTTTTGTGTTGCTCAAGGAGGTGAGGAGGTAGTGGAATCAAGATTGAAATTGAACTTAGAGCTGGAGAAGCTGTTTTTAACTTACATTCAGTTCTCAGTATGCTGGCAATAGATTAAATTTATCTTCCTCAACTCAAGTGTGTTTTTCTTGTGACAGTAACTGGTGAGCAATTTTCACGTCTGTAGCTCAGCCCACAAGATTGTTTGTAGTATTTTCTTCCTCTGTCCTGCTAAGGACGAGAGGTGAGGTACCTGCTTGGTAGGCAAATGGCAGTCAGCCAAAGTGAACCCATCACAACTTATCAGGACAGCAGAAAACAAAGAAAGCGTACAGCACAACTAAAACATAGCTCAGTTCAAATCTAAGGGCTCAAATTTGAAAGGCACTTCTGGGCCCAGAGGTAAAAGAGCAGGGGGCAACGGACACAGTTGAAGTTTTTCAGGACATCTAAAGCCTGCAAATGCTCTAAGAGTTGGTATTAAAAAAGTATAAGTTGGTAAAAGAGTAAAAGAGTTGGTATAAAAAAGTATAAAAACTTGTATTAGCTTCCAGGAAATAAAAACTGAAGTCATATTATAGGGTTTTCTCAGGAAAAATGGAGCAGTAACATATTTCCTAATGCTTAGAGCAAAAACATACATAAACCAATTTAATTTACAACTTGTTTCTACTCCAGGTATCTTAAAGCTCTGTTTGCCCCCCTAGCAAGGAGTACTGTGTTCATGAAGATACATCTTGCTTTGAAGGAGCTTTGGAGGATGTGAAGACTTTTTATTTTTCTGAGATTATTTTATAAATGTTATTCACTTTTTTTTCAGTATATAGACATAATTATGAATGCATGACCTAGCAACTAGCCTAGAAGCATTCTTACACTTTCCCCCTCTTGTTAAAATGTAATTATCTATGCAACTAGACTAGAATGTTTTCAATATCTGATTACAGTTATTTTCATTGCAAAAATTTCAAGTGCATTTCCAGTGTCTGCTATGAGAAAAGAATCAAGAGAGTCCAAATATATGCTAAGTGCACTTTAAAAATTCAGATGAACATTCATGGAGATTGCTTTCCAAGGGATTTTCTAGAGAAGCTGATTTCAAAACACCACAAATTCAATAGAACAATCTACTGTTGAGTAAAAGATCAGGCCCTGCATTCTTTGTTCATAAAGCATTGTCCTCCTTACTGCAAAGAACACAGTATAGGAAGCTAGAAACACAGTAGTCTGTGGTTCACAGAACGGGACTTAGTTGAGCAAATGTCACCAGCAAGCAGAATCCACAAGTTGAATTTGGGAGAGAGTAACAGTTACTGCTAAGAAACTATTTAAAAAGACAAGAAATATTTTGCTTTATCTTCCTATCCTTCTGTTCTATGAAATATACAAATGAAGTGTCAAAAGAGTCCTAAACAAGCTTATGCTTAATTGCATAAATATACACTACTCTTGCTTGGAATGTGTTGCATTCATTTTATGCTGCTGTCCATCTTAAAAAATCTCTCTCTCTCTCTCTCTCTATGTATGCTATGCTCTTACAATATCTGATAGAGAGACATGTTTGAATTCTAAACTGAGATCATTACCTAACATCTTTTTTATTTCCTTTTACTTTCCAAGCCTTAGTTAACAAGCACATTCCAATGAAAATTCTTACAGTCTGGTGTTGTCTGTTAAATTCATCATGTGACACACTACAGGTGCTCCTTTTTCTCATTCTGATTCTTAAACCAAAGACTAAATTGGAGAGGATTTAACCAAAGTGCACATGATGATTTGGCTTTGTACTCATATCCAGTATACCTTGTAATGTCTGTAGAGGTCCCAAGAGCAGACATTCTTGTAAGATTTGTTCTTTTGTATTCATATTCACAAATTCATATTGTTAAATGCTTATCATTCTTTGTATTATTTTCTTTTAAAATATAATGTGCAGAGTTACTTTGTTGTTATCCTTGATCTTGAAGACATTTTTTATTTTATCTTTTTTTTTTCAGATGACAAAGCCAATCAAGCTGTATCCTGGGTGATTCTCCCTCTTTACTCTCCACTCTTGAAAGATCCTACCTGGAGTACTCTGGCTGACACTTCTGAAGCCAGCAGCAAAAGAATGACATGGACCTGTTAGAGCAGCTCCAGAGGGGGACAAAAATTATCAGTGGAAAAAAGTATCTCCCCTATGAAGACAGTCTGGGAGAACTGAAGTTGTCCAACCTAGAGAAGTGAAAGCTCCACAAAGACCTTAATAGCAGCTTTTCTGACCCACAAGAAAGATGGGGAAAGACCCTTATCAGGAAGTACAGCAATCGGATGAAGCGTAATGATCTTAAATTGAAAGAGAGTAGACTTATTTTAGGCACTAAAGGAAATTATTTCCTCAAGTAAGTGGTAAGGCACTGGAAAAGGTAGCTCAGAGGAGCTTTAGATGCCCCGTTCCTAAAGGTCTTCAAGTCCGTGTTGGATGGGGCCTTTGGCAACCTGATTTGAAAATTATCCATGCCCATGTTAGAGGGATTGCAATTCACTACCTTTAAGGTCCAATCCAACATAAATTGCTCTATGGTTCTCTAGTCAGAGTCCTATGCCTATGACTTTTCTTGTTTTCAGGATATGTGAAACTGATAGAAACGCGTAATTCTGGTTCAAATGCTTACTATGTAATTTGCTCCAAAAGTAATGCCTTGTCATGGTTTTACGATTTCGGGTATTGGTATCCACATCAAAACATCATGTAGTGCCATGAGAATTAAAGAGTTAATGCTTCAGCTCCATGGATCATTGAAAGTTATGGGTATACCCGTCCCAAAAGAGAAGAACCATGTTTCCCATAGGACTTTGCATTGCTTTGTATTTTTATGTTTTTCCACTCAGAGGGAGAGATAAAAACTGTTTGAGTGTCATGGGACACACTCTTTCCTTTGGGATCGACTCAGCAGTGGTTGCTCGCTGCCGTCCACCTTCAGCATTAGTGTAAGGCCTTCGGTTTATCAGACACACTCTCTTGCTCATTTTATTTATTATCTTTAATTCCAATTATATTGTATTATATTGTATTATTTTGCTTTTCAATATCTTATTTAGTAAATTAGCTTTTCTACTCAAATAGTTGCCGCTGTTTTGTTTCTAGGCCCAGCTCCCTTTTCCCTTTCCCCCTTCCCCTTTCCCATAGCCCGGTTCCGTGGGTCCCCTGCACCAATTGTCATGGAACTGGGCCGAACCAGCCTGTAAACCATTGACATGCCTCCTGTTTATTTTCATGGAAACTACAACAGCTACAAAGAGAACAGTAACTCTATTTAATTGAGAAAATATTCAGCTACAAAACACTATTTTTCAATATAGTCATCACTGTTAGCTGAATCACATGGATGATTTGATAGAGAGGGTCTTTATTTTGTGGTATGAATGGCTGTCCACAAAGTGGCTTCTCTTTCACATCACTGTCACCGCTGCTGATATTCACCACCCACCTCCTCACTGTGTTCACATCCAGTTTTGTCTCCATAAGCTAATGTCAGTAATTATCAATGCAATATTTTCCATATGGAGGAAATCAATTACACCCTTTTCTTCATACCCACCTCCTTGACAGACACTATATTTTCAGTGTCCCTCTGCAGCCATGTGTCTCACAGCAACAAAATTTAACATAATTCTGAGGGGAATGGTCAGCCTTTCCTGCAATACTACTAACATCTGCCTCCGACATTGTGTCCCAATGTAATAAAATAGGATGCTTTACCCTTGGAGCAAGCTTCATATAAGGAACATAGAGAATTTCCTAAAAGGTTACTTATAAAAAGAAGAAAAAGGTTACTTATAAAAAGAAGACAAATGGAAAAGAAATGAACATATACGGTTAGAAGAGCAGATATGTCATATAATAGAACTGACTAAAGAACAGCTTCTCCAATTTACTCATGCCAAAGAATTAGCCCAATATTTTCCAAAAGAAATGTAAGTTTTCTTTTTGTGGTACTTGTTTGTGATTCCTACTTAATGTAGCACAGGAATAACTTCCTTATGAACAAAACCACCTGACAACACATGCTTCATGACCTACAGCAAAAGCAAAAAGAACTTATTTGCAACAATTTGTTTTTTTTTTTCTCTTTTATTTATAATATGTATTATTTTATATTAAAATTCTTTATGCTGCTTCAATTAATAGAGGTACATATAGCACCATCTAGAGATATAAAGTAAAATTTTAAAATAAAGAACTGTCACTATCAAGGAACTAGTGTACAGGATGACTTTGCAATATAGAGTTAGCATTCAAACTATATTTTGAAATGATAGGCTGTAAGAAAATCATACATTCCTAACTGACTATGGTTTAATGTTGTTTCCCTGCATGACTTTTCCATAAATATACTGATGAAGATGATTCTGACTGTAATATGTTCTATGGCAAATTGTTAAGATAATGGTCAGATTTCACAGTAGCTAATGACATTTTTGAAAGCCCCCTGGACTGAGTAGAAATATTAAATAGCTCTTAAATAATACATAGAATAAACACAGATATTCACACTGGTAATAATTCTTGTTTACTGTTCACTTCAGTACCAAGATCTATAAACATGCGCTTAGGAAGTTGCATTAAAAGTGTTAAAAGATTCCTGGAATTTTTTTGTGGTTCCAACTTCTGGAAAGTTTCCCCGCATTTATACTTAATATGCAAAAGTTAACAAAAGTAAAATACACATTTTGTTGAAATAACTTGATTATATACATAGCAAAAATATCTTTAACTTTGACTCTAATATGGATTTTAAGCAGATGGGAAAAAATAATCTTGGAAAACTGTGATTTCTTTTTAAACAATAAAAATTAAGCCACTCTGAAATATGGATTATGTCTTTTTTTTTTCATCTCTGTAGTTTGAAATGAACATTAGTTAATCTAATTAAGAGGTGCAAAATACATTTTTCTTCTTTTCAAAAATCTGCCTTATGATTTTCAACAATCAAATGCAACAAAGAATATAAATAAAAGTTGTTCTTTGACCTCCCTTTGGAGCACAGAAGTGTTGTGTACAGAACATATCAGTATGCAGCTACAGCAGGCCTCATTAGTTTGCCATCTGCCATGGCGGATAGATGCTTAAATGTTGTTATTGCAAGGTTCATTGAGCAGTAAAATTATAATATTAAAAAAATGTATTTTAAGTAAAAATCCCTTGAAAGAAAACAGCTGCCAAATTATAGCTAAGGCTGTGATCCCATTAAAAATAAAAGATATCAAGCAAATAGAAGAAAATTTGAAATTAGTCATATTAGCCTTAGTTTCTAGCTCTTGTAAGAATGCTGTGTATATAGAGATGAATGAAGTAACCTTTTCAAGAAGGCAAAATGTTCATAAGGCAATATTGAAATGCCACAATAGATGGTATACATTATCCTAGTTATTTCTAGCACATCTTAACAAGGTAAACAACTGGAACTGTCAGAAAATTTGTTTGTTTCATTAAATAAACTTCTCTGGCCTACTCCTTTTTATTATTAACTCATAGAATTTCTATTTGAAGAAACGAAAACTTATCACTGCAGGGAGTCTTGTTAGTTTGTACTGTCACCTTAAAACTGGTATGGCTTGGAAACTATCTTTATTTTAGAAGATGTATCAATTAAGCCTTTGACCTGTACATATAAAAAAACATCACTTTTTTTTTTTCTTTTAATAAAAGACTCTATCACATGTAGATCAAATTATCTCAGCCCAGCTCAGATTTATCATTAACTCTAATTTGGATAACAAGGAAAGTTTAGAAGTAGATTAAAGAGGAAGCCTCTAATGCTTACGTAAATCTTAAACGGACAAACCTCCTAACAGAATATCCAAGGGAGAAGAGAGACATCAATTTCTTTTGCAACCTTATATCGACAGCTAGAAAAAATATTTCTTGGTAATAAGTAAACTCAATACTGAGAAATAGAAAGCAGACTGTTGTTCCCCAACTCAGGGATCTTTTTCTTTTTTTTCCTTGTAGAAAATAAAAATAATAAAAAAAAAGGTAGAATATTTATCCAGATTAACAGAAACAGAATTTTGTATAGTTATATTCCTCTCTCTATTTCTATAAATAAATAAATAAATAAATAAATCTTTTGTGCCCAAGGAGTAACATTGTACAATAAAAAACAATAATAATAATAATTAAAAAAAAAAAAGGTAGTTTCTGGAAAACAGTGTTCTGCTTCACAAGGTATATTAAGTGATTCTGAATACTGGATACTGTAAAAATTGTTCCAGCTAAAGTGAAAAGCTGTACAGCCTTTTCCAGTTTTAATACGAATTCATATACAAAGTCAGGAGGATACAAATGACTTCCTATAATATAATCTTTGTATATATGAGAGTAAAATCCTCATATTAAAGAATGTGGCTAATACTTTTGTATTAGGAATCAGAAGTAAGGACATTAGCAATGCCTGAGCAGAAAACAAGTTTAACAAAATGAAAAACTTCATAAATTTGTGTTGTCCTGTACTTAAGAACAACAACCAAAAAAAAAAAAAAAAAACCCCACAATCTCTATGAAGCTGAACAATACACTTTCCATATGTCTGTTATTTTCAGAATGTATGACCATAATTCTTTTATTTCTTTAGTTGCATATCAGAATGGAAAATGATTAATATTACTGTTGATTTTGAAAATATAAATAAATTTTGATTAAATTGCTTTGTGTCTCATTTGAATTTTCAAGGAAAAACCTGTGTGCAGGCAAATTTAAGAATATTAAATAAATAAATAGTTGCAAATCTTGTTAAACTTTTTTTTTTTGGGGCAGGAGGGGTTGGAACTAGACTTCTAATAGTTGTGTTTTATAATGGGCAATATTCACAATATTAGAATTTCTTGAGTCTAAGCAGGTGAACGCATTTGTGGCAATTTTTATAGGTTCAGATCTGTGAAAAGTGAAACAAGAGAGAAATGAAAATAAATCATGTTCCAGGTTCACTCCTATTTTTTGAAAACAAAATGCTAATATAAGTTTTACATAAATTCAGTAGTATTTACTGAACTTCACAGTATGAAATATACCTTGTTTCTGGGAAGAATTAGTGCTACTATAAATAATTGACAGAGATGACAAAATAGTGTCGACTTTTCTACCAGTGTTACACATTAACTAAAATGATTAATACTTTCCTGCAGACATTCATCAGTGAACAACAAGATTGGCTCAGGGTAACTAACAGATCTTATCAATACTAAGAAAGGAAATTGAACACAAATATGATGCAACATATGAGTTGATGTATTCCTTGTCTCACAGATACTACACTTCATGTGTATCATTTGGACGTGGAAAAAATGATAGGTTTTATGTTGACTTCTATGAAACGTAGTAATTGTGGTTTTGTGTGACACAACTATTATTTATTAGCAAGGTAATTTACAAGACACTATAATATTAATAGCATAAATCTTATGAGTTACTGTGAAACATGACGTGATTTACACCAGAACTAGTGACTCGAGGTGCCATTGCCTACCATACTATTATCTGAGAGCAGTTATGAAGTCTTTTAAAAGTCAAATAAATAACAACATGTGTCAAAGTATACTTTATAATTTTAATGTGCCAATTGCAACTTCTTAGGAATTATGAGTATAAAATGTGTGAAACATAAAACTGCAAGGAAGTGTACAGCATGGTAAAATATATCACCACTTTGATGAAAACAGTAATATGCTAAATTATAATCCACATCATAATTTAAAAAGTCACCATGATGTCCATGTAAAATAAAAGTCTATCCTAAGAGACTTTGAGTAGCATATTTTGTTTTAGTAATTATTTACTATGTGACTGTCTTATTTCCCCTGAAGTAGGACACAGTTGCTGTAGATACTTTTAACGAAAAACTAAGAAGGAAAAATACTACTGAAAGAGCTAAAGCAGACCAATTGCTGGTTGACTCACATTAGGGTTAGGAATTCCATTAAGTTTGGAATAGAAGCAGTCTGTGATAAAATAGTGTAATTTTCAAGTCTGTCTGTATCTTTTCAATTACCATCCATTCTTGATACACTAGGTAAACATAAAGTTCTCCTGTAATCATTCTGAAGTTCTGTTTCCAGCACAATCTTTCAATGGCTTGCTAATGTTGCTCAGGAGGGATATGACTATAATGGGTTAATGAAGTATTTAGCAAAAGTGATGCACCTTACAAGTAGACAGAAAAAGCTTAAGAAAGGCAGTTTTTCTTTAAAATAACACTGTACTATTTTTTACACCATGTATACACTTGACAAATTTACAACAGCACTTCCTGTAGCGTATAGATTATTTGGTACAGTCTGGTCTCACAGATGAGCAGCCATCATTTTTACAGAGTAACAGAATTCTCGCATAATCGGTGTCCAGGGTACAAGTTATAAATGCATGTACGCATTAATACTTACACAATTCTCCAAGTCCTATCAAGAATATCAGCTTTACAAAAAATTGTCTGTCCATCCTCTTTACAATCCACTGTAGCTTCATAATGAATGAAAATAGACGTAACTACAACAAGCACAAGATAAACAGTTAATTCTCCACAGTTCCCAAGCACTATACTGGAACAAATCAACATTCTTGTAATGCTATTGTCACTAATGACCAAGAGAAGTGACGTGATAGCTAACAGGTACAGGAGAAACATCTTCTTACAGCAAATAGTGCAGTTTCTGCTTGTCAACCATTTAATCTTAACTTTTCTTGTTCTCTTTTCAAACCTTGTTACCTGCTTCAGCATCTTCTAATGAGGCTGTAAGAAAAGTTTTGGATGTATATAGGTTCTTCATCTTTTCAATTCTGTAGCTCTGGTGGGCCATTATAACTGACTTCGTTATTGGAACATAATACTACATTTTTTGGGGGGGTTGGTGGAGGGCAACAGAAAAAGAAGCTTAACTGCTAATTCCCAAACCAAGTGCTTTCTTTTATAATAGTAGTATGGCAAATTTTGAATTGACCAATCACATAGTTCATCAATTTGGCACAGATTCAAAGATCAGATGGGTTTTCAGTTTAGAAGCTATTCAAGGTCTGATATAAATCTGGCAATCTTTAAACTAAATACTTGGGAAAAAAACAAAACCAAAAAACATTGCATGTTATTATTTTGTCGTTCTGATTCATGCCATATATGAAATTTTCCTTAGAGCATGACAAATCTCAGTAGTTTTTAATTTTACTCTTTCAATTTCTTAAATTATATATAATCTCACTATGCCCCATATTATTTGAGCTCAGATTTGTAACAGTTCCTTATTTTCATGATTCTTATTAGGCTTGTTACAATCTTGGAAAAGTCAGGGCATTTCCTGAAGTTCTGACACTGTCATCAATAGGTTTATTTTGTCATTATCATTTCCTGAAATTTAGAAATTTCTGGGTCCACATTTCTCCTGTGTATACCTAGCATGCTTCTATGATATTCTTTATTTAAAATATATTTTATTAGGAAACATGAGACAAAACTAACAGCAGCAGATACCATAATAGCAAAGCTCAAATCTAGAAGAGAAAGTTTCTGTCACAGCTTGCCCTTTCAATTAGTAGAATCTGTTGCAAAAATGCTATGAAGTTGCCAAGCCATATTCCCCTTCTTGTAGGTTCCAGGAATTACTTTTGTCTTGAATGGTTAATGTCATTGTTTTATGGCTCTGTTTGCTTTTTAAGAGATATGTTTGTCTTCATCAAAGAAACATACTTGAAAAAAGATCAAAACAAACAAACAAAAATTTGAGGATTGTTATATTAATCATTAAAAAATGCACATATCACAGGAGAATAAGAATAATGGGTTCCCATAATAAAATGTGAACTTAAATGACTTTGATTTGCGTATGTTATTTTTTTTAATACTGTTTTAGAAAACTAACTGGAGACATTAGAATTCACTAAAGTGATTTTTTTTATTATTTTTTTTGTTTAAGTAAATATTGATCTGAACAACAGAAATTCTGTAATTCCAAGAAAGTACAATGGCAAAATTAAGCAAACTGAGTAAAAACAGATTTACAGAATTGTCTATATGTAGTTTGTTACTAGTTTTTAATGGTGGCCTCATACAGATATGAATAGGTAAAACAAAACTTACTAGTTAACACTGTAACATACACTTATTTGGGGTTTCAGAAAAGGCTTTTGACTTGCAGTGATAAACTATTAATGATCCTTCTGTGATCTTCCCAAATACGTGTGTGAAGTGCACCTTGCCCAGAACTTGCCCTTCTCTGTCCTTTAGACTGACAGCTGAGTGAATCATATTTTCAAATGAGATTTTTTTTTGCAATTTTTTATAGTTTAAGACAGTGCATCTATATGCAACTGTAGACTTACTAATAATCACATTTTTATCATGAATATTATTTTCCATTTAATTTTGCTAGAATGCTTTTACAGAGCTGCCTAGAAGTACTGAGTCACAGAAATACAGTTTGACTCTCACACATTAGACCAGCCATCATGAGTTTCAGTAAAGCTAAAAGAAGCAATGGTGCCAGAGGAAAATATCCTATATACAGTACCAAAATTCAATTTATGTATTTTTTCTATAATTGCAGGTTTAGCATTGAAAAGTCAATGCTATTTCTTCTTAAACTTCATGTCATCCATATGTAAAAACTCTTTTCTGAAGTATTTCATGAAGACAATGCATTTTGTATATAATTTTCTTTATTCAAAGTACTGGATAACAAATCACAAAAAAAGCATGTTAATATTTCTAAGTCAAATTGTGAATGAAAATAATGACCACAAAATAATAAAGATTTATTGAAAGCAGTTTGGTAATTCTAATGGGATATTGAATAGTACATATATTAGAATTTGATTGTTAGATTATTTTTCTTCAGATTGTGTTTAGAATCAAAATAATAGCCATGCACATAAGGAGAAACTGATAGAAAATATATTTATAGCTATGTGTTATGTCTTAGCCACAAAGCTGGTTGTTTGTATCCTGATAGTGGAACTACCAATCTGATGAGTTCCAAATGGAATTCTCCTTTGAGAACTGGAAATGCCAGTTGCTCAACTAATAAATGATCATACACAATATCTTCATTTGAATTAGGTCACAAAATTTAAGCTTTTTCTTCCACAAATTATCCAGTTATACTGTTACATTCTGGAGTAGATAATTACAGTAAGAATCAGCACCTGTCTTATTTAAGTGTAATTAAATTGAAATGTTTTCATTTGTTTATTTGCTTATTTATTTATGAAAATCTCTTTCATTTAGTACTTCAAAATTTTACTTTTTCATATAAATTTATTCAGAATAAAAAGACTTATAAAAATTACTTTCTTGACCTTGAATGGAACATTCATATTTGTGCCATTGACCTGTTATACTATGACTGCAAATGTAAAATATAGTGAGACTGCTACAAAGCATCATTAAAATTACATTTTTATATTCTGCAGTATGTTATGTCATCTATTACCAGGTTATTAAGATAGCTATGATCTTGAATAAACATAAGAGAAATGAGTAAAGATATTTACACAATCAGAATTAGAGCAGATCAGAAAGTCAGGAGTACTCAGCAAGGATGGAAATATATTAATGTAATAAAATATGTGATATATCCCTTCAGTGACACTCAACAATACAATCCAGAAGCAGACCACATGTCAATTTTAGTTCTACTGCTTATTATATACAGCTCTGAGAAGTGTTCTGTTCTTGTTTGGTTGATTTTGTTTCTATGTTTTTCTCATTGAGGCCTTACTCTCCTTTTGAAGATCAAAAAAAGCAAAGTTGGACTAGTGTTTAAAACAAGCTATTTTTAACAAATCCAAGAAACCTACTCATCACTGTCATACGATGTAATGCACTAGTTTTATCTACGATGAATAATATCATACAGTACATCCCATCATTCAAAAGCTATTTGAATATTTAATTCAGGTCAGTATTCAAATTTTTGTCACTTCTGTTGTCATTCATACCAAATCATGCATAAAGTATAATTCCTTTTTTTTTTTTTCCAGTTTGTTTTGAGTTGCTGCATTTAATTTATTACACATTTTGTTCAGTTTTACTCTTTTATGTTCTTCTTCTGCTGTCTTGAATTGTCTAGGAACTATTTCTAGTTATGTCCAAAGGGTTTTAAAAGTAAAACTCATCAATTCTTTTATCCTATATTAGTTCTACTTAATTGAGTGTTACCTTAGGCATTCCTTTTATGACATAACCACAGATTTTCTACCTTTCCTGGATCTACTTTGTAGCAGATGAATCCACAGCAAAGACAGTATCGAACTTAAGTTCAGTTCATTACCTTTTTTTCTGCTTTCGTTAAAACCTTTAAATTAGTTATTGATCACTTCTGGAAAGTGATTTAAAAACCCTCAGTATTTTTTCTATAAGACTTTTTACTGGGGTTAAAATTTGTCCATACAATGCTTGGTTAATGTAAGAGGTAGTTTTACAAACAAAACAAACAGAAAATGAGAAAATTAACTGCTCTAGAGTCATAAATTCCACAACATACAAAGAAAAGTTTTTGTTGCAACTATGTTATACTGCAAGGGTAAGCAAAGTCGGTAAGAAGTTACAAAAAACAAAGTGGATGAGAAAACATCAGTAGTAATATTTTCTTTGTAATAGATAAGGAAACAAAAACAATTATTTAGTTACTTCAGAGAAAAAAAGGAAGATAAAGGGAAAGGGAAAGGCTCTAATTATCAGAAGGGAAATACACTGGAGGAAAAAAAGTGAAATTTTTAAGTATTTGCTCTGCTTCACTTCACTCAAAAGGACTCTTGTGTGAAATGATTAATTATGCTGGGAGTAGATGAAGAACATAAGAGAACAGACATCAACACTGTTAAGAAGCAAATGAGAAAATAGCTGGACCAAATTAATGTTTTGAATCAGCAGGGCCAGATTAAATACATCTGAGGAAATTAGGTGCTAAAGGAATTAGTCAATGAACTTTCACAGACAATGGCAAATAATTTTACAGAACTCCAAGGAGATTCTAGACTGCAGATTAGTAACTTGACATGAGTTATAGGAAAAATATCAGCTAATCAGAGATATAAAATTACAAAAAAAAAAAAAGTCTTACAGGAAGGAACTGTTAGAATGATGTTTGAGGTACAGAGCAAAAATAATTGTCGTACTTCACATATATAGCTTATATATGTGAGAAAAAAGAAAGGAATGTCAAATATTATTTATTGCCTAATAAACATACTTAGAAGTATAATTCAGCATATGTTTTTAAAATGTAGCCAACAGAATAGAAGCCCAGGAAAAATCACACAGTAGCTATGCCAGATATTAACAGTAGTAGTTCAAAAAACAGATATCTATTATCACTCATTAAGTAGTTTAAATTTGTCATAACTGTAATTAATCTCTAAGAACTCTTAAACTATTTATGATATCTTTAGTTGTAACAGATCTATTCTCAGTAAATAAAACTTAGCTATAAAGCTATAGCATGGATTTCTTACATTCAGAAGAAAAACTAGGAAGTGCATGAAGATGTGACTTACTTATGGTGATAAATACTTCATAGTTCATACTGCTGGGCTCATCTTTTGCCTCTTGAGCCTTAGAAATGGCTCATCCATTCATGGGGCATAAGAAGAAGATATACTACATCAGTCTCTTCAACATAAGTCAGTTAATGGTGACAGATAATTATCACCATTTACAAAGGTTACACCTTCAGTGTTCCTCAGATCAAATTCCCTATTTCTCTTCCAAATTTGAGTTAATTGATAGCAAGATGATGCATACTTTGTTTCCAATATCAGGAAATTTTCAGCAGGTGTAAATAAATATGATACCAAAAACTAATTTGCACAGTCTATTGCATACATAGAACAAATACTTACGTTTTTAATAAACTGGAGGATAATAGGGTAAGAGAAAAAAAAAATCAAATCAACTTAAAAGGAAAGCTATGATTTTGAATATTTAATAACATACATACCCCGAATCTTTATTTGCAAGCCCATTTTCAATTTTTCCAAACTTTTAAATAAAACAATACATAATCTCTAATTCTTATGAAAATACAATTATCATGTGATTCAGATAGTAGAGATATTAAAAATTAAAGAATTATTATTTTTTCAAATCTTAATTTTTCATCTTATTTGCTGTGAAAAGTAAACCTTTAGATAGTTCTTCATCTTTCACAATATTCAAATCTCTTAATAGGGTTTCTTGCACTGTAAAAGAGCAAGATCATAAACTGGTCAACTATACATATTGTACAATTTCCAACAGTGAAGAAGTTCCTGGATCATGTCACGTTGTAACTTATTAAATAAATAAATAAATGAACAAATAGTTCAGTATAATGACAATTCCCAGTCAAAACATAATAACTACTATTAGAGCTAAAAAGCATGTTTGACCTCCAGGTCATGAGTAACTTAACTTAGGACAGAAATATACAAGGAACGAAGCAGAGGTATGTAGGTACATCAGTGTGTTCTAATACATTACTGTGACAGATATCACACATATAGAAACCCAATATCTCTGCAAGGACAGTACACAGTCTTTACGGTTGTGTGCACATTTGAGTGTGTACATCTTTCTCATCGTTGCTTGTGACAAAAAAGTCATGATTTATTAATAGTTTTGGTATTGAGCGGCCTGAGCTAGCAGAATATCAATCATCATAATTTTAAGTTAGAAAGAATTATATTTAAAAATAGTTTTTCCCCTTCGTTTGCAGTTCTGTCATGCTGATAAAGTGTTGTCAGCTAGTGAGGATACAGGAAATGATAGATTATATACACACATAAATATTACAATTTTTTTTTTTAGAATAGAATAGATAGAATTTTAGAATTAATTGAGAACCCTCAATATTTCTCACTTTTTCATGGAATGGCCTAGCAAAAACAAACAAAAAAACACCTACCAAGACTGTCGTACATAAGGAAAGGCATTAGTGTCATTGAACTAGCACAGGGCAGTTCATGACCAAGTTACTATCAGCTCACATTGGCACTTAGTATATATCTATTTGCTCAAGAGGAATAAAACATCTCCCCTTCCAAGAAAGGCAGGAAACTACTGGTGAGTACAGTGTAGGGCTAGAAAGATGATTAGGGGCCTGGAACTTAGCTCCTATTAGGAATGGCTGGGAGACCTGGGACTGCTTGGCCTGGAGAAGGGGAAACAGAGGGAAACTTATAAATATCTAATAGGTGTGTGTGAAGTGAATGAGGCTGGGATTTTTTTCATCAGTCTTCAGTGAAAAGAAAAGGGGCAAGACTCACAAACTGAAACACAGGAAGTTCCATCTGAATAGGAGAAACAATTTCTTTGAGGTTGACAGAGCCCTGGAACAGGCTGTCCTGCAAGGAAGTGGAGTCTCCTTCCCTGGAGATATTCAAAACCCACCTACTTGCTTTCCTATGATACCTGCCATAGGGAGCCTGCTTTGGAAGGGATGTTGAACTAGAAGATCTCTAGAGGTTCCTTCCAACCCCTACAATTCTGTGATTCTATTTCTCAGAAGCAAAAGGCCAGGGTGGTATTTTTACAGTGCATTTTGAAATTACTGCTGAAATCTCTAAAATTTCAAATGCACTAAATCTAGTAAATTTTCTTATGCAATATCTTTTGTACAACTATTCCCATTACTTTGCATATATAGTACAATAAAAATTGCTTTATCCCGTTTTCAATTTTAATTCTATCTTAAAAAAAAATTAATTTTATCCTCATCAACTTTTACTAAGTCTCTGAGTTGACCACTGGTTATTAAATTTATCACAGACATAGTAATGGTGCAGAAAACTGAGATACAAGACAACATGAACTAGGCTATACACTAGCATATATGTGGAACATTTTATTGGAAGGCGTATATAAAACCTGCAGAAGTCTACCAGAGAACAAAAGCAAATGTGTGGAAGACAAAGCACCAACATTTGAATGCAGACAAGGAAATAGGAACACAACCTCTCAAAAAGCATTTTACTAGGTGTTTAGGTCAGGTAGGAGAGAACAGATGGATCTTGACAAAAAAAGGCAGACAGATTTCTGGTTGATGTGAGAGGAGAGCTGCCAAAGTACCAGATGTGGTTGAGAAGGGACAGCAACCAAATTATTGTTGGTGCCCTTTGTTGGCAGATGTCAAGTTCTGATGTCTTTCATCTACAAAGGTTTGATTCCCTGAGAACACATAGAGGAAGGCTTTTTGTTGTTTTTTAAAAAGTGCAATATTCTACATATAATGCAAAAAGAAAACAGTTGACTCTCTCAAGTGTTGAAGTCATATACAGACTGAACAATGAATTGAACTAAGTGAATCTTTGCTTCCCAGAGGAGATAAAATAATCAAGCAGCAGTGTAATTAATCCTTCACATATTCCTTTTCTTTCTGAACTTGCAATGTGTGCATGCTTTCTAGTAGACCATAAGACAGAATACTAGCAGAAATTTTAAATAACAAGACACACGATGTCATTATTGTCTGGAAACTAGATAAACTGTCTAATAATATAGTGGAACTATCATCAGTATAGCAGCACGTTATTTCAGTGTGATGATTCCCCACACAATATAGTTCAGGACAATAGAAAACAGATGCCTTGGGCAGGTGGTATTTAAGGAGTAAAATTGAAAATTGAAACAGTTTAATATCATATTTCCTTCTTTCTTGAGAAAATTATATAGCTTAGGGAAGTAACAAATAGCTGTGTTCAGACAAATTCTTCTTATGTAAAAGAATAGATTCACAAAATGGCTTAAAACACTTTTTAGTGCAACATTCACAACAAGATTTAAATACATTTTCTCTTATTTTCAGCTTTTCTATAATCAGAGAAGTGACAAAAGTTAGAGACCAAACACCAGTATGAATATACACCAACTTCTAAAATTTCTAATTCCTTTGTACATTTAATACAAAAAAGACAAATACAATGCTATAATTATTAGCATACACATCTCAAAATCACACAGAGCAGAACACAAAGACTATGGCCTAGTATTCGAGTTCAGATAAGGATGTGCTTTTCAGTGAAAATCCCAGAAGATCTCATCTACACTATATATATATATACATATAATACCAAAAGGTATGAGGCACCTGTAATGTCAGAGGGACCAGTGTCAAGGTAGGCAGTTGAGCAAGCATTACAATCATGACACGCCTGGATGATAGAAACACAGAAACACTAGGTTAGAAAAAACCTACAAGATCATCTAGACCAACCATCCTCCTATCACCATCCCTACCCACTAAGCTACTAAATCATATCCCTTAGCACCTAATCTAGACACTTCTTTAACAGCTCTAGGGACGGTGTCTCCACCACTTCCCTAGGCAGGCCATTCCAGTGCCTGACCATTCTTTCTGAGAAAAAGATTTTCCTCATATCCAATCTAAATCTTCTCTGGCACAACTTGTGTCCATTGCCTCTTGTCCTGTCATTAGTTATCTGGGAGAAGAGGCTGACCTCTCCCTCACCACAACCTTCCTTGAGGAAATTGTAGACTGTGATGAAAACTGGCATTGTTATGTACAGCCCCCACACTTTGTCTGCTGCCCACATTGTCATCTGTCCAGCATGTTGCAGCTTCTGGTGTAGCCAGAGGGCAATGTTCCCAGGAGAGTTTTCTATCCACTGTACTCAAGCCAGTGTTTTGGCTTCATTATTTCCCAGTGACTGCAAAGGGTATATCCAGAAACGTAGACACATACAGTCCTCTGTTTAACTACATTCCATATTTCTAACCATAGCATGGTTTAGTCTTGCATGGCCCACTGTGCAATTCAAAGAGTTAGCTCCTGATACACAGCCCAGCTATCTGTGCAAATGATCAGTACACTGTCACCAGGTTCCTTGGTGATAACCTTCCACACAGCTCACAACTCTCTGCCCATTGGCTACTTTGACCGTCCCCCTCTTCAAACCATATGGTGTCAGCAGACAGATGGTATGCCACTGTTCTCTACTTGCTTGGGCTGCCTTTGCTGGACCTATCTATGTACCAGGCATCTTCAGAAATGGGATATTTCCCTTTCTGGATGGAATTATTTTCTGCTGGGGCAACCATAATCTCCTCTGGTGCATCACTATGGTACTTCACTGACCCAAGGATCTTCTGAAGTTCTTCCTTCAACAGTGATGAAGATAAACTGCTCCTCTGACTGAGGTAGGCAATCCAATGTGTCACGGTTTGGACTTCAAACACCCCCATCTCAGGAACATAGGTTAGATCTTTTACCCACCCCTGAATTAGCAATCTTGTTTTTACCATAATCTTGGCTGTTGCAGTTATTAGCTCTACCTCCTGCAGTGCAGAATAGGTAGCCAACAACTGTTTCTCAATCAGACTGTATCTCTACCAGATCTCAGATCAAAACAATTGGGGTTCAAATGGAACTCTGGCGTTGCCACACTCAGCTGTCCTGAGTGACATGGATATCCAGTTCAGCTGAGAGTGTAGGATCAAATATACCCAACTCCTGGGCTTGTTTAACAGCCAGTTTTGCCTGTTGGAAAGCCTTGTGCTCTATTTTCCCTCAGTCCCAGAACTGCCCCTTTTTTCATTAGTCTCAGCAGCTGCGCTAAATGAGGTATAAAATGTGAGAAGTAGATTGTATTTCTGCTGTGAAAGTTTCCAATATTTTTCTGTATGCCTTGCTGGACTTACAACCCCCCCCCTTCCTCCTTGCAAACTATTATGGAAAAAAAAAGTTGGGGTCAGATGTATGGAATTATATAGGCTATGTGCAGGTCTTATGATCCCACCTTTCTCTAATACCTGTACAGTCCTCATTATTTCATCTTTCCTTCCCAGGAGTCTATATTGCTTTCACACTAGTAATTCAGTGTGACTCTGACAGGCAAATAGACTCATGTTTTGCATGGCCTCTCAATATCGCCCACACCTTCCAGACACTAATACACCTACTAGAGTCTGAGTTCACCTATGGTTGTCTGAAGAGTCAGACACCATGAAGTGTTTACGCCTGAGATCTATTCTGAGACTGGGGCAACAGACACCTTGTACTCCCAGGGTGGGAGATGCCTGACCGCCAGCCTCAACCACATCTGGGTAACAGGAATGGTCTGTCCCCTGAACCTACTAATCACCACTCAATCCCCATTGAACTCAGTTGGATCACCATAAATAATTGATGTTTCAACACCTGTGGCAACCAGTGCCATAACTCGCTGTATGTTTTTCCTGGACCAAAAAATTGTGAGCTCAACATAGGGCCTCCAGTCCATTCTAAAGGACTTAATTATAGGGGACTAGCATCCCTTGTCATGGCATGAACTGTGTGACTGCCATATCTTCTCCAACAGGTGGCTTGGGCATAGTAGTCCAGGTCACCAGAGGAGGCTTTTTCCTTTTACTGTGAACCAAGAAACCTTCCAAGTCCCATGTCATTGGTATTTTTTTCAAAAGTTCTCAACTCTTGTTTTTTTGGGGTGATTTTGATTTTTTTTTAATTTTTTGACTGTCCTCCAACTGCTTCCATAGTTGGAGGATGAAGACATGAGTCAACTGGAAATCAATTTTAGTCAGTTAAACCCCAGCCCAAATTAAATCATTAAACATTTATTTTCAGGATACCTGTATGGGTCCCAACTGAGGAGTCTGCAGGGCAGGCCTCCTGGTTTTTGTTACAGGGAGGACCTTGATCCCTACCAATGTTCAAATACTCTATGTGGATCAAAGGTACTCTGTTTCCATGAAATCAGCCACTAGCTCCCTGCCCCCATGTTCCACAAGCAAAGTAACCAAGAAGGCACACTTTCTTCTGGTTTCTGTCAAAATCATTGGACTAAGTCCATTAATTTAGACACCCTATAGAGACGAGCTGTTGCAGGAAGGTGGGTTTGCTCAGGGGGCACCCCTACTGGTCTATCCAGAGCCTTCTTTGTTTTTTTTTTTTTGAGTGACTAAAGGTCAGATTTTGAAAGGATGTGCTTCAATTGAGGCTTCAAGATAAAAGCTTGGATTTTTTTTCTTTGGAGTAGCCAGAACCACTGATTCAAGGACCTGGGTATTCTCCAGTACAATGTTTTGTATTTGTTTTACAGGGATAGTCGAAGCTTGTTTCTTTTCCTGTTCATATCAAGTTGTTCTAGTTTATTGATGCAATCACATAATAATTGGTTCTCATTCTCTAGAGTAAGATTTGAGAGTTCTGCGTGATTTAAAGCATTTAATAGCAGCCATGCCACAGCGGATGCAGCCAGTTGTCGTACACTTGTGACTAGAACATCTTTGTCTAATCCATACAAATATTCCTCTATGGAGGATTGGAATTGAAGGATATTCCCACTATTCTGCAAGGGACTCCATTTTTCAGCCCTAGCTACTAGTTCATAGTAAGAGGATCCCAGAAATCCTGTGATATGCCTTGGTAAATTTTTGACTAAAGGAGCAACATTCTCCCCATAGACCCACTTAAAGATATTCCAATTCCCCTCAATCCCCTCCCCCCTCCCCCCCACCTTTTTTTTTTTTTTTTAGTATATATATATTTTGAATTGTCTTGATCATCAAATACAACAGCAGAGGGACCAGCGCAAATGAGATGTTAGAAGGAAAAAAACTCAGTTGTCTCCAAGGATCTAGGACCCCAGAAAAAAACTCCAAGACAATAGATTTCCAACAAGAGAGCTTTCCACAGTGGCAGACAGCCCTTAAATGAGGTCTAGGCTTGGCTCCTCCCTTTCTGGACACCTTCATCTGTGCTTCCAGAGCTGACCAGGTCTAGTCTCCAGGTTCAGGTCATAACTCAGCAATTCCCATACAGTACTGAAGAGTCATTTTTGTATCAGCAAGAAACACTGAATAGTGTACTCATAGGAAGAGCTGGATAAAAAATGCCACCATTCTGAAAATGAAAAAAAATTGTTTAAATTTCTGCAGTTCTTCCAGAATAATTCTGAACATTCCAGAGATTCTGTTCTTATGATGCATGGAAATTTATACATATTTAAAAATTAAACATACTTCTTCATATATTATTTTCAACCCTCGCTTTCTTAAAACTTTGTGTGTGGGAGTGAGTGAGAAGCAGTAGTAGAGATTTAAACAGATCAGAATTCTGTGAACAGGTTTATTGGCTAGCTTAGCAAAATCTTTGATTGTCAGATTCTGTAGTTAATTCTGTTCTGAGCAACATCAGCATCTATTGCACAGAAGAAAATATTAATACTGAACATAAAGTTTCACTGAGAGAGATAAATACAGGAACTACAGCATCTGGAACTCAGTTAAGTACCAAGCTGCAGAACTAGATTCAATCAGTAGCTATTCTGAACAAAATAAGAACACTGGCAGGAGTATATGGAAATTGAAAATGGAATTTATCTAGCCAGGGATTTAACTGGAATCTCTTCCCTTTGCTGATGAACAAATCAAGAAATTTGTTCCATTTTTTCTAAAACAGGTTATATTTTATTGTTCTGTTCAGTGTTTTTCCTTTGTGAAACTCATTTTATGAATTTCTTATATTGTACAAGGTTAAAATAAATTTTTAAAGGTTTTTTTTGTTTGTTTTAGAATCTCTTTCATTTGAATATATTATTTCATCTGACAATATAACTCATGTGCTTTTCCATCTTTCCCAGTATGTCTTACTTTGCATTGCATACCACTCAGAATAAAAAGCTTACTTACCAAGATTATCACTCACTTCATCGCTATAGATCTATACACTGTTAAATTTAATATATGTTATATGTAAAAACAAACAACAAAAAAAAAAAGTGAATTCTAATTTGTATAGATAACATGCCTCTCATAGTATGCCTCTCATTTCTGCTGTGTAGTCAGTATTGTTTCTGTATAACTAATTTCTATTAAAGAACATTGTTGTTTACATGAAAAAGAATTAATATGAACAAACACAAAGAAGTGCAGAGGCACAAAAGTAGGCACCCCTTTTATTCCTGTTTTGTTTCTGTTTCTGTAAATGCTAAGTGTATCTGAGTTATCTCTGAAGCTGAACATGTGGCCATGTATGTATATATTCACTGAATGTGTGTATGTGGTATGTATGTGCATACTGGGAGTACATGGTCAGCATTGCTACTGGTTACAGAGCTTCAGTAGTTCACCTCTGTCAAGCTGCTTGGTTTGTCCTCTCACTAATACATATCTTTTCCAAATCAAATGTGGTCCAGGATTTATTAAAAAAAAAAAAAAAAAAGGCAGTAGAAACATCAGTGAACTATGAATAATTGATTTTGTAAGGTTGACCCATTTGTAATTAACAGATTGTATATAAAGAGATCGTGAATTCTGTAAATAATTTTATATTTGAAAAATTTATAAAGATCAAGATCTCAACAAGACCCTGAAGCGTATAATGTAAAGCTATTTCTTTGGGTGCATGGCTTTTTCTTATATGGTTTATGCTCTTCAGTTTCTTAAGAGTACTCTAAGAAACATTTTTTACATTGTTGATCTGATTCAAATGACTTTGGGGTCATTTTGTGGTTTTATGTTGTGAACCTTGAGCCTTTTCTGTAGATTTAATGAACTGACCATAACATGATTCTGATATATCTGATTCACACTATAACACATTTTTATCTGCTTTTTGAAAGGATAAAATAGTATTTGTAATCTGCCATGGAACCTTCTTCAAATGAAATTACTTTTATCACAGAAATATTTTGTTCCATCACAAAATAAATATGAGAGCATAAAATTAATTTAATACCAACTTTCACACCACCAAAATATTTTCATAAATGAGAATTAAATTAGATATTATGAATACAATAAGAGTATGTGATTAAGCTATGCCAGCACTCTAAACATCCCTTACTCTCTACTCATTCAAATACAATTGTGGTAATACTTTTTTCTTGAATCGTAATTCAATTCATTTTCCTAATTTAAAGACCATTGCTGTGACTGTAGATGATTTGTAAGTTAATCCAGTAATAAGATTAATGTTTCACAGAATCACAGAATTGTAGGGGCTGGAAGGGACCTCTAGAGATCATCTTGTCCAATCCTCTGCCAAAGCAGCTCCCTAGACTAGGTTGCATATGTAGGCATCCAGCTGGGCCTTGAATGTCTCCAGAAAAGGAGACTCCACAACCTCTCTGGGCAACCTGTTCCAGTTCTCTGTCACCCTCACTGTGAAGAAGTTCCCGCACACATTTGTGTGGAACTTCCTCTGCTTCAGTTTTTAGCCATTTTCCCTTGTCCTATCACCACATGCACCACTGAGAAGAGTCCAGCCTCGTCCCTTTGCCTGCCTCCTGCTCCTTAGATATTTATAGGCATGGATCAGATCCCCTCTGAGTCTTCTTTTTTCAAGGCTGAACAGGTTTCTCAGCCTTTCCATATAAGGGAAGTTTTCCAGGCCCTTTATCCTCCACTTGACTCTTTCCAGGAGATCCCTGTCTTTTTCGTACCGGAGAGCACAGAACTGGACACAGTACTCCAGGTGATGCCTCACAAGGACAGAGTAGAGGGGGAGGATCACCTCCATTGACCTGCTGGCTAGTCTTTTTAATGTACCCCAGGATATCATTGGCCTCCTTGGCCACAAGGGCGCACTGCTGGTTCAGGCCAGCCTGCTGTCTTCTAGGACCCTCAGGTCCTGCTCTGCTGAACTTCTTTCCATCAAGGTATCTCCTAACCGGTGCATGTAGTTACTCTTCTCCAGGAGGAGACTCTACACTTGCTCTTGTTAAACCTCATCTGGTTCCTCTCTGCCCAACTCTCCAACCTGTCCAGGTCTCACTGAATGGAAGAAAAAAAGTTCATTGATAAACACTAAAATTTTTAATTTGCACTGAAATCTCAGAGAGTGTCCAGATATCTTTTGGATGGCTGCTTTGCAAAGCACCTTCGCTGAATGTTCCATTCAAACCATTCTGACTGATTTCCTTAAATTCTCTTGAGAAGTTTGTTCTCTACATCAGTATGAGCTGGGAATATAGCAGAGGCTCATTAAAATCTGAACTGTTTAATTGTTATTATGTATTCACACAAAACTATATATTACTATTGGCCCCTCACTTCAAGAAAGACATTGAGGTCCTGAAGCATATCCAGAGAAGGGCAACAAAGCTGGTGAGGGATCTGGAGCACAGGCCTTATGAGGAACACCTGAGGGAGCTGGGATTGTTCATTCTGGAGAAGAGGAGGCTCAAGGAAGACCTTATTGCTCTCTATAACTAGCTGAAGAGAGGTTGTAGTGAACTAGGGGTCAGCCTCTTCACTCTTTTATCTAGTGGCAGAATGAGAGGGAATGGCTTCAAGTTGCATCAGGAGAAATTCAGGCTTGATGCTAAGAAATACTTCTTCAAAAGAGTGGTCAGGTGCTGGAATGGGCTACCCAGGGAGGTGGTGGAGTCACCAACCCTGGAGGTATTTAAAGAACATTTAGACACTGTGTTGAAGGAGACAGTTTAGAAAGAACTATTGACAGTAAATGGGTGGTTGGATGATCTTGTAGATCTTTTCCAACCTTGGTGATTCTATGAGTCTATGATTGTATTTTTCTTACTTTATTACTAACACTTAAATAAAACAAATGCTATCTTCCTGCTGTTCTTACCCTAAAAATAGTGAACGTGAATCTTTACAGTAACACCTCTGGTTACAGATTCATACACTTAGTTCTGCTTTGGGAATATCAGAAGCTGAGCTACAAGGAGCAGTGCAAAACCTTGGATGCGTGAAGTGCTGTGTTCTTGGGGATTTTTTTTTCCATGTTACATATTTTCCCAAATACTGTTCAAGAAAGTACTATCTGCTGAGGAAAAAGGCAGGAAAGAGACAACTCCTATCTTTTGATGATTCCTAAGGCTTCTTCATATATTCTTTATTATGGATAAAAAGTACAGACACTCTACTGAGTTTCATATTTAAAACAATCATTTTAAAATGCATAAACTGTTGAATATTTTCTATCAGTCATTTAAGAGTGCAATTGTGTGTATACTGAAATAAGGAAAGTATTTCTTACATATTTGAAAAGGAAAAGAAAGACTGAAGAGAAAATCTACATATGAAATTTTGATCTACTTTCTCAATCCCAATTTAATTTACACAAGAGCATGCAAAAAATAAAACCATATGTCTGATGGTGTAGTTTAGATGCTTCTTGAACTCTGGCAAGGTTAGTGGCATGACCACTTCCCTAGAAAACTTGTTTCAGTGCCAAACCACCCTCTAGTGAAGAACCTTATCCTAATATCCAGCCTTAACCTCCCCAACATACCTTCATGTCATTCCCTCAGGTTCTATCACTGATGACCACAGAGAGGAGATAAATTCTTGCCCTTCTGCTCTTCCTATTGAGGAAGATGTAGGCCATGATGAAATCTCCACCAGGCTGCAGAAATCAAGGGACTTCTGCTCCTCATATATCTTCCCCTCTAAACCCTTCACTTTGTAGCCCTCCTTTGGGCTCCTTTCTATATTGCAGTGCTCAAAACTGCACACAAAACTCAAGGTGAGGCAATGTAGAGAGGGACAATCACTTCCCTTGACCTGCTAGCCATTCCATGTTTGATGCACGTCAGGTTGGCCTTCCTAGATGACTGGATATTCTGTGACTCATACTCAACTTGATGTCAACCAGTCCCTTTCAGTGGGGTTGCCCTCTAGCGTCACATCCAACAGCCTGTATGTATAGCCAGAGTTGCGCCCTCCCAGATGCAGAATATGACACTTGTTCGTGTTTAACTTCATGTGGTTGGTGATTGCCCAGATCTCTAATTTGTCTACATCAAACCCTAAAATGGAGCCTCGGGGAGCTCCACATACCCTATTATATAAACAGAAAACTGTAACTTTAATTTATTGTGTTGTTACAAGCTAGCTATGCTGCTCAAAAAAAAAATTGAGTAAATTAATAACCTTTAAAAACTCTACTACACATTCAGAAACATACTTATTTGCTCAGCAATTCCACTTGTTATTCCATGTACTGTAAATCTAAACAAGAAGACAAATATGATGAAAGAATGCCCTCTAAATGCGTTTGTTATAACAATTAATTAAAACAGGTATTATGCAAGTCCACCAGGACACAAATATGTTATAATATACATACATACATAACCAGAATGGTGAATTAGATTGAGAATGCTTTTTCTCATAAAATGAAGTATAAGAAAATGTGTATTTAATGTATTAAACATATTAAGTATAATTTAATAATCATACAAATAAAACTTAATTTTACTTTTCCTTTTATTTGCTTATTTTTTCTAAAAACAAAACAAAACAAAACAAAAAACTTCCAATATCAGGAAAGGGGATTTTACAAGGTATTATCATTTGTTTAAACCTGTTTCCATTTGTCATAATTCAATTGATATTTTTATCTTTTTGACTTTCTAGTAACTTTCTAACAGTAATTGAGAGAAATGTTTGAAGCAAATATCTTTTGATCATTTTCGGGATACTTACTTACTAAAACTTTATAAGCACTTGTTTATCAGAGTTTGTTCTAATGTTTCAAAATACAGAGAAATTTGTTTTTAGTAACCTTAAAATGGCTTCATTTATTAATTGTTCTATTTTAATCAAATTAAACTTTCTTTAAACAATTTCTAGACAAAGCAAATGTTTTAATATCCAAGTATACACAAACATGGAGTTGTCAACCCATGTGAAAGTGTTCTTTGTAAATGTCACAGTATATGTCATAAGAAGCTAATACCAAACTTTTTTGGGTGGGAAGAATAGATGTGGTTTGAAAACAGTTTTCTGGTCTCTATGCTATACGCGGTTTTTAAATACACTAGTTAATGATAAGAGACTGGTAACAGTCTGGAAGAAGAACTCAAGATAAGTCCTGCTGAGAAGGGCTTAGTACTCCTGGTAGATGAAAAACATAACATGAATCAGCAGTGCGCACTTGCAGCCAAAAAGGCCAATAATATCCTGACCTGATTCAGAACAGGGGAGACCAGCAGCGCAAGAGAGGTGATGGTTCCTCTCTACTCTGACCTTGTGAGGCCTCATCTGGAATGCTGCATCCAAGTCTGGGTCCTCCAATGCAGGAAAGATGCGGAGCTTTTGAGGAGAGTTCAGAGGAGGAGCACAAAGATCATTAGAGGGCTGGAGCACCTCTCTTATGAAGACCGGCAGAATGAGCTAGGCTTGTTCAGTCTGGAGAAGAAAAAGCTGGAGGGACACCTCATTATAGCCTTTCAGTCCTTAAAGGGAGGTTTTAAACAGGAGGGAAATCTATTTTTACACAGATAGATAGTGATAGGACAAAGGGGAATGGTTTTAAACTAAAGGAGGGAAGATTTAGATTAGATGTCAGGGGAAAGTATTTCACTAAGAGGGTGGTGAGGTGCTGAAACAGGTTGCCCAGAGAGGCTGTGGATGCCCTGTCCCTGGAGATCTTCAAGACCAGGTTCAATGGGGTCCTGGGTAACCAGATTAGTGATTAATCTAGTGGCTGACAATGCTATTTGTGGCAGGGGAGCTGGAACTTTATAATTCTTGAGGTTCCTTCCAACCCAAGAAATTCTGTGATTCTATGAAGAGAGAAACAGACGGCTTAAAAATGTTCTCAGGTTAGAGATACTTACTCTATAATGTCACATAGCTGTTTAAAACTTTAAAAAGTTAATTAAATTCAGATATTCAATTTAAATTGAATGTTTATTGTACACTAAATACATAACCTTTTTAATAAGAATTAATAAAGTTAAAAAGTAGTACCAACCTAATCTGTTTGCCTTATAATTAACCCAACCATGCCAGCAATAAATGAGCTTTTGTGCAGTAATTGATAAATTAAACTTGCAAAGAGCTTTAGGATTTAACGGGTGTTTAACAAAATAACGTTGTTGGGTTGATTGGATATCAATTAATTGCCAAAAATTAGCATGTTAATTGGCATTTATTTTAGTATAGTCATAGCTATCTAGTCAATTGCTAATTAAAATACTGAAATAATTTCTTTAAATTTATAAGATTGAGATTTTGTTTTTATTACCTATTTGGTTCTGGGGTAATGATATGGCAAGTAAATTTATGTGCCTTGTTTATTGAATCTCTGTAGCATCAATTCATTTTCTATTAGCAGTGAAATACTCTTAATAATAGCACATTTATGATGTGGATTTGACATCACGTATTCTGATGTACAATGTCTGCATTTGAACTACCTTGTGAGATCAGTGTCTTCTCTTTCCTCATTTACTGCACCTCTTCATCATGTTTTTCTTTTCTGTTCCTTCCATTTGATGTTTCTTTTCTTTTCTGGAAACCATGTCAGTATGGACATAACAACAGGATGTCGTAGTCTCTATATATGTCAATGGGACCCAGGGCACAGGCTCAATGTTGTGGGGGTGGGTTGTCAGGGATCAGGACCAACCCCATTGCCTCACAACCCTGACAGCACTTAGTCCTCACTCTGTGAGGCAGGACCTAGGCCTGACAGCTGTCCTGACCTTGGTCTGATCTCAGGGATCTGCCCAATTCCCCAGATTGTGACTGTTCCTCTAGTTGTCCTGCTCCAGACTGCATCTTCTGGCCTTGGAGGGAGCAGCTGGCCCTCACTGTGCTCTCTGTCATTTAAATTCCCTCACAATCTCAGTTGACACAAAACATGACAGAGTACTGTTTTTACAGAGTACAGATAGAGCGCTGTAATTTTATTTTAACTGGGGAAGTATGTCTTGGTCTGCAAATGAAAACTAAAAGTTCTTCTTAGTTCTTCACTGATACTAATCATACAATCCATACTGTAACTTTTAACTCAAACTTGGACAAAGATTCACTGAACAAATTGGGTTATAGGCAACAAAAGTGTCTCTCATCACAAATCTTCCTTAGTCTGTCTCTCAGTTTTTGTTACCTGAAATACCTGCAGATTACTACTTGGATTCCCTTAGACAAGAATTTCCTTTACTCATCCTTTCCTTTCAATCTATCCACCTTTCAAGACATGATTTTTTATTTTTTACCTCAATTTATTAAAAGCCTGTAGATAATAGGTGTCCCACTTTTTGGCTTCCCTGAACTAAGTTAAGTGAAAAGGAATTGTCTTAATCTGCATATAAAATGTATGTATAAGATAAAACAGTATAGTTAATGTATGTAAGTAACAAAACTGATTTTCTATATATATATTTGTATTAAAACATGAAAAAAGAGAACAATGAAAGCATAAAACTAGAGGAATATTGGATGTTGCTTTACTGAGAGTAATTTATCTGCATATAATTTGGTGGAAATAGCTGCAATTCTTAGTGAGTTTTCAAGGTGCTTCTCATAATTTTTTGGAAAAAAAAAACGATTTTTTTCTGTAATTTTGAAACCTATTCTCAAATTCCTTTATCAAAATGGAAAGCAAGGCTGCCAACATATGCATAAACTTATTTGTCAGAACTTAAGCTTGTTATAATTTAAGTTTCATTGTGGATATTGTTCTGGTTCGAAATATATCACAAATAAGTTGATTTTCACATAAAGGCCTGATTTGTGGAAACAAACTTTATAACCCGGAGTGAGGTGATTAAGCAGGTATGTTTATTTGGTGCTGCACACACACACCAGGTGCAAGGAGGGTATCCCCACCTAACATGCACAAAGTGGAGGAAAAAGTAGTTGCATAATTAAAAGTACAAAGCGTGCATATTCATTACATTCCTGAGAGTGGAATGGACTATTACAATCAGTTACAATAAATCATTTCTGTAGGTACCACCTCAAATTCCTTTAGGTTAAGCATGCGCAGTCTCCTGGCACTTGTGAGCAGGGTTCTTGAAGATGAAGGCCGTATGTCTTCCTTGCTGTGTACTTTTCATCCCTCTGCATTTCAAGGAAATAATCCAGTTTTATCTAGCTCTCAGCTAGCCATAGTTTTGCAGTTTATTGTCTTTGCTCAACCACCATTTGGCCATCATATTGTTTTTACTCAACCATCATTAGTCTTGTCCTCCCTGTCCCAGGTGGTACTTCCACCAGTCTTGCCTTCATTAATCTTTCTTCTCTTAGCCTGAATCATTCTTAAGTCCTTTAACCCACTCTTACTCTGAGTCAGGGCACATGTTTAACTCATTTCAATGACCAATCAAATCCACCAAATTTGTTAAATCTGTAAGCCATTTTTAATCTTCATGTTCAGGTACAAGTTTTCCTTTTGATTTCATAAATGACAATTCTTAAAATCTTTTTAGCACATTTCCCCCACTCAGCCACCTTACTTCATAAAACTAAATAATGCTCATAGTCAGCATCCATACTTTCAAGGAACTCCTGAAATTAGCAATGATTCAATACATTGAACTTTATGAAATTCCCAACTTAGATGATGATATGCAAGATATCATCAATTTAAAAAAAAATTCAACATACATTTTCTTGATGTAGAATGCAGTGATATTTCATCAAATGTGAGTTCCCAGCTACAATTGCATCAACTTATGTTAATTTTATAAGTCCCACTTTTTTAACAACCATCACTGAGTCACTAGCTGTACCAGGTACACTGACAAAGATTAAGGAAAACTGCTTTAATTTAATTTTTACTGTTTTATAAAAATCAGGAGATTTACTTGTGTCTTTTCGTGGCACCAAATAAATCATTTCTTCAGTTACATATGCATTATCAATACTTGTAATAAAAACAGCAAGCCGAGCCATATCTGTACCAACAGTACTTTCAACTATCAACAAAGCATACAATTTGAAATTAGTAGCTTTATTCTTCAAACAAATTTTGATAGATTTTTCTATTTATTCAGTTTATCTGGCTACAGTCTGTGAAACAAACTGATTTTAGAAAAAAAATGTGATTTTTTATCAGGACAAATTATATTTGCCATGCTTTCCAAACATTGCTTAAAACATTCACTATCAGTAAATGGTTTTGATTCTTTTGCAATCACATTTGCTACCACATAAGTAGCTTTTAGAATAGAGTTTGTTTGAGTTGCAACTTCTATTTTATTTTATTTTTTATCTGAGATGACAGACCTTTTTTAGTACTATTATTTTGTCTTTATATAACATTCTGTGATTCTGTGATTCCTTGATACACATTGAATTTGGCAGCATGTTTTTGCATACAATATCTCTTTAAATTGTAGTCTTTAAAAACTGACATGATTTTCTCACAAATTAAGCATAATTCTATAATATTTGCCTCAACAAAAGAATATTCATCTGCCCATTTTTCAGTGAAGAGTTGTGCGCCATCCACATTATATTTTTCTTTTTCTGGAGTGTTCTGATTCTGTTTTCCTTTGAGATGACATTAGGTAAGTTGAATGTGTGTTTGTTAGGTGTGAGAGGTACGGTTAGCAATGCCTTAATCCCTCTCTGCATCCTGGATTCATCCCAGACAGCATTAATAGCATCCTGTTTAGTTGTCACTGAGCAATGAGTATATGCCTGGGGCATATCAAGTTCACACAGGCCCACTTCTCCAGCCTGTTCAGGTCCCACTGGATGGCTTCCCTTCTGTCCAGTGTATTAGCTGCACCACTCAGCTTGGTGTCATCTGCAAACTCAATTCCATCATCTATGTCATTGATGAAGATGTTGAAGAGCATCAGCTCTTAGACCAACCCTTCGTGGAACTTGTAACACTTTTGATTAGAAAGGTAAGTATAATGAAAGCCAAAATGTCACTAAGTGGCTTTACTTCTTGAAGATATATATATTTATAGATAAAATATGATTTTAATGAAATAATAAACTATAAATCTAAATAACTATAAATATATTCTGAATAAATATTATATTTAGTAGGTAATCTGCTTTGTATTTTTTGTTTGCCTTTTGTTTGTTTTTTGTGTTTAATATAACTAATCTAAAAAGAAAAAAATACAAAATCTAAAGGTTTCTCAACTACGTCAAGAAGTAGGGCAGTATTTACATAAACCACAGGAGCTGAATAGAAAAGAGCAGATGATGTAGTAACTCAATTTTCAGAATGATTTAGTTCTATGTCCTGAATTGTATAGAATGTCAAACTAGAGTATAGTTCATACCATTTACAGGTCTTTTTATAAGTTTTGTAAATTTGCTTGCTTGTACCTTATGTAGTTTTACTGTACAGTGCAGTATACAAGATACTTCAGTGGTGAGAGTTTTCCTCCTGTTGTAGAGGAAAATACTGTTTTCCTTTCTTATACTCCACACATTAATCCTAAAACAAAAACAAAACATTAAAATGATTTGCATTTAATAATGACCTTAAATTCAAATATTTAACAACTCTGACTTGGAACCTAGCATCTTAGAATTGAAAATGAGTCATCATAATTTGAGACCCAGTAAGAAGTTTGGTTATCACAGAGTTTGGATGTCATTAAGGCTACTAAGGTTACTGGGTACTAGGCTGTTAAGGCTACTGTATCTTAAAATTCTCTTAGAATACTTTATCAGCATATAAGTGATTCTAAGATGATGTAATTAACATACCAGTGGGTGAAGAAAAATGGGTACAGTGCTGTCCTATGGGGCATTTCATTATGTATGTCTCTCCCTTGAAAATTTCTCCCTCTCCACATAGGAAATTTAGGATTATTTTAGCTTGGAGAGAGCAGGTATAAATATATTCATATTTTAAATTGAATGAGCCAACAATAAAAGATGCTCTAATACAAATTTGTACATCAGTTCAATATTTTGCTTGTTTGTTGCTAAATGGAAAACTAACAATTCAGCATTTCCACTTATGATACACCATTATTATTACTACTATTTTGAATCTGGAGAAATTTTTCCATTTGCATTCATATAATTGAAGGTAACATTATTAAGTTGTGTAAAATCACTGTCAATAACTTCTTTGATGATGTTTTGTTTTTGGTTTTTTTAGCAGTCCCTTGGAGGTGGTATTAAAGATGTCTGTCAGACAAAATATGCTATTTACAATTGACATCTAGAAGTCAAATAATCTATTTATGTTTGGATAGTATCAGTAGATGCCTAAATTTCTGCATATTAAGCACTGTCTTTGAAATACTAACAGAACAGCTTGGCATTGTCTGTGGGAATGTGTTTGGGTCTATTTTTTAACTTAAGTATTTACATGCTTTATGGGCTACTCTTAGACTACTCTAAATACCGGCTGTCTTCCTGTATTTGTGTACACTAACACAAATAATACAGTTATAAATAAATTTTTGTGAAGCTTGCCAATAACATGCATGCTTGTTTTTTTTTTTTTTTCTCCAAAGTTTGTTTTAAGGAAGATTGAATATTTTCCACTAATATTGCATTTTATACTACAGTTAATCATTTATTACAGAAGCTACCATTTTCCTTCTCAAATATGAGTACCAGTACATATTTTAAAAGCAAATACAAATATTTTGAGTTGAGTACTATATAGATATTTACTCAGAATTAATACATAAATTACTAGTCAAGGCCTAGTAACTAGCACTATTCCCTAGGGGTCAGTTCTGGGTCCAGTTTTGTTCAACATCTTCATCAGTGACCTGGATGAAAGGATAGAGACCACCCTCAGTAAGCTTGGAGATTATATGAAGCTGGGAGAATTGGCTGACACACTTGAAGACCATTCAACAAGACCTGGACAGACTGGAGAGTTGGGGAGGGAGGAACCTGATGAGGTTTGATGAGAGAAGTGTAGAATCTTGCAACTGGAGAAGAGGAACTGCATGCATTGGTACTGATTAGGAGATACCCTGCTGGAAAGGAGCTCAGCAGAGAAGGACCTGAGGGTCCTGGCAGACAACAGGCTGGCGACGAGCCAGAAGTCCACCTTTGTGTCCAAGGAGGCCAATGGTATCCTGGAGTGGATTAAAAAGAGTGTGGCCAGCAGGTCGAGGAAGGTGATCCTCCCAACTCTGCTCTGCCCTGGCAAGGCCACATATGGAAAACTGTGTCCAGTTCTGCGCTCCAGGAGTCCAGGGAGGTCCACAAAGGTGATTAACGCCCAGGAGCACCTTGCATATGAGGAAAGACTGAGTAACCGGGTCTGTTCAGCCTGGAGAAAAAGAAGACTGAGGGGGGATCTGGAAAACGTTTATAAATATCTTAAGGGAGATGGAAGGTAAATGGATGAGGCCAGGCTCTTCTTGGATGTGTGCAGCAAGAGGACAAGGTAATGGCCTAAAACTTGAACATAGGATGTTCCATAAAAACATGCATAAGAACTTCTTCGTGGTAAGTGTGATGGAGCACATAATCAGGTTGTCCAGAGAGGTTGTGAAGTCTTCTTTTATGGAGATATCTCACCTGTTTGGATGCCTATTTGTGTAACCTATTGTGCAGTGCTTGCTTTAGTAGGTGTGGCTGGACTCCAGCACTTGAGGTCCCTTTAAAACTCTTTAATTCTGTGATTCTTTGAAATTATGGGATATGTGTCTTTCACTCCCCAAGTAATGTCTAATATTTATTTTGATGGAAACAACAGATAAAATAGAACAATATCACTATTTGGTAGAGCAAATTCTCAGCAACAAAACAGTATTTTTCAACATAGTTCCCACCAATAGCTATGCTTTTTTACCAGTGATTAACAAGAGCTCATATGTTGAGTTCAAACAAACCTGCATCAGCAGAGGTGACCCACTGTTTCACAGCTGCTATGATGGTGCCTCACTGTGCTGACATCCGCTGTTTTGTCTCCATAAAAGTTAGCAAGCATTGATGAATGTCAATGAGTGCAATTATTTCTGCATGGAGGAATTCAGTTGCTCCAGAGCAGTTCACTTCATATTCACTATCATGTTAGATGCCATTTTGTCAGACTGCCTGTTCACTGTCATTTGTTGCAAAGCAACATAATGTAATGGAATACTGGTAGGAAGATACAGCTTCTACTGCCAACCACCAACATCCAGTTCTGATATAGTTTGTCAACATATCTAAATAGGAGGCATTATTTTTAGATCAGGCCTTGTATATAGTATATTACCTCTTATCTACCTTCCAATACAATCGTTCTTATTGTCAGGATCTGTCATTAGAGGTAGTATCTCTTTACTGGTCTAACTGGCATGGCTGAAAAAAATCACCAAGCTTTTGGGCACACGTATTTCTCAAGGTCTGAAATAGAGACAGTAAATTTAAAAGTAAAATGCAAGGTGAAAACAATAGCTCAGAGTTTATTTAGATATGTATCAGACAATCTGTGAAAGATAGTTTTGGAGGAGAAGAGATGAGACAACAAAAAAGGAAAGTTAGACTAAAGAAATAGAAATTACAGATAGGGTAATTATCTCCTTGGGCAGAGGAAAGCTTTTAATATAGGTAGTCTCAAAGATGGATAGATTAGAGAGAGGAAAAATGAATGGGTAATCAGCTATAAAACAATTTTTTGTCTTTTCTATAGAGAACATCTGATTCTATGGGATTTTTTTGAGTTCCCTTTCTTTTCTTCCCTTTTTCTTCCCTTCTCTCTACTCCCCACCCCCTTCTTGGAATATCATAAAGAGTATTTTATGATGTTAATGCTTTTATGATTTTTAGTTTACAGTCAGAAAGGCAGCCATGAATTTTAAAAGATCTGAAAACAGTGTGAATATCTTAGCAAAAGAGATCAGTGCATAAATAGACATGCAAGGATTTTGAACAAAGAAACTCTTGGTAAGATTTGGATTCGCTGAAGTGAAGAAAGAAGGAATTTAAAAGGAAGGAAGTCTGTAATACTGATTACCAGGAAGACACTGGTCATCTGATCCAGAAAGCTGACAATCAGTTGGCTAATTATCTGAATAATGATGGCACAGGCTGCTCAGATCTCATATTTGTTTAAGTACATAAACCTCTGCTTTGACAAAAAAACTTAATCCTGAGTTTTGGGGAACAAGCAGTTGTTTTGCACTGCAGGTTTTTTTGTTGTTGTTTTGTTTGGTTTTGGTGGTAGTGCTTTGCTTTCTTTTAAGATAAAAAGGAAATCTCAGAAGTCTTAATCATAGATAACAAAGATAAAAATGTGCAGAGAGAAAAAATAAATGAAATGTTAATTTCTTAGGAAAATAAAAGCTTTTTACTCTGAGAATATTTTTGGATCTCCATATGCTGACATTTTTATGGACAATAGTTATATGGTTAGGTGCAAAATCTATTTTTAATGTCCATTATGTCATAGGCATAGCATCAGTAATTGTGTAAGACATGCATACACCCCTTTGTGCATGTTACCAATTGAAGAAACATAAAGGAGAACAATTTTAGAATTTCATATATAAAGAGAATAATATTAATAAATTTATGAAAATCGTGAAATTGTATTTCTTACAGTATGAATACAATGAATTGGGCTCCCTTCTTTTTAGCTTGACTACAATATAGGTTGTTTTTCACTAGTTTTCTCCTTGTTGAGTCTTGGTAAGAATAATGGCAATAAGACAAGAAGTAGATGCGTTTGCACTGGAGAGTATTGTGGTCTAATTTTCAACATACATATGCAAATTCATCTACAAACACAAAACTGTAATTTGTCATGGTGCACTTTTCCATCCATGTTGAAAATCTGTATTCATAGTTAAATACACCATTCAAAGAAAATTGTGGAAATATTGCTCAGTAACACATATTTGAATTATGCTAAAACAGCACTGTCGTAATATGTCATGTCCTCCTGCGTTTGGAATGAATGTACAGTTTTTGTTTGTATGCTGCTCTACAAGATGCAGCATCTTGGGAAGCAAAGCAGATTTTCACTGCTTAGATAAGTACTATTGACAGCAAAGGGCTAAAAGCAAACAGTGTAGTGATTTGTGGATTACTAAGGTTCTTTTTTAGTAATTGTCAGTAATAGAACAGCTGTTCCTTATGCATACTAAATTTCAGCCAAAAAAATTTCTCTAGCAAATCAGCCAACAGAATAGTACAGCAGTTGATTCTTAAAGCTAGAATAGAACAAAGTCAGCTAAATGTTAAAAAAAATATATATATGAATAATTTTATCATTAGTATCCAAATTGGAAAGAGAAACTCTGAGAGAGTAATAATCAAGTTCTGAATGAGGGTGAAATGATTTCCTTTTTCTGTCAAGCTTTTTCATCACAGATTATATGACTTTCAGGAAAAAAAAATGTATATAGATAATGTACAGTAGAAGTACTTACAGGCTGTTGAGGAGACAATAATACTAATTCTTGACAATGTGTTTTTGCCTAGAAAAGATATTGTGGTGTTTATAGTTTAATGTGCAGTAAATTAGGTCCACTTTTGCAACAGCAGAGTCAATGTCGATTTTAATAGCAAAATACAAATCTGAGTGATGTATGTAACTGGAATTATGATACAATACATTTGTTTAAATGCTTATGACTATTCCAAAATACAAGAGATATATCTGAAGCATAATTATCAAGCGAAAAAAAGATGGAATATAATCAACTAGAAAAATACTAAAAATTATAGATTAAATCCCAAGTGAACTGCTAACATCAGAAATGTAGGAAGAGTAGGAATTAAAAAAGGGTGAAGACAACAGAGACTATTAGTTCAGTAGCAAGGATATAAAAGTGAAAGCATAGATTCAAATTGTTCTTCTAAAATGTAGAATGGCAAAATATACTAATTACTGTCCTTATAATTTCATGTTTCAGTCATACACAAAGTTGGAATTGGATAAAAAAATTGAGTGAAGTAGCTGCCAAGCTATGTAATAAAGTAAAACAGGGATGGACTTTGTTAGAGAAGATACTTATGTATATATATATATATATATATATATATATATATATATATATATAAGTATACATACATATATATATATAAATATGTATGTATACTTATATGCCACTTATGTGACAATACAAGGATGCAGTAGTTACATCAGATGACAGATTAAGTCCTTAAATTAAATGTGGTGACTAATTTGTAACCCAACTCTTCCTTCCAGTGGTAACAGCTGCAGAAAACAGCTTCAGTTTTACCAAAAGGTCAAGGCAGTAATAAACTGATGTAATGTTATTGCCTATGAATTATTTTTAATTTTCTAGCATCATGTTGCTTTCTGACTGCTATTTACTCTGTTCTGTTTTTGCTTTTTTTTTTTTGCATTGTATTCATGTTTGCCAAGCAACACAGCAACAGCATTCATTTGAACAGCATTGTCCTAAGCATGCCTTGTATTTTTTTATTTTTTCTTTTTACTCTTTTGTTCAGATCAGAGCTGCATCTATAATTGTCCAAAGTTAACACACTCAATGCACTATGCTTCAATACTTGAAAAAAAAGTGCCTGATAACAGATGACTTTCTTTTTCATTAAATGTTCAAAAATTCATCTGATTAAACAAATCTACTTTGTTATCTGGAACGCATACATAAATGTAAAAATGGCATGAGAATGGATAAAGAATATACATGCAAAGATTCAAACAAATTGTTGCATTTTCAGCCGAATTTGTATTGTGCTATTAAAAACACATATATAATAACAACATGATGTCTAGATCAAAATGTTGTCTTTTATCAGCTATATTCCACAAAAAGTTAATCTAGAAGTAACACTTCAGAAAATAACTGATAATTCATGAAAGCACCTCGAATTTTGAATTCATTTTGAATTAATGGTCACATAGTTCTGGATGATCAATTTATGCAATTAAATGGCTGACACTGAAGATAAAAGTTTGTTTTTTCCAGCTTTTACTTAGATTTTGGGGAAAGAGGGGCACCTTCAGATGGTATGGTAGTCCATCTAAAATGTAGGATAAAGAGATTCTTGTAACATGCTAATTAAAGGCAGAGTACTAAATTAAGCTTAAATGCCAAATACATCCAGCTTAAAAGCTGAAGGTAGATTATCTGGTTAATGTCCATTATTTGTTCATTTTACTCTTCCAATTCTGTTCCACATTTTTTTAAAATATTTATACATTATATAAAATATTTGTCTTCCTTACTGAAATGTTGCTATTGTAACAATAAATTTGTAAATAGCAAAATGTTTTCGAATATTAGTATAATAATATACACTGCATCTAAATTGTATCCAAAGTCATATGTCAAACCAAGGATCACAGTTAAAAAGTTAAAATTCTAATGTTTTCATTAAAATAGATTTCTAACTTTAATCCTAGTCAAACTCCTGGTGATAGCTACTGGCTTTTGTGGATTTTGAATCAAGTTAAGAAATCTTACTTCAGTCTATATAAACTGTAACAGGTATATCCTGCAAAGACTGATGGGAAAAGTTCTACTCATCACTACTAATTATTTCAGATACACAAGTTCTATATATACCTATGATTTGTTCTCTAATGTCAGTACTTTTATGAAGAAGATACTCTGAAGTATATTTAAAAATCCAAATCCAAACTCCTGTTGGGAAGAAAATTCAGAGATATTTACTGAGCTATTGAAATTTCATCTGCCTTCATATGTCTTATTGTGAGGTAAACACTGTATGCTCAATCTGAAAACTACTTAAAAATCCAGAAAATATTTTTCTGATAGTGATTTAAGCATTACTCAATAATTCTAGTAGTAAGATTGTGACAGTGGAGACTGTACTAAGAGGTTTCTAAAATCTTGTTCTACCTTAAATCACCTGTGCAAGCACTTACAGCACTGACTGTCAATGGTATTTGATATTCTAAACTTAAATTCCTTTTAGTATTTGAAAATCATATCTACAGTCAATAAAATCAGATTTGTTATATGCACAGGTACATATTGTTAAGAGAAACTTCATAACATCTTAGCTCAGGAAAGTTAGAAGGATATAACAAAAGCATATAATAATTTTAACATTGTCAGTGTGAATGAATAGAACATTGAACATTGTTCACAATTGCATTTCTAATTACTACTTTTATTGCTCTTTTCTTCTTGAAAGTATACCCCTACTGGATTCTGCCTTCCCATTACTTGCAACAATGGAAAAATATCTTAAGAAGGAAGAAACAAGACTGAAAGGAAAATATATGAGAAGAAAAGTAATGTATAACAGGACGCAGATGTTAATGACACTGTTTCACACAACATTCTTGTTACGAAACTTAGAAATGTGGCATAAATGAGTGCATGGTGAGATGGACTGAAATATATAACCCTTGACATGTTATTGGATTGATACTACTGATCTTTTCATGACTTCCTCTTCAGTTGTTTATATAGGTCCCAAAGATAGGGGATCAGCTTTCCACCACCTCCCTTCTTAGGTGTACCTGCCTGGATAAGTGCTAAGAAAATTTTTTTACGTCACCTTCCTATTACATTTCTGTGCATTTTTTTTGTACACATTCTGCAGCCTTCCCTTTTGTTTTTGGATTTGCTCAGTTACCCCAAAAATATTTTCCCTGAGCAGCCCCCAGTAAGACTCTACAATGTAAAGGGGATTCCTGTCAACAAGCAGGACTGCATATCAAAGGGATATAATTTGGTATATGGGCTCATAGTGCTGTGGGAATACATTCCTTGCCATACAACCAACTCCCAAAGGTATTGTCCAGCCTCCTCCATATGCTCCATGCAGCTAGTTTATCATTCCCATCATGAGAGGAAGTGTAATGTGCATGGATATCTTAATAGAATACATTCCAGAAAGTCCCCTTTTGTCCATATGCAATCAAAGCTTTTACAAAATTATGTCTAACCACAGTAACTGTTTATGTGCTAAACACACCCTATTCCACCCCTCACTCCTGTCTAAGATGAAAAGCAACCATGCCCCAGATCCACACTTAATCCCCTCTCAGAGTAAAAACAATCTTACATCCCTCCTCTTGCATGGAACACTGGCTGTTGCAGTGCTGGATTCTCCACACCTTGTGCTGTCACTTTTCCTGTAATTCAACTCTTTTATTCAATAGGTAGGTAGCTCTGAGAGTTTATATATTTCTCACTCAGATCTCATAGGTACCATCACCACCTCAGTGAATAACAGTTGCTAAGGTGTCATTACACTGTAAAAATAAAAGCTAGCAGAGATTTAAAAACATCAAAACTTTGGATCATGCTCCAAAACATAGTTTAAGTAGGAAGAAGGGTGGGGGTTGTAGCAAATTTTGAGTTCTCTCTGAATTGTCACAACGAGTTTCAGATTAGGGGCCTCAAGAGCAATAAATCTGTAATTTAAAAGGTTTTTATAATTTTTATATATTCTGTAGCAAAATTGCTAGAGGATGGGTAATTTTTTTTCAATTCACTTTGGGTGATTCATCCAAAAGATGAAAAAGACTACTTGCTGAGGCACACTCAGTTTAACTGTCTGCTCTTAATGATGAGGTTGACCACAGAAATAATTTATATTTCTGAAACAGAAAACTCACTAAATAGGAATTCTCCTCAGAAGTAAAAATAAAAATAAAACAAAATATCCATAGCACGATGAAGAACATATTATTTGGAGATCCCTAACACTCAGGAAAATAAAATAATACATAAGAAATTTAATTGATTAGCTTCTCAGTTTAGACATTGTCATTCAAACAAAAAGCAACAGAAACAGCCATTCTGGAAGACCTTAAATGGAAAGTACAAATAGTTTTTCACTGAGGTATTGAAGTCTGGATGACCGTGGATGCTTTTATTGTAATACTGCTTTGAAGATAAAATAAAAGTGTGTGTTCATGTGTTGACTGATATTTATTTGTCAATCATCTTCTAATGCTATCATCTTCATTTCTCAAATTTAATTTTACATAACATCGTTATATGTAAAAGAATTAGATTTTCTTCCCAGTGTTAGGAATATATTGTTTAGTACATGAATGCTAGAGAAGATGTTCTTCACCTGGGATATTTTTCAAGGTGCTATTTATTAACTATAAACTGTTTAGATTGAAATAAAATTGATGAGTAGAGCTTTTTTACTTTTTATTTATTTTTTTTTGCAATATAATTTTATTTCTAATAGAAAGTGTCATATGTATTATTTCCTATTCAAAAATAGTAATTATTTTTAAATGAGCATCTTGTCAAATGTGTGACAGAAACTTGCCTGTTTATAATGGAATTGGAAGGAATTCTCTTGGTAGTCACAATCTCTTCATATTTCTCCCTTGAAATAAATGCAATATATTGAACACTGTGAAGCAATTTACAAATTGGAATGATAAAAATTGTGGCTGATCATTGGGGAATTTCAATGCAATATGAAGTATGTCTCCTGACTAGAAAACTCCATCTAATTTAACACCTCTTCTTTATCCATAAATGTTCCAATACTTCTAACTTACAACCATAGGGAGTAACTTACCTGAAAGTCAAAGTTAAAAAGGTAGCAATTTAAGAAAACTTAGTTACTGAAGCAGATTTAGAGTCCAATGTGATAGGAGAAGAAATGGATTGAGGTACAATTAGGAAGATGAGATAGCAAAACCACTAGTAGAAGAATCCTGAAAAATCACGCATAGAAAAAGATAGATATTGCAATTTAAAATTTATTTGAAATCATGTTCTGTATGAGCTATTCTGAGCTGAGGACATATTTCTCAATTTCCCCTGTCGAAACTTTGTATTATTATTATTTTTTGTATTAATAATAAATATTCATTGGAGCACCAATTTGAAAACATATTATCAAGCTCATTTTCAGCACTTCCTTCTTCAGCTCAAATTTATCTGTATCCTACGATTTTGTGATATGTTGGACATGGGTGAACAAATGGAAAGTGTGAAGTTGTCCATTAAATGGGATTGGAAGCTAAAGTCTAGAATTTTTTCTTTCCCTTAGAGAAAAGCCCAAATAATTAATAATTATTAAAAAGAAAGAAAAAGAAAGAAAGAAAGAAAGAAAGAAAGAAAGAAAGAAAGAAAGAAAGAAAGAAAGAAAGAAAGAAAGAAAGAAAGAAAGAAAGAAAGAAAGAAAGAAAGAAAGAAAGAAAGAAAGAAAGAAAGAAAGAAAGAAAGAAAGAAAGAAAATAGCCAGAAGTGTTAGTGTTTTAAAATAATGATGTATGAGAGAATATACATATTTATCCATACTATTTCATAGAAAACAATCTAGGTGAATACAATAAATTCTATTTTTAAGCTGGTTTAAGAATTTCTGCCATTATCACTTCTGCTCCTTTTTTTTTTTAAGAGTAAAATGTTCTATTCAAATGTTTCACCTTTCATATAGTAGCAGATTTAATAAAATTGTTCCCAAATTTTTAGACCATTAATTATTTAATACTATGTTTCTTAACTAGGAAATTGACTTGTTTTGTTCCTGTGCTTTTGAAATTTCTAATAAAACCTCAAAAAATAAGCTGTATTAAAAATATTCACATAACAAATCTGTTAGTTCATCAGGTTTTTTTTTATTTTTATTTTTTATAGTATTCTTTTTTTCCATAACTCCTTATTTCTTTACTGTCTTCAAAAGTCTGGGGTAAAATAACTATAGGAGAGAAGGTAAGTAAGAAATCTGCCAATTATTAAGAATATTTTCACAAGAAATGATGGATGAGCTATATGTCATCCAGTATATTTTTAGTTAATAATGACCATAGGAATCATTAAAATAGTTGGCAATTTTATACATTTGCATTTATGCATTTGTTTGAGAACAAAGTACAATTATATCTTCCTGTGTACATCTAAAATTTGCTGATTTTTGCATGCTGTTTTCACATTCTCAAACTATCATTTCTCATTTCAAAAAGTGAAAGTCAAATCAACTTTTACAAGGCTCTAATGGTGTTAACCTTTCAGATTCAAATTATTTCAACAGATACATTTCAGATCTCTACCATGTGTGCGATAAAATGTCTTTTAAATACCCTAATGACATCAGTAGAGCAACATAAGTGAAATTATGCTCCTGTGCACTTATTCGAACACAAACTGAGAGCAGAATATTTAATAATTCTCATTTAAGTAAGGAGGGCAAAACTGCCATGCTCCTCCATTTCTGCAATGTGGCATGAGATGTTAGTGGCTCTTATTTTAATGTTCTTGTAAGATTTCTCCCAGAATTTGCTTAACTATGTTACATTTATATCACTAGTCTCCTGATCTAGGTATTGCTTGGATCATTCAATAGAATGCTCCCTATTTGAGCATTGTTGATTTAATTTAGTTATTATCCTTCCATCTATCTTTGTTGATAACATCCAAACTTTTATTTTGATTTGCAAGCAGAGTTGTTTAATTCTTCATGGTATTTTCAAGTCACAAAAGTTTCTAACCTCCAGGTAAGTGTTGTCTACACACATTCACTGGTGAATTCAGAAAGTTCATCTGAAATCACAAATCTAATAAGTAGACAGACCTAGCTACTTTCAGTAGGAAATTCACATTCCAAGTAGAGTGAAAGGACTCTAGAAGAGCTTATACCTCTTCATTAACTACAGAAGAAATTTGGGAAACTTAAATTTAGGCTTCCAACTTCAAGATATTCGAGATATTCAAATGTAGTCAGGTTGAATCTTAAGTCTAGGAATGCATACAAAAAAAAAGTTCTTAAGATTCTGGGCCTTAGGCTAAGATAAACAAAGCAAAGTGAAAGTGAAAACTCTGTGCCAAGCAATTGTTCAGAGGATTTCAAGCTCATTATTATAAGCTCACCTATAAGATCATCACTATTATTTCTAATATTTAGTATATTTGGAACATCTGATTCATACTGATGAACCTGAAAGAATTTCTAGGTTCTTATATCACTCCATATACTCCTACCATGTCCCAAGTCCATTGACTAACAAGCCTTCTTTTTTTTCTTCCCCTACTTAATAATTTGATAGAAGGAAAATCAGAACACTGCATTTCTGGAATATCAATACTTTTATTTTCCTCCCCATCTTTTCTTTTAAGAAGTTTACAAAATATATGTATACTTTTTTTTTGGAATGAATGTACATTTCCTGTCTCCAGATACACAGGTATCTGATTTAGCTTACCCTTTTGAGAGATAAATTTGTGTTTGTTTTTTTTCGTACCATCTAGGATAATCTTAGACAAACAGATAAGCAGAGAGAGGCTCAGCTATTAAGATCTGGGAAACATATGGGACAATATGGGTTGATGGGATTAGGATGCAAATACAATGGTGAGCATTGTGTAGATTGTGAACATGGAGTACTCAACAATTGAAACAGGGAGGAATTCTTGGCATATGTGGATACGGATGTGATGTACTTTTGTTTGTGCGCTTTTGCTTGCATGACTTCTGCCATTGCAATCCCTAATTAAAACTGTTTCCACAAGAGATATGGTCTCCAAAAAAAACATTTGAGTTATTTCTCAGGCCCTAATTATTTTCTTTCTGAATTTTTTATTACTTCTGCAGTCTGAAGAGGATAGTGACATCATTTTAATCCCTTCTCTGCAGAACATTGCTGCATTTGAATTCCACTGTGGAACTAGCCTCCAAAACCTTAATTTTTCCAGGAGACAATCAATAGATACCAAGTAAACTGTTTCTAAACATAAAATATAGTAGTATCCAACTATTTTAAGAGGAAGGTCAAAGTACATATTTTAATTCTAACTGAAAGTCAACTTCATCGAAGTATTCTCTGTGTTATTGAAAAGATGATAAAAACAAAAGTAGATGTAGAAACCTGATCAGAAGAAAAAAGATTTTCCACTCCTTCCTAAGCCATTTAATGAACAAATATATTTTGATACACAGAATATGTTCTGTTTTGTTGTTGTTGTTGTTTCTTTAGTTTTTCATCAGTAAAAATGAATAATATTCCATAAAATTAATATTAAATATTTCAAATTTTACAGTATTATAACAAAAAATCAGATTAAATTACAACTATAATGAAAGAATAAATTTCTTCTTTATGATCTCAGGCACAATATTCTCTTCCTAGTCACTATTTGTTAAGTTGTTGCCAAAAAATAAAAAATAAAAAGCAAACAATGGGCATTATTTGTGAGTGAATGCACTGAATTGTTTTAGAGATGCATAATTTGCATTTTCTATACTGGTGACTTTTCAAAAAAAAAAAAAGAAGAAACCTTGTTTTTCAGCTGCATTGACGGCATATAATTGTATCGTTGATGAGGCTGGCACTGAATAAAGGAAAACAGTGTTGGCTTGTGCCCTGAAAAAATTTAAAAAAAGACAAAATCAGTCTTTCTCAAGACAAAAAAAAAAAAAAAAAAAAAAAGCACTTTGCAGGAGATGGTTTTATTCCTCTTATATGTTAGTGTAGAAATCAGAACATGAATGCCCTTGACCATTAAAAAAAAATACCAACAGTTAAAGTTTAAACATCATATTCTTCATTCCTCTGTTGAGAACCATTTCTTTTTTTTTATCTCACAGCTCTTCATTTCTTCTACATTCTTTCCCATTTCTCCTCTCCTGTCTGTAATATTAGAGCTATAAGGGTGCACTGAGACTTTTTAAGAGCCCATATCCTTTCTGCATATATCTCCCCAGGAACCTACCTGCTTTATCTTCCTGCTTTTAGCTTCACTTCTTCATCCCATGCCATTTTAATATCCCATGAATAATATTCAACACCTCACTTAAATATCAATCAGTAGCCACAGTAAATAAAACCTTTTAAACTTCTTTGTGCTCCATACGACTTTCCAACATAAACCATGAATATTGTCTCAACTCTTATCTTTCTACTTGCATAACATGGTCTTCCAAAAGAAAGTTCATTGTAGCCTGCATTTTGCTGTTAGTCTTGTCTTCTGAATAATAATCCTTTCCTGAAATCACTTTTCCTAACTATTGACTCCCTGGCTCACTTGTGTTCACTTCAGTCTTAGTGTTGAATTCCATAATCAGCAACTTACCTTGCCAAACCAATCGAAAAACTATTAATGCAACATAATATCTGGCTGTTTTTTCTCTATAGTTTCCTTGTATACCATTTGGGAGGAGTTCTGTGGTGATGAGCAAAGAATGGGTACTCAAGTGAGAACAAAGCCAGATATTTGTTCTGAAAGTGCAACTAGCCTGCATGGCTTCAGATAACTAGAATGAATTATAAGGATAAACATACACAACTGCTTTTTACTTTTATCTACATGAGAATCTTTCTAAAACTTGTCACTTAAGAGTCATAAGGACAAAAGATTTCTATAAAAGCAAGGAGTTGGATATATCAATTAAATGTCGAAAATGAGTAAAAAAATTATTTTGTCTTTGACAACAGTCAGTCTTCCCACCTCTTCTACTGATGGCCTGTGTGACCACCTTAGAGAACTATAAATGATGTGATACTCTTGCTCATCTGAGTATGTCTGATTATCTGACCTTATCACTGTCATTAACATAATGAAATAGTCACATCTAGTTGTTGATCATTTATCAGGTGCAAGCATATATTTGTTTGAAAAATATGTATATAAAATAGATCTATTCTCCATTCATTAAATGTAAAGGAAAACTTGGATTAGAAACTCAAATGTATACAGTGTATTAAAATTGCAATGCCTATAAAGCCGAGTGATATAACTCCCATCATATATTTGTATACTTCTTATATTTGTATTTAAAATATAAAATATAAAACTCGTATAGTACCTAATTAATACTTTCACAATGTTTTCCATTTCTTTTCTAATTTACCTTTATTTTTTTCTTTAATCTGTACTGAGTTTATGAAACTATTCATTACCACAGAAATAGCATTGCTGAACATTCCAGAATATCCTCTGTGTGAGGGTTTAACACCAATTACCACCTGAGTTCTAACACATCACTCTCTCATTCCCCCTCCCCAACAAAACAGGGCAAAAAAATATGATGAAATATAAAGATTGTGAATTGAAATAAGGACAGGGAGATCACTCACTAATTATCATTACAGGCAAAGCAGACTAAGCAAAGGGAAATTAATATAATTTATTGCCTAATAGCAGATGAGAGCAGTAAGAAACTAAAAGAAAATTAAATATCACCTTCCTTTATCCACATTCTTCTATCTCCTCCTCCCGAGTGGCACAGAGGAGTGAGGAACTGGGATTATACTCTGTCCATAATTTTTCATCTCTGCTGTTTCATCATTTTAATTCTCTTCCCCTGCTCCAGTACGCAATCTCTCACAGCAGATGCAGTTCAAGAGCAGCTTCAACATACGTTTCCCACAAACAGCAGCTTTTCAGAAACTGCTCCAGTGTGGGTTGGCACCATAATGCCTACCATTCAGGTGCATACTGCTCCAGCACCAGGTCCCCACAGACAGTAGCTCCCCCAGACCTCCTGCTCCACCACAGTCTCCTTTCCATGGGCTACAGCTCCAGTGTGGGGTTTGCTCCAGTGGAAGCTATCTATGGGCTGCAACCTCCTTTAGGCCACATCTGTTCCACTGTGTGCTCCTCTGCAAGCTGCACACTGAAATCTGCTCTGCTTGATACTCCATGGGCTGCAGGTGGACAACCTACTCCAGGGTGGACCTATCCATAGGCTACAGTGAACCTCTGTCCCCGCATCTGGGGCACCTCATATCCTTCTGCACTGACCTTAGTGTCTGCAGAATTGCTTTTCTCTCATTTTCTCACTCTTGACTGCTGCTACTCTGAAGCAGTTTTTCTCTTCTAAAATATGCTCTAACAGAGGCACAAACATCACACATTGTCTCAGCTTTGTCCAGTGGTGGAAACTTTATGGTTCCCACAATAAATCCAGAGATTATCTGCTGGAATTAGCTCTTGTCTAACTTGGGGCAGCCCCTGGACTTTCCTCAGAGAGATAATCTCTGCAGCTCTCTCCCCCAACCCATGCTATTAAAACCTTTCCACACCAGCCCTATATGATTTCTTTAGTCATTTACATTCCTTAAGTCATTTTGAATAAGAATACACAAGATATTCAAAGGATATTCAGCCATTTAATGGACTTGCACGATCAGGAAAACAAATACATTTGTTTGTAAAACAACTGTGACAAACATTTGTTAAGTTAAATCAGTATCAAACTACTCATTTATGATGTTGGAAAGTTACTTTTAAGCCCATTCTGCAAATCAGGTCAGAAGAGGAATGAAAATCTGCTTTTGTGAATGTCTCTACTAATTGTTGATATTCACAAGGTCTTTACTAATTTTTATGAGTATATATTTCTTCACGTTTGTGAATCAGATTTTCCTTTCCATGTTCCCTTTCTTATATTTCTTAAAAGCAGTTTAAATGGCTCACATTAAAATAAAGCATTTTGGTTTTGTTTAAAAATGATTTGCTTTATCCCTGAAACAACTTACTGATTTTTCAAATGGAAGTAAAATCAATTTAAATTAATCTCCATGTTTTTTTGTTTGTTTGTTTTTGTTTTTCTCCTGATTTTAATTTATTTTTGCTAGTTTAGTTGTGGCAATGAATATTTAAAATACTATTTCTATCTGCAGGAGAATTTTTGATCTCTGTAAATTCTGAGAGCAAAAAGCATTCATCAGGTTGTGTTCATGGAAGTAATTCAAACCCATTGCTAGCAGGTATGTCAGATTAATTATGAGAAAGATTCAATATTTCATTTTTATTTTCCTTATTATATCGCATCCTCCTCTCCTCTCCTCTCCTCTCCTCTCCTCTCCTCTCCTCTCCTCTCCTCTCCTCTCCTCTCCTCTCCTCTCCTCTCCTCTCCTCTCCTCTCCTCTCCTCTCCTCTCCTCTCCTCTCCTCTCCTCTCCTCTCCTCTCCTCTCCTCTCCTCTCCTCTCCTCTCCTCTCCTCTCCTCTCCTCTCCTCTCCTCTCCTCTCCTCTCCTCTCCTCTCCTCTCCTCTCCTCTCCTCTCCTCTCCTCTCCTCCTCTTCCCTTATCTCCTCTTCATTTTCTTCCTTTTTAAGTTTTATTTACACTGAGAACAAAATTACTTGAAGAATTCTGCTTACATGTCTTCCTTCGAAATTGCTGTGCGCCACTTAAAAAGTATGAAGAGTTGGAGACTTGATATTCTAATAAAAGTATACAACCTGAAGTGATACATCTGCAGTGATACTGCATCGTCAGTAAAGTGAATAACCTATGCATTACACTGAACAATTTCAAATCTCATCTCCCTACAGCACTCCAAGTGAAATGAAGCTGAATAGAACAAATCCTGATTTTTCACATTTACTGTTATTAAAGAAAGGAACAAAGTAGTGCCAAGGGGAATAAGAGAATAAAGCTATGGTTAGTCAGTTGTGAAGAGAGTAAATTAATAAAACTAACCTCATTTCTCTTGTACATGCCTTCAGTTGATGCCCTGGAGAACAATTTCCTTTATGGGAAAGGGTGGGGGAATGAACAGTGTAGTATATTGCTATAACTTGGCTCAGTACTATTGACAAACTGTATATCATCACAGGTTAATAGGTTGCTATTTGTTTTGCTTGAGATATACTTTTATATATCTTCAACTAAGTCTCCAGGACATTTATTTCCTTCATAGCTGTTCTGTAATGTTTGATGGAAACTTTTGCTGTACCATTGTATTTCAAAGCAAAGTTTAAATCCTGGAAGGCAAACAATGTTTGTGATGTAATAGAGACCATGTAAGACAGACCATTTTTGTGGAATTTATTTTCATAATACATTATGTTTCAGATGCACATGAAATATTCCATCCATCTTAAAGCTTTTCTGGGCATGTGCTAACACATCTTTTTTTCAAATAATCTATCATGTGTTATGACAAAATGAATCATCTCAGTGTAGTCTTCAGCACAAAATCTGGAACTTTATTTCAGTAACCATCTGAATGTTATATGGGAAAATATTATTAATTTTTATTAACAGGAAAAATTTATAATATTCCCTCTGAGACTGGTAAGATCACTCGTACAAAAACATTTCAAGAATTTTCTTTTTTGTCAGTTTCATTGAAAATATTACCAGAAACGATATCATAAGGGAATGAATAAATGAATGAACGAACAAATGAATAAGTTGTGTAGGAAACACTTGGACATTATATCCCCTTTCCTAGGGGAAAGCTACGTTAAAAATAAAGATATATAGGAAATGAAAATGTGCATTTTGCTTCTGTGAAAAAAGAAGGAAACAAACAAACAGACAAACAAACTGTGGCACAACAGTGTCCATGAGAAAAGAGTCCGAAAATATAAATACGACCCTGCTAACATCAAGGTCAGTGCTGAAGGAGGGCAGGAGACATTCCAGACACCAGAGCAGAATTTCTCTGTAGCCCATGTAGGTGAGGCCACAGGTGAGCAGAAGGACTGGTGGGAACTGGTTGCTGGTGGGTCATCCATGCCAGTGCAGTCCACTCATGAAGAATTGCTTCCAATGGTATATCTGTATTAGAGTAGTTTCTGAAGAAACACAGCCTGTAAAAAGCTCATGTTTGAGCAGTTCTCAAGAAATACATCTATTTGCAGGGAACCAACGATGGAGCAGGGGAAGACAGTGAAGATGAAGGATCTTTTTCTATATAGATGTAATAAATGCTTATACTAGGGGGTATTCATGTACCGAAAACAATATTTTAAGTGCATGTTTGAGCATTTACAGGAGATGTAAAGACTGAACTCCATAATCATTTAGTATTTTATGTTTGCAGTTCATAATTCCTGAACAGTATCCCATGTAAATGTAAATTCCATGAATAGAATGATTCAAAGAGAAGGTAAACCAATTTAGATGCTTTCATAATTTCTGTGAAACCTGCCGGTATAATTTCAATTTAAAGCAGGCTTCTTTAATTCACTTACAACATATTATAACACAAGAAATGTTTTCTTCTAGGTTTTGATCTTTACTCACTAATCAATTTGCTTCTACCTTGTACTAGTTATCTGTTTTTTGATAAGTGGATATAGTTTACTGATTAGGTCTTGGGGAAAAAAAAAAAAAAGATAAAGCACTTGAATTAATTGGATAGCTTTATGTGCATCACTATCCATTATGTATTGAGAAGAAAAATAATTGAGAAGATATTAGGAGATGCTTAAAATACTGACACATTGAAAATGTGATGTGACAATGATCGTATTACTATCTGAAGTGGCATAAAAAATGTTCCAACTGTATTACTTAAAGAAAAGGGTAAAAAAATTTAGTTTTGCAGCACACTGGATTAAAATACAACCTCCTTATAAAATTACCATGAAATTGAATTGAAGCACATGCAGAACTAAACAGATTGCTTGGGAAGCATTCAGCTATAAGTCTGGTTGCTTTTTTTTTTTTCTTCAAGCCTGCTGAAATCTCAGCTGGATTCAAGGAAACTAATTTCAATTATTTGCTCTGCTTAAGCAAGCTATATCAAAGGCTGCACTGGTGTATATCTACTAGAGTTATAGTTGACTGGTAAAAGACAAGATATCAACACTTCTCAGAGGGAAAAAGAAGAAAGGAGAATCAGCTGAAGAACAAGACTAAATAGGGTAAAAAACACTGACAACTTTGAAACAGTTCAGTCAATGAAAGGTAGTTCTCAAACATATTAATATAATTAAAATTTGCCTGATGTTATTGTCCTTTTTTTTAGAATAAAGTACATGAAGTCTATTCTTTATATGTTTAAAATAAAACTGTAAGAGAGGGACTATAACCATCAAAAGACCTAGTCCCCATATTTCCTTTTCCTTAGTTTTAAATGTATATGTAAATTGAGCATCATCATCTGAAATTTATTTGGAATCCACAAAGACCAACCATTTACTGATTGTTTCTAACTTGTAAATTATTTTGGGATCCAAATGTTTTTTATTTATTTATGTATTTGTTTGTTTACTGATTGTTTTTGTACAGTACAAAGTTATTCTCTCTAGCAGAACCATTTTCTGCACCCTCAGGAACTGTATCATGGGCTGTGTCAAATTAGGGGATCCAGCACATTAAGGGGAATGATCCTGCCCCTCTACTTTGCAGTGGTACAATCTGAGCTGGAGTACTGCATCCAAATGTGGAGTCCTTGGTATGGGAGAGATGTAGATCTGTTAGAGAGCATCTAGAGAAGGGCCACAAAAATGATCCAAGGGGTGGAACGCCCTTGAGTGGGAGAGCTGTGACTGTTCACCCTGGAGAAGAGAAGGCTCTGGAGAGACCTGATAGTGGCCTTTCAGTACCTACAGGGAGCTTATAAGGAGGAAGAGGACCGTGGTGACAGGACAAGGAGAAATGATTTCGAAATGAAAGATGGGAGATTTAGGTTAGATATATTGAAAAAAGAAAAAAAAAATTACAGTAAGGGTGGTGACAATTTGAAACAAGTTACCCAGATGATGAAAGCCCTATTCCTGAAGATGCTCAAAGTCAGGTTGAATGGTGCTCTGAACAATCTGATCTGGATGTTCCTGTTGATTGGGGAGTAGTTGGACTAGATGGCGATGTCTCTTTCAACTCAAACAATTTGATTATTCTGTGATTGTAGATAACTAGGATAATTTTATTTATTTATTTACTTATTTTAATCTGTAGGTTTCCATCTATAGCATTTATGTGATAGGGTCACCAGATGGTGCTGTTACACATAGTCCTACATCTTGCTCTTCATAAAATGTTCAGTTTTACCTTGAAAATAAATAAATCTGGAATTCCAGTGAAATAACAGCCTAAGACTTGGAAACAGTTCTCTCCAAAAAAAAAATAGAAGTCAGCTACTCATGTGATCACTTCTGTTCTATAATTGTTAAACACCTGATCACTCTCCGATTTTGCATCAAGATTTAATCTTCAACAATTAACCAATTTCCAGCACTTTAGAAGATATCACAACTTAGTAGGATAGTAGCAAATAGTAATAATAATTAGAATATTTGACTGAATAACACTTCTATGAATTACTGTCTGATTGAATTGGCAATATTACAACCAACGTTGCTTTAATATCGTAGTTTTCTTACTAAGGACTCTAAAAAATTGACAGTAGATATTATGAATATTATCTTTAAAATGGATAGCACAGACACAATACAGCATGTCACTAAACTGAGACAGATGGGAAGTGGTAACAAAATTACACCAATTGCATTAAAAAAGATAGGCATCTATCTATGGAATACATTCACTTCTCAGTAGCATCAAAACTGTATGACAATTCTGAATATGTCAGTCATATCTGTATTGTTAAAATTCCAGCCAGCATGGTATGGAATGCTAGGCTTGCAAACTGGTAATAAAACAAGCAAAATGTATTTTGACATGCGGAAACAAACTCTAGAGCCCAGAGTTAGGTTGTAAAGCAGGTAGTTATTTATTCAGCGATGCGCATGTACCAGGTACAAGGGGGATCATTCCACCTATCTTTCACACCAACAAGCGAAAACTCTTTACATATATAAGCCAAGTTCATACATACTCAACAGATTTCTCAGAAGTCTTATGCATATTCATTATATTACCAAGAACTCCTTTGCATACTGTCCCTCCTCCTCATGCTTGCATCATCCACCAGGCTCCTCCTGGCGGTCATTGGATGAAGACTTGTAGTCTTCCTTGTGAAGGCTCATAGTCTTCCTCACTGTCAATTTTTAACCTTTCTAGGATGGGCTTCACCTAACCGGTTTCTGCTTGCTTTTATCTTTGCTTGAACTTCTTGATCTGTCTTGTCCCTGTCTAAAGTCCTTGGCCAGTCAAGTGTTCTTCCAACGTATCATGTTTTTGCATTCCTACTCCTTCAGTTAGACAGACTTTCTTTGTTTTCATTCCTCTTGCTTGACTTACTCTTGCAACTTTTATGCCTCAATTTAAGTATTTCTGTTACATATTAACATATATCAAGTTTATAAGTTAACAGAGAATCGCAGACCATTAGGTGAAAACAAATGGAAAGAAAAGAGAAAGTGGAATTCTTGTTTGTTTGTTTATTTGCTTGTTTATTGCTAGTATGTTTTCTAATATAGTATCAAAATTTACTTGGATTTCAAGCAAACATTACAACAACCACTGAAAATCATACTACCAGGATGATAAATGTTTATTTTGCGTGAACCAATATTAGAAAAAACAGACAGAAGAGAATGAGCCAGTTCAGCTCTTAGCCTTAACACTGAATGAATGAATTGTATTTGTGTCATGGATTTATGATTTTTTATTAATGGTATTCCACATCATAATATCATGTGAGGCATTGAGAGTTTAAGAGTTAATGCTCCAAGTCTGTGGACTGCTGAATTTCCAGGTACCTGACTCTCAGAAGAGAACTACATACCCCAGAGGACTTTGGGTTTCCATTTTGCCCTCAAAGGGAAAGATAAAACCGCATGTAACTCCTGAGATTTCCTCCTTTGCCGATCATCTCAGCAGTGGAGGTTCCTTAGCCATCTCACCTTCAGCTTTAGTGTAAGACCTTCAGGTTTGAACACTCTCTCTCTTTATTTGATTTATTAGCTTCAGCTCCAATTATATTGTATTATATTGTGTTATTTTGCATTTCAATATCTTATTTAGTAAATTAGTTTTCCTCCTCAGAATGTTGCCACTGTTTGTTTTTAGACCCACCTCCATACCCTTTCCCTTTTCCCCCTTCCCCTTCCTGGAGCATGGGTCTGTGGGCCTCCCTCCCTATTAGTCACAGAACCAGGCCAAGCTGGCCCATAAACTGTTGACAATTTGCAAATATATGGTTACAACTTGTTCTTAGATTTCTGTTACTGGAATTACAAAATCATTCTACTTTTCTGAATACAGTTAGGTTTACCTCTAAACTAATTTTAATCTCTATTGCCAATACTGCAAGACATTATTGCAACATTCCTTTTATTTTTGCAAATCACAAATGTCACAATCAAAAATCTTACAGAAATACTTCTTATTTTATCAAGACTCCTTTTCATTTAAGATAAGCTCGAAATAGATCATAATTTTCTAGAAATAAGTCTTACATAAATTCATGAATATATATATGTATTTATGGAATAAATACACAGATGTTGTTAAGACAAACATAATAGGTTCATTTGACATTTGAGGTGTTGTACTTCTTCTCGAATCTGTGTATTTCTTAATTTGACTATGTGTAGATTTCCTCAGCCTGTACAAAACATTCCAATCACCTTCATCATGAATATCTTCAACAATTCACAAAATTTATTGTTGAAAGTCACCACTTTAACATTTTTCCCTGCAATACCGAAAAATTTACCTATGTGAAAAACAAACAAACCACAAATTTACAGGTAAGAATATTTATGTATTCCTCACTGCTTTCATATAATCGTAGATAACCTGAAGGTTTATATTCACTTCTTTAAATTCAAATGGTAGTGATATTTTTATTAATTCAATATATTTATTTAGAATTTGGCATAAAGAGTTTTACTTTTGTCTTTCACTGTTATCTAAACCAGAAGAATAGGTCAATGGCTCTGTAACAATTTCCTTTACATTTATTAGCATTTTATGATAATATAACTCTGATCTGTTTATGATTTACCTATATGGGAAGAGCCCCAAGTTGCTGTTAACATGATCCCAATTAATGCTAGAGAGACAATTAAGTCACAGTGAAAAACGAAATGTCACTTCCCTTAATTTGGCAAATGTTTCAGTCATTCCTGTAAGAGTCCAGGACAATGTCCAAGAAGCAATCAAGCCATGGTAGAGGGCCTGGTGTAACTTCCTTCTGTTTGGTTGGTTTCCAGTGTCCTAACCAAGACTTGGCTGGTGGCCAACTGCAACTGTAAATAGAGCTCCGGGGGGGACACCATCCCTTCCTACATATTAGGTAGATGTTACTGTGGGAGAGACAAAGCATATTGGACAATTGTCCTATAGAAATCTCTTTAATGTTGAGGCTTTTTTCCCCTAATGTGGAGACCTTGAGAGTCATTTCACATTAAAATAAACAAGGAGATTTTCAAATTTTGATCACTTCACTCTACCTACAGGCAAGGCATGATACTATTGATACTGTCTAATTAAAATGGGCCCTGGAGTTCTCACGGACATTTGCCTACCACCAGGTGCCAAACAAGAATTTCAGCTCAAAAGACCTGAGGAAAAACATGACTTATCACGCAGTCTAGGGCAAATTAATACAGAGAATATAAGGCAAATTTTCAGAAGTCTTTAATGTTTTTGTCATTTTTTTATGCCCAGAAATAAGAAAAAAAACTTTACAGAACTATTTTATTCTATTTTATTTTATTTTATTTGGGGGTGTGTGTGTGTATGTGTTTTTCTTTTTTTTTTTTTTTTTTTTGTTTTCCCCAGTGATGGTAGGCAAAAAAGTCCTGAAAGCATCACTCCATGCCCAATTATTTCACAGCTAGTGTTCTTAGTATATAGTCATTCTTCAGGACAATTAAAATGGAAATAGGTGTTGCTATAATAAGTTAATCAGTTAATCCCCAACATTGTCTAAGGAATAGAAAGCTATCTTTCTAAAGAATTTTCCCATTTTATTGCTTCTCTGTTTCATTACCTCTGCTTTCATTTGTTCCTTTGCAAAAACATTCAAAATCCTAAGGAATGTGAAATGTAATAAAAGTATAACTAGAGAATGGATAAACCCATTTGTAAGGGAGTTAAAATTTCAATAATAATAGAAGTTGTCTGTATAGAATTCATCAGTTTCCAAGAAAGCTTCTTCAAGAAAGCACTCATGAGTAGTCATAGTAATCTGACTTTTTTTTATCAAACTTTTCCATTATCACAAGCAAATTTTCTTTGTCTCATAGCCTGTAAATTTAAAACTGTATTAAATGTATGTTTAAAATAGAAAAATGAAAATGTGAGTAATAATCCAGTGGAAAAAAATAGATGGGAAAAAAAAACAACAACGATCACTTTATAAAAGGATTTTAAAGGTAACAATCCAATCCTGGAATATCTGGATTTTGTGGAAAAATAAAATCCTCAGATAAAAGCCTGAAATTAATAAAATCATGGCAATATTCATCACAAATTCCAATAAATTGACAATTTCAACCAAATTGCTTTTATTTCTACTGTGTAAAGCACAAGGCTGTAATGGAAATGAAATTCTTAATCATCTAAAGAAAGTACTGGATGTATCTGATTATTCACAAGGATTTGGGAAAGATTATTTCACTTCCAGTTGATTAATTAAAGCTAGACTACTGAAATAGATTTTTTTTTTTACATGGATTTTCAAAATCAACCAGGAAGCTTCAGCAGAGCTTACAAATGTTTTCTTTTACTTCATGAGGCTTAGGAACACTTGGAAAATGTTCTGTTGATTCAAAATTAGCCTTATAACCTATGTTACGGTACCTAAAACTTCCATTTGAAAAATTATTTTTTTCTGAAGATTGCTTACTTCTTTTAGCATTCCTGTGTGGATTCATTGCATAATACACTTTAACAGTACAGATCAAACTCAAAAATAAAATAAAATAAATATATAGATTGTTTTAATTATTTTATTCATTGTTATACATATGAGTAGTTACAAACTAATTTCTTATAATTTTTTTAAATGTTATCAGCTTTTTAATTTATTTTTAAATTCTATTGTAATTCTCATAATTTATCATACTGAAAAAATAACTCACAATGCTATTTCTATCATTTCTATTTTTTTCTTTGATTAATATGCAGTCTGAGTATTTAAAAAAATGGAGACAAATCACAACTATTAGAATAAACACTGTTTAATTTTTTTGAAAATTGAAAAAAAGATTGCTACCTCTGATCACAACGAAATGGCAACATTTGTTATCCTGTTTTGCACTGATACAAGAAATCCTGTAAAATATAACTGCATATGCATAATATGTCTGAACTTTGCTAACACGTCTTGATTCAGCAATTGCACTTACCATTTACAAAACATTGTATTAAACATTTCTTCATTGCCCAAGGACTTCTTGGTATACTTCTGTTTATTCTCAAATTATATTTTGTAAGTGATTTTTAATGATTAATCTTTTCTCTGAATTTTCAGCTTTATATGCCTGAAGTTCTCATGAAGACAGATAAGCAAATAAACCAGAAAAAAAAAAAACCCTCTGAAATCCATTAAAGCACAGCAGCAAGTATAAATGTAGTATCAGTGGTTAAAGTATATATTAACTTTGTTAGTTCGTTTATAATCTGGACTACAAATCACCAGGCAGTATCTCAGTATTTTTAAATTAATGCCTCAATATTTAGCCAATTTGATGTCTGCATGTATTCATGAAAGGAAATAATGCTTAATCAACTGGCCAGATAGCTGATGGGAAAGCAGTGGATATTAGATACTGAGAATTCAGCAAGGCTTTTAACATTGTCTCCCAGCATCACAAGCAAACTCACATAATACAGGTGCTGCAAGTGAACACTGAGGTAGATAGAGAACTGGCTATCTGGCAGAGCTCAGAGGGTTGTGATCTGTGTCACAGTCTAGTTTTAGTCCTGTAGCTGGCAATGTCCTCCAGGGTTCAATACTGGGTCCAGTACTGTTTAGTTTATTCATCAGTGACTTAGATAAGAGTGCCTCCTCTACAAGTTTACAGATGATAGAAAACAGTGAGGTGTGCCTGATACCTCAGAGTGCTGTGATGCCATTCAGAAGGATCTCTGTGGGATGGAGAAATGGGTAGAGAGGAAAGTCTTGAAATGTAATAAAGGCAAGTGTGGGATCCAGCACTTGGGAAGAAATAACCCCATGTATGAGTAAAGGCTGGGGGATGACCTGCTGGAAACAGCTCTGTGGAGAAGGTCCTAGGAGTCCTGGTGATCAAGATGACTATGAGTAAACAATGTGCCCTCTGCATTAGAAAGAGTGTTGCCAGCAGGTTGAAGGAGGTGATATTTCTTCTCTACTCAGCCCTGCTGAGGCTTTATGCCCAGCTCCGGGCTCCTGAGTAGAAGAGAAACATGGAGCTCTTGTAACATGTCCAGCAAAAGGTTATTAAAATGATGAAGAAATTGGAACATCTTTCCTATGAGGAAAAGCTGAGGATGCTGGGCCTAGAGAAGAGGTGACATGATCAGTGTATATATATATATTTGAAGGGAGTGCATCAAGAGAATGGAATCAAACTCAACAGTGGTCAGTGACAGATGCAAACTAAAACACAGGAAGTTCCATCTGAACATGAAAAGTGATGTGAACACTGAAGCAGGTTGCCCAGAGAGGTTGGAGACATTCAAAACTCACTCAAACATAGTCCTCTAGGGGATCCAGCTTGATCAGGAAAGTTAGAGTAGAAGATCTCCAGAATTCCCTGCCAACACTGACCGTTTCTGTTTCTATGAATTTAAAAGTAAAAATATAAATATGTTGTATTATTTACTGCTCAAATTTCTCTCAGTATATTACTATATATAATTCTTGTGGAAGGAGTGAAAATGACATAAAAAATAGGCATAACTAAGGAAAGTTGGAGAGTCTCACTTTCTGACTCACTTCACTGAAGAATGCTCATAGCTGATTACTTGGACATCACTAACTGAGGACTACAACAACCAGTGCTTGTTGTATAGGATCATCTTCATAATATTGTATGCTCACCACTTATTTAAGGCTTACATGTTAAAAATTAACATATTCATATGCCTAGTGATGGTGATCAATAATACTTAAGAAATAGCCATTAACAGAACTGTGATTGAAATTAGTATAATCTTGTTTTAACCATTTAAAACTGTCCTTACTTAGCATTTTTTCTAATTACTGCTATTTCAGTGACAACTATTTACCCATTTTGTAGACATATATGTGTATATATATACGTGTGTATGTATGTATGTATATATTCAGTAGTAACGAAACTGGATGCAATCATGAACTAGCCAAAGCTTCATTAAAAAGTTAATCCTCCCATGTTTTTCTATTGTGTTGTATAATGTATATGTACTCTTGTCCAATAAATTTATGTCTAAATGTAGAAAGAAAATGCTATGACTTCACATGAGGCCACCTTAACTTTTTTCAAAACAGATGAATTTGAGGAGAAATAATATAAAAAGTTAAGCTGATTAGAGAGTTAAAGAGTCTGGTGCTTGAGAGAATGTCTAAGAATCTAGCTGCTTTAGATGAGTAAAATGAAAATTGATGGGAGTAAGTTTTGGCCGGAAGATAGAAACTGTAAAAAATAGAAAATCTACTTATCAGTGAATCTCTGTGGTAACATTCCAGAGGGATAATTAAAGACAAGAAACATTTACTAGTATAATCATTATATAAAAAGATTAAATCATATTACTAACTCAAATAGCAGAGGATGAAATTCAATAACCTGTTACGTACCTTATAGACATCTGTTTCTATTAATGACATGAAAGGATACAGCATTTGATAGCTCTAAGAAATCAATCACTTAACGTGAAATAAGAGTGAAAGCTAATGGGATTTTGACAGAAAAATACTATAATTCAGTATGTTATCTAATGTTTGGTTTTTTTGGGTTTTTTTTTTTTTTTAAATACTGATGTCAGATTTTCATACTATTTCAGAAAGGGAACAAACTATACCTCCTAAAAAGGAGAAAAGAGAATGCAAAAATGGGCAAGATAGACTTTTCAGTGGTACCTAGTGATATAACAGGAGGTAATGGATACAAACTGGAACACAAGAGGATGTATTTAAAATCAGGAAAAATTTCTGTGCTCTGTAGGTGACAGAGCACTGGCACAGACTGCCCAAAGAGTTTGTAGAGTCTCTTCAGAAATCTTCAACCATCCCCTGGACATGGTCTTGAGCAACCTGCTCCAGGTGGCCTTCCTTGAGCAGGAAGATTGGAACAGATAAACCCAGAACTGGGTTCACTACAATATTTGGCTCAAGGTAGGTTATTTATTAGAATGAAACCTTTTTATACTTTCTAATATCTTCTTCCAACAAGTTTTATTTGTTTGCTGTGGGTCTTGTAAACCTTCAGGCCTGCACACCTTGTTATCCTGTACACTTCAAATGGAGGGTAACAATACAAGTAATATCTGATCGCAGATTCTTCTTTTCTTCTTAATTAATAATATTTCCTCCAACTTATCATATGTCCAAAACCTCTGAGTCTACCAGGTCTCAGGAGAGCTTTTAGAAGTACAAATAAGCAAGAGCTTGGACAAACATATAGTGTTCATTAAAAAAAAATTATGTAGATAAACACATAGGAGCAGCTGTTTAGGACTACATTCATTTACCCCATCTAACTGTCTGGCTTAGAAAGCTCATCAAACTGTACTCTCCTTTGGGTCAGTGGAGAACCCCTAACTTCTTTGGAGTACCTTGGAGTTCATATAAGATCTATATTGTCATTAAGAACAAATCTATGTGTTGACAACAGATAAATCCTACAACTGCATTCTTGTTTTACTTGCATTATTGAACATCAAGGTGACGTTAATTAGAGTATTCTCTAATCCCCCTCTCTCAAGAGACATAAAAATCAAGAATAGAAGTCTTAATGCACTTTAACTGTGTAAGCTCTTGTACTGAATATAGCCATGGAAATAATTATATCTAAAGTGAGTATATGGTCTCAATTTTCTTTTGGATTTAAGTATAAAGAAATCTGACCATTTTAAATCCAGTTCTGGAATTTTACCTACTTTGAAACATTAACAAAATGGAGTCTATGCTATAACCACAAATCAAAGATGAACTATCTACAACAGCTTAGTGTTGTCATTTATTTATTTTATATATGTCTATGTTAATGTACCACTGTAATAAATAAATGTTGGAATATTGTAATATTGTAAATGAATACATTATAAATATATATTTATAATGTAAATACTATGAATATTATATTTTCACTTACAATAATATATAAAAAGTAGGCAAATCATTATATGAATAATGTATGTAACTATATAATACATATTTCTTAGAATAATAATTATTGTAATATGACTTGGAGTTTCTTGGAAAACTGGAGAAAATATCTATCCACTGATAGCAATTACCCTCCTACACAGAGAGTGGTATGCTGTCTGAATGACTTAACGTAATGGAGTGAAATGGAACCCAACTTTTATTTTCAGCAGCTAAGTTCTTCTGCCATGCAAAGCATTGCTTTTTCAATATTTTATCTAAAAAGGCTGATAGCTAAAAGAAACTGGAAGGGACACTGATGCAATGTCAGCATGTAATCTCAAAAAATTGCAGCAAAAGTAATAAAAGAAATAAATACCAAAATGAACACTGAAAATAGTAAACTGCATAATGCGTCCTGCTTTTACAATGATTATTTCTGAGCTAACAGGAATAACTTGATGAAGTTTTATGGAAGTATGAGGAGTCAAAAAAGAAAGTACATCATAAAATATAGAAAAAATAATAATAATTAATATAAACATAAAAGAGCCTTAAGTTAAAGATTTTGAAGCCTTAAAAAAAAAAAAATTCAAAGTTTTATTTCCATAGTAACACTAACACTACCTTGAAAGCACAATGTATATTAGAGTCTTTGATAAAATAATCAATCCTAAGCACTAAGAAATTACTGATTATATTGGTATAATTTCATTTTTTATATCAATAAAAATACATTCAGGAATAAATCTTATTCATATACAGTTATTGTACTTTATTTTTATACAAAGGCATAAAGTTGCATTGTCAACAACTAGACAGAGTTCTTACTCATATATGAACATAAAAATATTTCCATTTATTTAAGATTCAATAAACCTAAGATTAGTTAGGTTTTTCATTCTGTACAGTGTTTAATTTCTTCTAGAAATGTATTTTGGCTTCCTTCAATGAATTCTTTATTTTGTGAAGTGCACAAGCTTTTCAAAGATGTAATTCATCAGAAATTAAAAGCTATTGTTTAAAGAAGCACTCCTCCCCCTGTAACCACAGGGATGAGTCTCCAAAGAGTTTCTAATAGTCTGAATGGAAGTAGTATGGCTAAATAAAGCAAAACAAAGATGAATCACAGCAGCCAAAAGCTCATCAGTTAGAACAAGCAGTTCTAGATAAGCTGCATCCTGCATTTAAGAATCTGTGCTTGAGGGAAGGATGCATTAAACATAGAAGTAATTCAGAGTTTAAATACAATGGGTTAATAAAGATGCTACATTCAGAGTTTAAATACAATAGATTAATAAAAATGCTACATAAGCATTTCAATTTGCATTAAAGATACCAACGAGGGTAGGAATATATATACGGGAACTTCAGACATCTAAGAGATCAGTATAGGATACAGTTTTTCACTGTATTCGTCTCTCAAGAAATTGAATAACAAAATACTTTACAAGTAGAAAAACAACAGGACACCTGTTAGTAAAGAACTTGGAAGTCACCAATTATTTATGGCTAATGGTTAAAATCACTGTTGGGCACCTTTTTCCCAAGTGTTGAATATGACCGGCAATTCAAGGAGCAAAAATATTATCCTGGGGATATCCTACCTAGAAATCTTAGAGTAAATGAATATAGTAACTCATAGGATCACTGTGAATATTAGGAAAGGAGAAGTGCTGAATGGAATTGATTAGAAGAGTGAACTTGTCAGGCAGTTTTCTATAGAGCTGAACATCTTCAGAAGTAATTTTGAATCACTCACACCTCCAGTTTTAAAGAGATCATTTTCCCCCACAAACGATATGCAAAGTTTTCATGTAGAGGGGTAGCATTAATAAGATATATGCTCAAAACAAACAAACTTATAGAATCAAGGCCACAAACTGAAGCATAGGAAGTTCAGCACAAATGTGCGTAAGAACTTCTTCACAGTGAGGGTGACCAAGCACTGGAACAGGCTATCCAGAGAGGTTGTGGAGACTCCATCTCTGGAGCCTCAAGGACTGCCTGGACACGTACCTGTGCAACCTGGTCCAGGGATCCTGCTTTGGCACGGGGGTTGGACTCGATCTCTGGAGGTTCCTTCCAACCACTACAATTCTGTGATTCTGTGATTCTGTGATCATTGAATCATATAATCATAGAATTTCTCAGGTTTGAAAAGACCTTCAAGATCATCAAGCCCAACTACAAGAAATGAATGAATAAAACTAACAAAACAAGTAATCAAGCAAACAAAATACACACAGTTGTTTTAAATTGTAATATTAAGTGTAAATAGTATCTGTAAGCAACTGACTATGCTTTTTGCTCCAAATATTTTTTCCTGCATCAGCAGTTGTTTGTTCTTCAACTTCAATGTTAAAAATTATTTCCTACTGTATTAGAATGACTGTTTTTACTTTTTCTTGGCACATAATTCTTTAAGACATTGTTGCAACAGATGCTGATCACCTCCTGAGGACAATCAATTAATTCTTCGTTGACGGGAGTAGGAAGATAACATTCTGTGAACTTCCTATGAACTTTATTCCAGATAAAGATAAGCAACATGTAGAAGACACTTGGCACAAGGGCGGATTAAGCCACAGTTTATGTGCTTTGAAATCTTTGCCTTGAGATTTTGATGCTGCAACTTGTACTTACCAGATAACGAACTCCAAAGGGAATCAGAAGATTCTGACAGCTCTGACTTCGGCATTAGACAGAAAGATTTTTGTTCTTATTAAGTTCAAAAAGCACAGACCTGAAGGATACAGTGTTGCATTTAAACTAAGAGCAGGACCTGTCCTCCCAGTTCTACCTGTCAAACACAGTTTTGAAATATTTATGAGCTTCATTGTTCTGTCAAGTATAATGCATTCCTGTTAACATTTAGACATTATTTAGGGCATATTTCATAAGTTCAACTGTTAAATATTTATGACTAACACTCATTACTTAAAAAGGATATCACTTATACATACATTTTTAATTGTTAATAGAGAGATCTGATAGACCTTATTTTTATTGCTCTGAACTTCTGGCAATTTAACTTTTCATATATTTCTATATTAATATCTCAAGTTTCTTATGTTTTTGTGTTTGCTTGTTTGTTTTTTAATAAATGGAAAACATGAATGATTAAATACTTCTGCTCTTTTCAACTCATGTGAAAAACTTTTCAGATTTATGTAGATAGTTACTAAATTAAGTGGTAAAGAATGTGGAGGTATTTAGTTAAGTTCAGATACTCTTATAAGTATGTATAGCCAATAATTTAATGCTCTAAAATAGATAGTCTTCACAGGATTTGTGAGGTAGAAGTCCTTACAGCAAAAGATAATCCAGCCTCAAAGTAATTAACATCAGTATGTAGACAGATACTCTGTTTGAGAATATCCTAACTTCAAACTATGGTACTTAAAAGACAAAAGAATGACCCCTGGATTGTTTGTGAGGATTTAACAAGAGATCAGAACACATCTCCAAGCCATTTCAAATTTCACGCTACTTAAAAAGGCTTAGCTCAGTACTTACTGAGGCATATATCTCTACAACCTGGTTCATAAGTTCATAAGTTCATAAGGTTGGAAAGGACCTATAAGATCATCTAGTCCAACCATCCTCCTATCACTATCTCTACCCAACTACTAAATTAAGTCCTTTAGCACCTCATCTAAACGCTTCTTGAACAGCGCTAGGGATGGTGCCTCAACCACCTCCCTAGGCAGGCCATAACTGGTAACTTGTCCAGTTCTGATTAATCAAAATAGAACCATGTATCTGGAAATCAACTCACTCAGATGTCTTCTTCAAACAGGGACAGCGTATATCAAATTGCCTAGAATGTCATACAATCAAGTTTCAAACATCTCCAAAGGGAATATGCTTTTCTTTTCAGCTGCTTCAAATTTTTTAAGGTGCTTGAGTATGAGATTATGCAACAGTTGGGCTTTCACTAATAATGAATTTCTGATATTCAAAATGATACTATCTTTCATACTTGAGTATATTAATTATACTTTGTGGAAAAACATCTAAGAATGCTTCTGTTACAAATTAATAAGCATCTAAGAATGCTTCTGTTACAAAATAATAAAGGAGCACATTATTAGAATAGTAATTAAAGACTGTTATTGAGACATCTGAACTAACATCTCATCTAGTTTTATTCTTTGCACACTTTGTCTCAGGATCAGTATCATCTGGAAATTTATTAGACATATGGCTTTTTTTTCTATGTTTGAAGTTGTCTTGAAAGAGCAATAGATGTTCTTACTCACCTTTCTCTAATCAAGAGGAAAAGATACAGTTTTTACATTTAATCCATAAAAATCTTCAAATTAGTTTGTTATTTCTTAGGTAATGGACAACTTTATAATATTACTAAACAATTTTCTTCTCAGTTTTCAGAATAAGTGACTTAATAGGCACATTCACCACTTTGTGCAAAGTCTGTATCAAGCAAAAAGATTTAATCATCTAAGAAATAAATTACAAATACTCCACTTTTGTCTAAATACATTCTGATTTTTCAAACTCAAGTTGCTAAACATGTAATATGAGTTACTTGAAGGAAATTAAGGCATTTGTGTCTGAATAGCAGGCACTACGCCACAGTTAGCATAGATCTGACTGGACTTTCAGCTGGAGGCATGACACACTAAAGCCTTGAATGATTTTTTTAATCACCTGAAACAACTTCTTTAACTTCATGCAGGTACTAACTTCAATTCATATGTGAAGGCTCTTGCAATTTTCCTTAGTGCGGATGATGAAGGAGGAGGAATAAATTCTTTTCATGACAAGAAGTATTACCTATTGACTGTCTAAGGAAGAAAGCTCAGTCTAACTGTGCCTGTTGTTTACCTAAGCAGTGGTAATGGTTTTATGACTAAATTACATTAAATGGGCCTGATTTATATCTAAGATGTAATATTTCTCTCTGAGAAACTTCCACTGCTGCATACTTTCCCTTCCCTCTCCGTTTGTTTTTGTTTTTTTTTTTCCTTTTGCTCCTTAAACAAGTTGAAACCTCACTGATACAGAGTTAATTCTGTGACTTTATAATGTGGACACCTACACACTGCAACACTCCACGTCTGGTGACACACACCACCTTTTGAAGTGAGACTGTTATCTCCTTTTATTCTTTAGGACTCATTCTTGAGATTGGTTGGTCATTTTTCTTCTTCATGATAACTGCTCTACTCTTGACCCATTCTGTAGGAGGCTCAGAGGAGACCTTATTGCACTCTACCACTTCCTGAAGGGAGGTTGTGGTGAGGAGGGGGTGGGCCTCTTCTCCCTGATAAATAATGACAGGATGAGAGGGAATGGCCAGAAGTTGCGCCGGGGAAGATTTAGATTAGACCTGAGGAAACACTTTTTTTCTGAAGGAGTGGTCAGGCACTGGAATGGCCTGCCTAGGGAGGTGGTTGAGGCACCATCCCTAGCGTTGTTCAAGAAGCGTTTAGATGAGGTGCTAAGAGATTTGATTTAGTAGTTGGGTAGGGATGGTGATAGGAGGATGGTTGGACTAGATGATCTTGTAGGTCCTTTCCAACCTAATGATCCTATGAACCTATGAATCTATGTTTTGATTTTCTTTTGTTAGTTGATATATTCATGTTTATTTTATGACCATTCTGTGGTCAGTTTTCTTTTTGATAATTGTTTTTTACTAATTTGAAAGTCAGATAGCAATTTTGGAGTATTTGCGTAATTTAATGTATATGTTTAACAGGGTTTTAATTTTTGTATTTTCCTGTTTCTAGGTTTACACCTAAGTGCTGTTCTACTCTATGTTCATCTCTTGCTACATATTGCTCTTGCAACAAGATGATCACATTGTCATATCCAAACTCTTCTGGTTTTCATTTGATCTGTGTGTAAATTAACTGAGGTTGAATTCAGAGTTACAGATTCTGTATCCTAGAATCCAAACTGAAATTGAAACCTTCTGTTTCAAAACTAACTGAAACAAATACGTATTTTATCAGAATGCATTTTGCATCTTAAAAAAAAAAATATATATATAGTACTGCAATCTTGTTTTTGAAAAGCATCTCTCTTCTCCAATTGTAATTCATACATACTCTAGCCATCATTATATATATGCTCAATCTAATAATTAAATACATAAAACATTTTCACATATATTTGAAACATATACTGTTCTGAAATAAAACTTCAGATATTTTGGATTCTGAGGCCATTTTGGACAATTTATTTTGTTTCAAGATGTTCTGGGCCTTGGAGAAGTGCATTCAGTTATTTTTATCTTGACATGTCTGCCTACCGTATGCCTGAACAAACTATCAGTTTAAACTTATGATATATATTGGTGATGTATAAAAATACAAAATAAAATAAAATAAAAAACCTCCCAAAAATAGATACAAATTTTAGTTTTGTTATGGAATTAAAGTACGTCTTTACTGACATATTCTGCCTATTTTATGTTTTATCTCCTTCTCCACAATTCTCTGTACTATTCCGTGTGAATCAGTGATTCATATAATAGAATCATAGAATGTCCTGGGCTGAAAAGGAACTCAGAGATCATTGAGTTTCAACCCCCTTGCCATGGACAGGGTCATCAACCACTAGACCAGGCGGCCCAGTACCACGTCCATCCTTGCCTTGAATGCCTCCAGGGAAGCGGCATCCACAACCTGTTCCAGGGTGTCACCACCCTCTGAGTGAAAAACTTCCTCTTAATATTTAATCTAAATTTCCCATCTCAATTTAAAACCATTCCCCCTTGTTAGAACAGATTCTTCTGTGGTAACCTGGGGGAACTGAGATCTGTAGTTGATTTACATCTAGAAAGAAAGTTGAAATTAAGAAATAGTTTAGAGTCCATAGCCATAGTAAGGTTCTATACTAGTCCTACTTATACATTTGAGAAGTGACACATGGCAAATTTATACGCAAAGAAGTTCATTGTCCCTTTCACTTTGATGGAATCAGTTAGTAACAGAATTTGACTGACTTCATTAAAATTTTAAAATACTTACAAGTTTTGACTGTATTTCCTATTGTCATGTATATGTTGGAAAATTGGACTTCCATTCTCTGATTTCAGTGGAAAAATCCTCTGCTTACGGAATTCACTATTAAATGGTTGTCACAAATTTACATCTACATTCAGCTGGCTGCAAATCAGTTTTGAATTATCTCTGCATTTAATTAAATTATTTTGAAAATAGTCATTTAAATTTTTATATATCTTTTAGGAGTTTTAGATGGAGAAAAACAATGGAAAGCAATAGTGATTCTACAACATTGATCAAAAGGAAATATATATGCCTCCTCCATTAAAAAAAAATAAAAAGACTAATCTGAATAAGTATCAACTTCAGATGTGACATTTAGTTAGAAATGTATTAAATATTTATTTTAAGACAACACAAGATGAAGAGTCCTATGAAATGTCAGGTGGAAAATAAGTCATTGATTTCTGATTTGAATTTGTTTCACTCCACAGTGAAGTTTTCTAAATTTGAATATATTTTTTTCCTTCCAGTGTACCAGTATAAAGACACAAGAAATGTCCTAGTGTGAATATCTATTTATATACATTGTTATTGTCTGTTTGTTTTGTTTGTTTGTTATTGTTTTCATAATTTGTTCTACTTCTCTGATGAAAGACACATCCTTACAATTAGGCATATTAACATGTATTTTGAAATTACTAAAATCTTTAATTGCATCAGCATTGTATTGATAAGCCAGGAAATAAAGACTACTTATTAAAGCAACTGCAAACAAAAAGTTAAAAGAAGGTAGCTATTATTACAAAATTTTAATGGAGATTAAAATATTATATAAAGATGGATAGCTTAAGAGAATCCCAGAGATGCATATGCCAAAGCTTGGAATGAAAATATAAATCTCTGAGTATCTGAATTTGTTCTCTTTCTTATCAAAATCATCTTCAGATTATTTGTAACTTTTTTTTTCAGTTAAACAGTGAGTATATTTGTTCTATAAATGCAGAAATATATGGTGACATATATGGAAGTTAAAGTAACGAGAGCAATTTACATGCAGCATCATCAAACTCAGCAGACTAATACCAAATAGATTGTTCCAAAACAAAATACAACTAAAATGATAAGCATATAAAGATAACATGCGCTGGTAAAGGTTGGAGATGAGATGCTGGATAGGAGCTCTGAGGAGAGGGACCTGGGGATCCTGGTGGATGACAGGATGACCATGAGCCAGAAGTGTGCCCTGATGGACAAGAAGGTCAATGGCATCCTGGGGTGCAACAGGAACATGGCCAGCAGGTCAATGGAGGTGATCCTCCCACTCTACTCCGCCTGGGTGAGGCCTCACTTGGAGTATTGTCCAATTCTGGGCTCCCTGGTACAAAAAAAACAGGGATCTCCTGGAAAGAACCCAGTGGAATACAGGACGTGGAACACCTCTCTTATGAGGAAAGACTGAGAGACCTGGGTCTGTTCAGCCTTGAAAAAAGGGGATCTGATCCATGTCTATAAATATCTAACGTGTGGGAGTCAAAGGGACAAGGCCAGACTCTTCTCAGCAGTGTGTGGTGATAGGATGAGGGGAAATGGTCACAAACTGAAGCATGCCATTAAGAATTCCATTAATAATGCCATGATTTCTGAAACAACACAAAACAACAAACAAATTATAAATTTCCTTGGAATGATGTCTTGAATTATGAAGACATTTATCGTTTTTGATGAATGTCTTTGTGCAATGGACTCTGAACATTTAGATTTTAAAAATGGACAATTTTTCTGACTTTGACAGAAAAAGAGTGAAGTAATGGAAAGCTGTATCATTCAAGCTTCCTGTTTTCTTTTGTATTCTTCCTTGTCGCACAGTCTCTAATGATAACTCCATTGTTAATTTCTTATTTGTACCAGAATTGTACCGGACTGAAACAATATTCTATATTCTTTCAGGAAATTCCTAGACATTTTTAACAATTATTAAGATTTTGGAGTACTCAAAACTCAACACAAACTATTTTGTGGTTGGAAACATCTGTTAAATCTTCCACATGGCAACTCACACTGCTTACTCCACTTTCCAGAAAAGAGAGGAGTAAGAAGTACAGGTAAATCCTGTATGATGGTGTTTTCTATTACAAAGTATTTATGAAGAGTAAAGGAAGAAAACAATTAATATAGTGGCTGCAAATGTAATTTTAGCTCTCTGTCTTATCTTTGCCACACATTTTATTTTATATTATTTTATTTTTATCAGTCAGAAAATATGTATTGTCTTTCTACTTTGGAGAAAATGGTAAGTCTAATAACTTGATAAAAAGAGAGAAAAAAGAAGTGCTTATAAATAATTGAAACATCGTGGTCACAACTAGAAAAGTTCAAGGACAATGTATAGTCAGTGAAATCTCAGCTAATTTGTACTTAATCTTTCTTTCCACAATGTAATTAAACTTCTCAAAAGTACATTCAAATTCATTAAAAATCTTTCAGTTAGAGAGATTTTTTTTAATTTTTTTTTGAGTTTTCAATGATGAAGGTCTTATAATATATATATATTAGAAGTGTCTTATACCCTTATAAACAAATAGCATTCATGTTTACCTTCGTGGGAGAATAGACAGATTGTCAGTGCTGGTATTCATGCCAAGATTTTCTGCTGTATAGGTCTTAGCCTTGTATTGATTCCTGCTTAGAAAAGAAAAAATACAAAATGGAAGACTTGTGAATAATCATAAAAGTATACTAATGGAGATTAAAAACAAGTTGGCTATTTATATTTTCTTTAAATATCATACATTAAGACTTTACAAAAAATCTTCAGTCAGTACCTCCAGTTATTAGTTACATTACTGTCGATGTGACACTGTGATGAAACTTCAGAATATTGCCACCCCTCAATATTTTGTTCATCATAATATAAATACCCGAGAATGTAATTTTTTATATATTTTCATGTTAACTATAAAAAAGTATGTACAATTTAAATGTTCCTGTATTCTTTATTTTAAGAAAATACATCTATTTTTACACTTCAGGGAGATACAACATATATTATGAAGTTATGGTTTCAGAAATAAGAGATCTCTTTATAACTTTTGTTGAAGATTATTGATGAAGATTGAAATAAGTGGGAAAATTTAAATGAATGAAAAATTCAAACTGTTGCAATTAAATTAACCTCTGTCAGTTATGATGAAAAACTTGAATGACTGAATTTGTTTGCAATTTCACAATTAAAAAATATTTTTTATTGGGAAATTTAAAAAAATATATATTTGTTTCTAAATGTAGTCATCAGATGAATGTAGATGAAATTCAAAGACTGGTGATGAAAGAAATAACGCTGATCATCTTCCACCAGAGAACACCACCATAGTACAATTGACTGCAATAAATTGTTGTTGATCCAAACTCAGAAGCAGTTACAATCAATTGCAATTTGATTTTAACTAGAAAAAATCTGCTTTGTAGATGTTTCAGATTATACATGACCTGGACACTGATAACTAAGGGGCTAAAAACGATAACTGTGAAGAAGTCTGTAAGTGTTGTGTTTGGATTTAGACAAATAACAGGACTTAAGTCTTCCTGTCAGTCTCTGGCTGTTGAAACAGGAAAAAAAAAAAAAAAAGAGAAAAGAGAGTGATGTCGTGACTTGTGAACAGTTTTATCTTTCCCTCTGAGTGGAAAATGGAGAAACATATAGTAATCTGAAGTCCTCTGGGGCACGTAGTTCTTCCCTTCTGAGACAGGTATAGCCAGAACTGTCCTTGATCCATGGAAGTGGAGCATTAACTCTTTAACTCCCAGTACACCACATGATGTTTTAATGTGTAATACTGATAAAAAAAATCATAAAACCATGACAATCGTACAATATAATTGGAATTGAAGCTAATAAATCAAATAAAATGAGAGAATGTCCAAAACTAAAAGCCTTACTCTAAAGCTGAAGACAAGACAGGGAATCTCCACTGCTGAGATGACGACCAAAAAAAGAGGAAGTCTCGGGACTTGTGTGCAGTTTTACCTTTCTCTCTGAGCGGAAAACATGAACACAAAGTCCTCTGGCATTTGTAGTTCTTCTCTTCTGAGAGCCAAGTACTCAAAAATTCAGCAGTCCACAGAAATAGAGTACTCTATTAACTCTTTAACTCCCAGTGGCTTACATGATGTTATGCTGTGGAATACCAATAACAAAAATTCATAAAACCATGACAGAGACAATCTTTATTTTAATTCAACCAAAGCCTATTGAGATTTTCTTCTTTTAGCAGTGAGAGTTTCCACTGTAATCACTTTTTGATAATGAATAAACAAAACTTAGTCTAATCATAGTAGAAATAATTGCTACAAAACAGAATTTCTGGGCATTGCATTAACATTCAAACAAATAGGCCTTCTCATGAGAGCTAAACATAGATTTCAAAAATAGTACCTTCCAATATCTTGCAGGTGCTGAGACCATCTGCACAGAAAAATTCACTGGCTGAAGGCCATTGCAATGTTAACATTCAATATTTATCACTAAATTGCAATGTCATGTTGGTAATCTATTTTCCCAACATTTGTGAACTTAAATTGCCTATTTGATTTTGCATTATAATATTTCACAAGTAAACATAATCATGAGAACATGTGCTATCAATACACAAATAATTCAAGCTGATAAGCGGGATTATTTTTAATGGTGCAATATGTGAATTTGTCTGTAACACTTCAGATAAAAACAGGAAGTGTAAAGATATAAGGGTCATAATACAGTGTATTCGGTCTTCATTAATTCCAGGAATAATAAATAAATCATAAGAAGACAAAAAAGAATAACTTGAGACTGTTTACTTCAGAAATTATAAGGTACACAGAGCAGTATTGTATGTCAAAAATAAAATAAAATAAAATAAATAAATAATGAAATCTTACTTCAAGTTATAAGAAAGTGAAAAATTCACTTTCAAGTAACTCCTTGGAAGATAGAACAGTTCTGCCAGAACAAATACAGTCATTGAGTGCAACAATACTATCTCACCTTACCATGCAAAAATCATTAAGTATATGCACATCTTGTCGTGAATACAATCAAAGAAACAAAATTTGTGAACCCATTATTTCAGTAATGAATAAAATTGCTGCTATCACTAAGATCTTTGCCTGACCAGAAATTCTTGACTTAGAACCTTCCTAACAGTATTGACCCCTGGGGAACACCACTCATAACTGTTCACCAGCTGGATGTGACTCCATTTACGATCACTCTCTAGTCTTGGCCACCCAGCCGGTTCTTTACCCAACAAAGGGCTATCTGTCCAAGCCATGGGCTGACAGAATCTCCAGGAGAATATTGTGTTGAATGCTTTGATGAAGTCTAGACAACTTAAGCTTACATATAGAACCTTATTGATATGATTTTCTTTCATTTTCAAAAAATATTTTTCTTTAACTATTTCATTCAGAAGGAACCACAGAGTTCAACTCTTGGCTCCACATAGGACCATCCATAAATCAGGCCATATGTTTGAGAGTGTTCTCCAGATATGTCTTGAACTCTGACAAGCTCAGTGCCATGACCCTGAGGAGCCTGTTCCAGTAGCTGAACCCACTCTTGGTGAGCAACTTTTTCCTAATATCTAACCTGACTCTCCCCTGTCACAACTTCATGCCATTCCCTTGTGTCCTGCCACTATTCACCAGGGAGAAGAGATCAGTGCCGTCCCTTTGCTCCTCATTATGAGGAAGCCATAGGCAACAATGAGGTCTCCCCCCAGTCTCCTCCTCTCTAGGCTGAGCAAATCAATGGACTTCCACTCTACATCTTCCACTCTAGATCCTACATCATTTTTGTAGCTCTCCTTTGGACACAAATACTTCTATTTCCTTTTTGTACTGTGGCACCCAAAAAACTATTCACAGTACTCAAGGTGAGGCCACCTGAGTGCAGTGTAGGGCAGGACAACCTCCTCCCTCAAACTACTAGCAATACCATGCTTGACGCATCCCAGGTTGACCTTCCTGGCTGCTTTGTCCTATACTCAAATTGTCACAATACAGAAGCTTCACAATGGATTAGGGCGGAAATGTGAAAAGACATCTCCAATTGCATATATTAGTTGACAAAACAATATATATTATAGGGGAAAGAAGACAAAATCTTTGAGGAAAAAGATGTATTTCAGGTACTCCAAATGAAAATACACTTAAAGTCATGTAAACAAATAGGCCAATAGGTAGCTGTAGGGAGCAATAAGGTCTCCCCTGAGCCTCCTTTTCTTCTGGTTAAACAATCCAAGTTCTTCATTTTGTTGTGTGACAGCAATGCTTGAACATCCAGAACTTGGCTTGTCTTTCATGTTGCTGTTGCCACTACTGAAATTCTCCACCCACCACCTAACTGTTCTCACATCCACTGCGTGGTCTCCATAGACATTCAGAAAGCAGAGGAATTCAATAACACACCTTTGACATGCTCAATTCTAAGTCAGATGCCATTTTCTCAGGCTGCCCTCTGCTGCCATCTCTTCCACAGCAACAAAATGCAACAGAATATTGATGAGAAGGTTGAACCTTTACTGACATACCACCAACATCTGTCTCTGATGTCCTGGGCCAACATAATAAAATAGGAAGCATTATTTTCCAAGAGGCCTCAGTAGCTTAATGTTTTAATATGCCATGGAAAAAAAAGGAAAAATTGAGAACCTGGAAGGGTTTTAAACTTTTATCATTTAAATAAAATAACTGGTAACTTGTAGTAAACAATGTCTGTACATAATTAGGTATTACATATGACTCCCAGCAGAATCGTATTACTACTACTTATTACAATGACCGAACAAATTTATTATACATCAGTCTTTTTTTTTTTTTTTTTTTTTTGCTATAGCAGGAACCCTAATTGAGCAAGAAATGTTTATGTCTTCTGGGATTTAGAGAGTGAGAAGTATACTAAGTTACCAATTTTCTCTGGAAGACTAAGAATTCTCCCATTTATAGTCATTTCATGTCTAAATTTGATGTTGCTCCAACAAGAAACCCTGTACTTCACTTCTTTAAAGATACACATTGGATTTTTAAACACAATCTCCAAATAAGTGATATTATTAAGTTATTTCTAATATCATTGCAAACAGCTTCAGGGGCAGAATTATATTGATTAACATCCAAATTTTCTATCTTTGATTTTAAATGAGATGAAGTTCAAGTCAATAATATTTTAAAAGAAATAATATCCAGAAAATTGAATAGATTAAAATAAACTAGAAAATTGATGGCATTCCAGGTCAGGGATTTGCCATGTCACTTCTAACTTCTCAGAAAATACACATATCAAGAAACACATTTTCATAGATTTTCTTAAATAGGCTGCAGTCTTTTTATGCATTGTGTTTTCAAACATTTGTGTTAGGACATCAAGGGACTCCCTCCAAATGTGGGTGACATAATACTCATAAAATAGTCTACAGAAAAATATTTTTATCTTTTCATTTCTCACTTTTAAATCAAATGTACTAGTTTTATCTTAACAGCTTGTACTGTGATAAAGGTTTGCAAAAGAGTTTTTGTCCTGAATTAGTAGACAATATCCGTTTTCCAGATAATTCATTGATAACTACCATATGTAATACCATTAGTTATTACTTTGCATTCCAATCAATAACAAGGCAAATAAATAGTCTTGAAATTCTACAAACAGAATGAGATCAAGCATCAAGCAACTGATCAAGCAGATTATCTTACAAAACAAATAAACAGATAAATACAGGAAACACTGTATAAGTCTACTTTATAACAAAAGGATTGTTCGTTGATATTAACTTAAAATATAGATATATATATAAAGTGAGATCATCTTAAAATAGCTATGCTTTGCTTTTAACTGCTCAGCTCCTCCTGATAGGACCTGTGGACGTGTATACTTTTTATATATGGACGTATATAGGTTTTCTACTCAGATATTCCCTCACACTTCCATATTGTCTTTTCAGCAAGTGTTAATTAGTTACATTGTTAGGCATATTTAACCCTATTAGGTTATAGATAGTTTTGATATGCCTTCTGAGATAGATTTATATATTGATTCTATGTAAAACTACTGAAAGCTATGCTGCTTTTCATATTCCCTTTTAATAAGAGAATAGGATGCAAAAATATTTCACGCATTAAAATATAAATGTATAATTGAGCATGTATGTATACTTAAAGTTAATTAAGCTACACAGTTGTGGTGGGGACTGAATGAAGCTCTATGTAAATTAGGTAGATTTAGTTATCATATTTATTCTGAAAAATCTGATTTTAAAATTTTTCTTCTGAAATAAACTAGTCAGAGAACAATATTCCATTAAGGCTGTATGCAACAAGTAATATATACACATGAATATTAATTTTCAAACATAAATACCTTATCAGGGAAATGAACATTGAGTTACAATGAATTTCAGACATTTAATTAATTAAATATACCATTTGAATATCTGTACATAGGTTGATATGCATAATCATGACATAAACATTCCATATGAAACAGAGTGATTTATACAGCATTTGTGATTCTATATTAATGGCAGTTCTTAAGAAATTGTCACAATACAGGAACTTACTTTTAGCCATAATAATTATACAATGTAGATCATAGAATTTGGCTTCTTCACAGACATACTTCTGAGGACATAAAACTGGTAAAACCAATGCTAATGATTCTATCAAGAAGGAGGCTTTTAGAATAAGTGGCAAATCTATGAAAACTGAAATATCATAATGATCGAAGCAATGTGGAATTTCAAATGAAATTCTTTAAATAGTTTAAAAAGAAAAAAAAAAGCAGAGGTTTGTGTTGTTTATTTCTCCATTAATAACAAAACAAATGTGAATTTTTAATGAAGATTTATCTTGCTTTGGAAATGAGAAACATGTTTCTCAAATAAATAAAAATATCAATTATTTTAAGAACAGGCAATTTGTCATTTTAAATTGTAATCTTTACTTTGAAAATGACCTCTAATTAACATAAATTTTGAGGATAATTACAGTTCAATGAGAATCAACATGCATTATTTTTATTTCTTTTACCACAGCACTAAGTACTTCAACTTGACAGCAACATTTTTTCCTTTTTGACTTCCATTTCATACACTGAAGTAAAAATTCAATGCATTGTCAGATGTCATCTTTTTTTATGCTCTGTATTTTCAGGCAAATATGATAATCCTTTACATTGAGTGTCTAGATCAGAAGGAAGTCACTGAAAGAAAACGGAAATTGCTTTTTAGCTGCAAAGTAACTGTATCTGATAATGAAAAGGGGTTAGATGTATCTATATCTATTAAAATGTAGCAAATGGAGAAAATCAGCAAAGACTTATTGCAAAGTCATTAGTCCAAAGAAACATACTTAGTGTTAAATTTATGCGGTGGAGTATTTGGTCTCTGCTTATTAATCTAAAAGGCTGCAAGACAAATCCTGTGTAATACCAAAAATCCATCTTAGCTGTTTTAGGTATTCTAGACTCTCAAACACAAGGTGCTGTGTTTATAGGCAATTAAACAAATCAAATTGCCAGGCTAATTAGCAGGTCATCTTTCTCCTCACAGCAAAGAAAATGCTAAAATATCCTTTGTACTACAAATATAATATTCCTTTCAATGAAGACTTTAGGGTCCTGACAACTCACTGAAAGTTTCCCCGGTTATGTGCAAGGAAGACTGAAGCGTCAGCACTAAGAACACAGCCATGCAAACAGCGGGTTGAAGAAGGTATTGGGGAAAGTAATTTTTAATTTTCCTTTTGTTTCTCACTGCTTCTCTGTTATTAGTAGGCAATAAATTGCATGTATCTCCCTATACTGAGCATGCTTCTCTTGTGTCAGTAATTGGTCATTACAATTACCGTCATTACAAATAACCTTGAGCACCTTTTCATTGAATTTTCACCCTTATTCCTTTAGAATGTTGAGTGAGAGCAGTGTGGTAGAGTTTAGCTAGCCATCCATGTGGAACAACCACAGTCTCAAACTCTGAGAAGAACTAAAATAAGACAGGAAGAGTCAAAATCTGGCAAGGAAATCTCAATTTTCCTCTAAATGTAATGTATGTACTACTGTCCATAATCAAGGTATTAGTACAGAGAACTTTGGTACTGGACGCTATACTTTAAAAACTAGAACACAAGCGTGACTGTCCCAGATTTTTCCAGTTCTGTGATCTGCCTTATTCTGTGTTCAATTTTATCTGGATGGGGGTATTCTGGACTTCTATATTCTGCCAAAAGACAGTTGCATACTTTACATTCTGTGTTCTCAATCTTCAAATAGCCAACACTGAAGAAAAAAGATGAGTCTTTTCACAGTTATTCTTGTGTGCAGGTGTGAGGGGTAATTCATAATCAGACACTAGACTGGAAAAGGAATGGATATGTTTCAGGAAGATATATTCATACAGAAAAACAATTACTTGTTATGACTTATTATAGGATTATAGTGTCAGAAATACCTCTTGACACTTTTCCTCCATAATGAGGATCAATAATGGTGACAGGGAATCACACTGCAGAAAAGTAATTTTCATGAAAATCTATTATTTTCAACACAATCTCATCAATCAAAGCACTGCATTTTCTGACTGTGCGCATTCCTTCCTTACTCCAGGAACAATAAAATCTGCTTTGTTACAGCTGCTATGAAATCTGTTCAACTATATTAAATTAAATGTGTTAACTATTTGCTTAAACATGGTAACTGTAAGAAAATTCCAAGTTCATCTTAGTTTGGAAAAAATAATAATTAATAAGTAGAATAAAACAAACAAACAAGCAAACAAACAACAAAAAAGCAATTCTTGCTAATAATAAGCTGCTAAAAAATCAGTAATTTAAGATTTGCAGGAGAATATTTGTCCTTTTTTTTTCATTTACAGAATCACGCTACAATAAACTATTTAGCAATTTAGATAAGAGTTTTACCCATTTTTAATAATATGAAAGAAAGCTTGAAATAAATAACACCAACTACAAGATGACAGTGATTTTATTTGTTACGTAACAGAAAAATCACAGATATACATAGTTACAACAGATTTTCCAAAACAATGAATATCCCTAAATTAGTGCCATTTTTTCTTCAGCATTACTAAGTCAACAGTTTTCCATATCTTCCAGGTTGAAACTTAATCATATCTGTATCATGCAGGAAGCCAGCCCCAGGCCTATATTTTTAGGTCCATACAGGAGTGAAAAAAAAAAAAAAGCAAGTAAAAAAAAAGAAATAAAGGAAAAAAAAGTAAAAGAAGAAGACATGAAAGAAAAATAACTCTCTACAAAGACTGTACAGCAACAACAGTGTGCCTCAGCAGGTACCTGGGACAAACTGTGGTCTATGCTTTGAGACACTCATGTCCTTGAGTTAGCTGTAGACAAAATCTACTAAAAAGAATCAGTTCTCATGTAGGAATAGTATGATACCACAAAGGTGAAGGCTATAATGATGAATTTCTCTCTCCCTTGGCAAAATATGAATCAGCACTGTTACCTGATGACCATCTGGAGTAAAATTTTACTCTAAATTATGGTATCTGTACATGCCTGCATGAGACTTTGTATCCACAGACAGAGGAGATAAGGATAATATATTTAATAGAGATTAGTCATCTACATGGATGATCAAACTGAAGCATTTATTTTAGACTAAGATCAACAGCTCTATATACACCATTACTGAATTGAGAGACTAGATCTGCACACACTATGACAGATATATATATTTAGTTCAGATGTATCTATCTTGGTGACAGTCTTCTACATTAATTTGGAGCAGTGTTCCTCTTATTTTCGCAGAATCACAGAACTGTACGAGTTGGAAAGGACCTCTAGAGAGTGCAAACCCCTGCCAAACCAGACTCCCTAGACCAGGTTGCATGGGTAGGCATCCAGGTTGGTCTTGAATGCCTCCAGAGAAGGAGACTCCATCACCTCTTGCAGCAGCCTGTTCTTTTTTTCAGAAAGTGTTCTGAAAATAGTTTAATCTGGTTACTTTCACTTCTTGACATTACTCCGTGACTGAAAGCCTTCCTATTCACATGTTCTATGCAAAAACTAACAAAATTAACAGACATTTAAGCGTCTGTGCGGAACTCAAATATTTAAGTATAAATAATGAAATATTTTTTAAATAAGGTAAAGCAATTTTGCCTAAGACTTCTATACATATTTTTAGAATTTTGTGTGTATAAGTTTTGCAAATACCAAACAAGGGACCTAAGCAGATCAGTATTTAAGACTGAAAGACCAAGACTTTTCAAGCCTCAAAAGAAAAGAGAAAATTATACCACAAGCTGATGGAAGATCTAGAATGCTTTTGGCACTTCTTGATGCAAAGCTGGAAGCAGCAGTTCCACAGGCATCTGTTCTTCAAGTATGTCACTTTGGAAACATGCCTAGTCTTCATTTTACTGGACTTATAGACAGAACAGAATAATTAACTACATGAGTGCAGGAAGAAAAAAAAAAGCAGAACATGTCTTTATTGTGAATTTTAAGAAAATAAGAGTTGATTTCTCTATTTGCTGAATCTGCTTCTTTACTAACAGACACCAAACACATAAACACGTAAAACACCTCAGTATTCATTGTACCATGAACTGCTTGTTTTCTTTGAATCTTAAAAATAATAATAAAAATAATCAACAACAACAAAAAAACCCCTAAAGTTATTAACAGCCTGCACATTACTTGGAACATCATGTAGATGATGGATGATTCAGTGATGATAGATGAGTCCTCACTCCTATTTTATGTTCAACTACATAAATTAGTAATGTCATCAATATGATTACTAGCTGCTCACTCACATTCTGCAGCAGCTGTTGTTTTTTATTTTTCACCCTCGATTTGGTCCATTCATTACTCCATCTTTGTTAGTATTATAAGTCAGTGCAGGACCTTTTTGCAGCAGGTGTAGATAGGTTCATAGATGACCGGGGCAGAGAAATACACTGGAGAGTCTTTGACGCTACTGTGGCATCTAATTTGCTATTCAATTGGGAAAATGAGTGAGGTTCACTCCGATAGTTTTCTGAGAAGTTGTGGGGTTTTTTTGTTTTTTTTTTTGCTGTTGCTCAGAAGGTGTGTATAGTATCAAGTCTGTGACAGGTCCTTGAGACAAATTCATGTTAATGACATCTCAGTCATTTAGTAATGCCAAGAGAATTAGCTTAGGCAATAATTTCTAAAACATATTTAATTAATATTGTCTTCTGTTAGTTTAGTGTGATCAACTCAAGCAGATACCATTCAGATCATTCATTTAGGATGATTTTACTTCTTTTCATTCTTCACTCTGTGAAACTAACAGAGATTAAAAAGTCTGTGGCAAAAGTTGTGTTATTTATGCATGGTTTCTTTGGTCTGATCTATGACCCATCAATTCTCCCACAACCAACAACTTCAAGGTCCCTTGGGAATTCCTTAATCAGATTGAAGACACTTCATGAATTAATGTTGAGGTTTCTAAGAAGAAAAAACTTTTGCTGTTGTTAATTTTTCCCAAGTACTAATACCATGGAAAGCAACAGATAACAAATTCAAGCTTCACTGAATGTAATCAGTATAAATATTTTGTGGTATCATAGTCTAGGTTATTAAATTGAGTGCATTTATGTTTAGGAAGAATTCTGAGATTTTTATATAAATCCTTATATTCTGATTCATATAATACAGTTCCAACATAAAATACATACAGAAATAAAAAGAACTCTCTTTAGTGAGAAAGATAAATAAATAAATAAATAAATAAATAAATAAGTGTATTTGACAAATTCTTCATTGGAATTTCTTATTTCTACGATTTAATTACATTTATGCAATGTACTGCATAACATATAATAGTGAACCATGATAAAAGATCATTAATACATAAAACTAAACTACACCAATTATGTAGAGAAAATATATGCTTTGTTAGTTTACATGTCACTTTGGAAATTCTGCAACTCAAATGAGTTTTCAAAATACAATGAGTTTGTAAGGCTTCATTCTTTAAAATGTAAATTAACAGTCACCAGCATGGAAAACATATTCAGAGAAGAATTCTGTAAAATGAATAGTGAAAATACTTGAAGATTTTCTTTGTGCAGAAACACTGAGCAGGCTGGAAACTTCTCTCATACTTGCAATTTGTGGAAGTATTAAGAAGCATTCACAGTATTAACAAAACCTGTGAAATATAAGAAAAATACTCACCCTCCCCCTGAGATTATTTATATATTTTGTATTCATAAACTGAAGATGCTCCATAACTTTCTTGTATCTTTTTGAAAAAGTCCTAGACTGGAGGTTATTTGTTTGTTCAGGCTCTTTTGGAATATTACTGCAATTCACAAACATAGAAGAAGAATATGTACGATTGAAAAAAAAAAACATAAGATATGTGTGTCAATGAACTATATTCTCTCAGTTCCTCATTATGAAATAATAAAGTCACTATTCACCTCTTGGCTCTATTGCCAAAAGGAAAATCTTAAAATGAGCAGAGCATGTAATTATTGACTGAAAAAAAAAAATAGTGACAGGATCACATTTCATTAAATTACCCAGCATGTCAGTTTTGATAAGACTTTTGTGAGTCGCATTTAACAGCTGTAACCCGTGGTCTCAGAATAAGAAATGCCTTCTTTGTCCTATTAAAAACTTCTTTTACTGAAGGAATTAGAAGTGTGTTTACAATTTGTCTTTTTGTGTGTCATCTTTCTGTGAAGATTTGATTTTCCTGTATTTTTTCTGGGCAACCTGAGAGCAACAAATTGGATCTACAACGTTTGTTTCCTACCACACTAAGATGTTGAAAGCTGCTTAGCTGTTTCTCCAAATAACAGTTCTAAAACTAAAGAAGGATTACATGTATTTTACATACATATAATATTTGTAAAATTCATTGTGTACAGAGTTTTGGAGCACCATTTCTTTTCTTCTTAAGTCTCATTTGACCTTTATCAAATGATATTTAAATTATTGATGGTCATTGGATAGTCACTCTTTAACACTCTTAACTCTAGTTTGTTGAAAATATAAAAATTATGCATTAAATATTATAAAATATGTGTGTTTATTTTAAATATTGATGACTATATTGACCTGTCAGGACTTGTAATAGTCAGAGGCTTATGTAATATATAATAAATACATATTATACATAATTTATATCATATGATATATAATCAACATAAAATTTACATGGTGTGGAGTATACAATATTTAATTATAATATTTATCATGTATTATATACTTTATAGCATTGCATATTACAGATTGTATAGAACTGTAGAGACTAGTATCATTGGGAATTATTGTGGCTAAAGTGCAGGATCTAGTAGTTGGTCTTGTTGAACTTCATTCCATTGGCCTCAGCCCATCAATCCAGCCTGTCCCAGCCTGTTTGTAGGGCCTTCCCACCCTTCCTTTTCACTCCTTCCTACCTAAATATTTTTACTGTGTGTTTATACATTGAAGAACAGAATTCTATGTAAATCCACATTTTTATTTTTATTTTTAAGGATTAAAGGATTAGATAATTTAACTCAAATATTAGCTCCTATTTTCTAGACAAGAAATTGCATACCCATCATTCACTAACATTTCAGAACACAACTAGTATGATAATGATATCTTGTCTGATTTAGCCCACTCAAGCTACCAGAGCTTTTAGATCTACGTCTGTGATCAAAATGTAGAAGCAATAATCTACTATGCTTTCAGTGTATGTAATAAAAAAAACCAAAACAAACAACAATATGGGTTTTTCATGTTATATCTAGGTTTGCAGAGAAATCACAATTCCTTTCACATTCAAACAAAGCTGCAGCAGTGGGGTCCGTGACAAGAAAAATGAGTTAACAGCAACAACAACTGTGTCTTGTGACACATGCTAATGTATATCTTGCTTTCTCTTTCTCTATTTTTTTTTCCGAGAAACAATGGAGAGAATGTAAGTGAGGACCTAGAAAAAGAGCAAACATCAATCAGACTGGCATGTCATACAGTTAGGCCTCCTTGCAGAGACTTCAAAAATATTGTGGCAGGACATGTTCTTAGTGAAATCATAGTTGCACTCAAATATAACAATCACACATGCTTTGGCTTTACTGTAAACTTGCACAATAATCTTTTTATAAATTCACAACTTTCCCAGTTCCCTCAGCCGCTCCTCATAAGACTTGTGCTCCAGACCCCTCACCAGTTTTGTTGCCCTTCTCTGAACACGCTCCAGGGCCTCAATGTCCTTCTTGTAGTGAGGGGCCCAAAACTGAACGCAGTACTCGAGGTGCGGCCGTACCAGAGCTGAGTACAGGGGGATGATCACCTCCCTGCTCCTGCTGGCTACACTATTTCTAATACAGGCCAGGATGCTGTTGGCCTTCTTAGCCACCTGGGCACACTGCCGGCTCATGTTGAGCCGAGCATCAACCAACACCCCCAGGTCCTTTTCCTCTCTACATTCTTCAAGCCATTCTGCCTCAAGCCTATAGCATTGCATGGGGTTATTGTGGCCAAAGTGCAGGACCCGGCACTTGGTCTTATTGAACCTCATCCCATTGAGCTCAGCCCAGCTGTGCAGCCTATCCAAATCCCTCTGAAGGGCCTCCCTACCCTCAGGCAGTTTGACACATCCTCCCAACTTGGTGTCATCTGCAAACTTACTGAGGGTACACTCAATTCCCTCGTCTAGGTCATCAATAAAGATATTAAACAAGATGGGCCCCAAAAATGGCCCTTGGGAGACACTACTCATAACAGGACGCCAGCTGGACTTAACTCCATTAACCACTACCCTCTGGGCATGGCCCTCCAGCCAGTTCTCCACCCAGAGAAGAGTGAACCTGTCCACACCACGGGCTGCCAGTTTCCTCAGGAGAATACTGTGGGAGACCGTGTCAAAGGCCTTGCTGAAGTCCAGGTAGACTACATCAACAGCCTTTCCCTCATCTACCTGTCTGGTCACCCAGTCATAGAAGGAGATGAGGTTGGACAAGCACGACCTGTCCTTTGTGAACCCGTGCTGGCTGGGTCTGATCCCCTGGTTGCCATGCACGTGTCGTGTGATCTCCCTCAAGATCATCTGCTCCATAACTTTCCCTGATACCGAGGTCAGGCTGACAGGCCTGTAGTTCCCTGGGTCTTCCTTACGGCCTTTCCTGCAGATGGGAGTCACATCGGCAAGCCTCCAATCTTGTGGGACCTCTCCAGATAACCAGGAATTCTCATAGATGGCAGAAAGGGGCTTGGCAATCACCTCTGCCAGCTCCCTCAGCACCCTTGGGTGGATCCCATCTGGTCCCATGGACTTGTGGCAGTTCAGATGGAGGAGCAGGTCTCTGACCGTCTCTGCTTGGATCACAGGGGGTGCATTATGCACCCCGTCCTGGACTTCCAGGTCAGGGCAAGTACCCTGTGGACAACTGCTCTGTCTATTAAAGACAGATGTGAAGAAGGCATTGAGAACCTCAGCCTTTTCCTTATCATCTGTGGTTACATTCCCTGTCTCATCAAGTAAAGGATAGAAATTTTCCTTCATTTTTCTCTTACTGTTAATATATTTGTAAAAGGGTTTCCTGTTCTCCTTTGCAGCAGTAGCCAGTCTAAGTTAAAGCTGGGCTTTAGCATTTCTAACTTTCTGCCTGAAAATCTTGGCCAGTTCTCTGTAGTCACCCCAAGTAGCCTGTCCCATCTTCCAGAGGACATAGACTCTCTTTTTCTCTCGGAGTCTCAACAAAAGTTCCCGGTTCATCCACACTGGTCTTTTTCTCCTCCGGCTCGACTTATGGGACTCCGGGACAGCCTGCTCCTGTGCCTTTAAGATTTCCATCTTGAGGAGCATCCAGGCTTCCTGGACCCCTTTACCCCTCAGGAGCAAGTCCCAAGGGACTCTTGCAACAAGTGTCCTGAACAGGTCAAAGTCTGCCCTCCGGAAGTCCAAGGTAGTAGTTTTGCTAGTCACTTTCTTGACAACACCCAGAATAGCAAACTCCACCATTTCATGGTCACTCTGGCCAAGACAATCTCCAACCTTCACATCTCCTACTAGTCCTTCCCTGTTAGTGAAGAGTAGGTCTAGCAAGGCACCTCCTCTGGTAGGCTCTTGCACCAGCTGTGTCAGGAAGCAATCATCCACACATTCTAGAAATCTCATGGACTGCTTCCTCTGCGCAGTATTATATTTCCAGCATATGTCAAGGAAGTTGAAGTCTCCCATGAGAACGAGTGCTGGCCATCGTGCAACATCTACGAGTTGCTTATAGAACACCTCGTCTATTTCTTCATCCTGACTAGGCGGTCTATAACAGACCCCCACCATGATGTCACTCCTAAAGACTATCCCCCTGATCCTTATCCATAGGGACTCTACTTGATCATTTCCAACCTCAAGCTCTTCAACATCAAAACACTCTTTGATATAGAGAGCTATGCCACCAACCTTTCTTCCCTGTCTATCCCTTCTGAAGAGCTTGTAGCCATCAATCTCAGTATTCCAGTCATGGGAGAGGTCCCACCATGTTTCTGTAATAGCCACAAGGTCATAGTTAGCCTGCCTCACAATGGCTTCAAGCTCTTCTTTGTTTATTGCCCATGCTGTGTGCATTGGTGTAGATGCACTTCAGCTGAGATATCTGCCTCACCCCTTTTTCCAGCCCAGCCTCCTTAGGCTCTTTACTGGTGAGCCCTGTTTTATCCCCTTCCCCCGTCACAGCTAGTTTAAAGCTCTCTCAATGAGTCCAGCTAGCTCCTTTGCTAGGATTCATTTCCTCCTTTGAGATAGGTGCATTCCATCAACAGATAACAGGCCAGGAGCCGAGTAAACTGCCCCATGGTCAAAAAACCCAAAGTGTCTATCTCTACACCAACCTCTCAGCCAATTATTCATCACCTGTGTTTTCCTAGCCCAGTCTGTGTCCTTCACCGCCCCAGAAGGTATGGAAGCAAACACCACTTGTGCTCCCACCCCTTGAACTAATCGCCCTAAACCCCTGAAATCTCTTTTCATAGTTCGCAGACTTCTCTGAGATATTTCATTGCAGTCTGCCTGAACTACGAGTAACGGGTAGTAGTCGGTGGGGCGTATCAAATCCGGGACTCTTCTAGCAATGTCCCTGATCCGGGCCCCAGGGAGACAGCACACTTCCCTGCGGTTTGGGTCTGGTCTGCAAATGGGGCCCTCAGTTCCCTTTAGAAGGGAGCCACCCACTACGATCACCTTCCTTTCTTTCTTAGTAGTAGCAGTCTCAATATGCAGAGTTGACTGCCTTGCCATTGGTGACCTCCTGCGGGAATCTTCCTGCACTTCACCCCTTATCTCCTCTTCAACATCCAATGCTGCAAACCTATTGCTTAGGGGTATCTGGGGACACTGGGGAGGCAGAGGTGGAGATTGCCCACGGTACCGAGCAGGGTACTGAGCAGGGACTCTCTGCCAGCCCTCCCCATCCCTCAGATATCCCCCTTCTGCCCTACGGGGACAGGTCAGGGAGTCCACCACCAACTGTGGGGGATCTCCCCGTCGCCTTTCTCTCTGGCACTCTAAGGAGCTACTCCACCAGTCAATCTCCCGCTCGCAGTCCCTGATGGCCCTCAGTCTCTCAACCTCCTCTTTCAGTTCAGCCACCATGCTATGGAGATCTTCCACCTGCTCACACCTTGCACAGGAGAACTGCTTAGCACCCTCATCCAGCAGTAGCAGGCTCTGGCACTCCTGGCAACCAGAGACCTGTGTAGCCACGCTTCTAGGCAGACCTTCTGTCTGGGTCGCCACAGCCTTTTTAAAGGCAAGCCCTCTATCTAGTAGAGACCATGGCACAAAAAAGAATAAAAACAAACAAATAAAAACTGAAAATAAATAAATAAATAAATAAATGTTTATGATGATGATTATATATATAGATATGGATTGTAATAATTTAAAAATAAATTAATAATGATAATAATTAAGAAATATATAAAATATAAAATGAACACAAACAAACAAACACTGCAGACACAGAGACCAGCAATAAATAGGATGGATTTGCAAGAGAGAAGGGACAATAACCCTGCACCCTGCCTGCACCTGCAAAAGCCACACCCACACGAGCTCCCACACCGATAGCAGCACAGTAAGGGGGTGGTACTCACGTGTAGATCGCTCCTCCCTGTGCCTAGGGCAGTGACACTTCCTTAGAAACAGTGACTACATCCTTAGAAACAATCTTCCTTTCTCCTAAAATTTCACAAGTCTGTAGGGTTAATGATGCGGTAAAAACTACCGTCAACTTCTAAATTCTTTGAAGTTTACATTATTTAGCCACTCAGAAGCCTTTAAGATCTACACAATTTACTTTCCCTGCTCTTAGATTCTTTGTTGATAGCTGGTGCTCATTTGAAAAAGCTTTAAAATGAGATGTGCTATACAAGTTAAAAAAAAAAAAAGCATTTTGTTGAGGTCCAACTTATTAATAGCTAATAAGATTGGTCCGTGTTTTTTTCTGTTTGTTTGTTTTCTGGTTTTTTTTTCTGTTTGTTTTGTTTTGTTTTTTTCATGGTCAAATTGTATTATATAGTATGAATTTATTGGAATAGTAGTTGTGATCCTTGATTTGAGAAGAAATAAAGAAATCTTTGGGCAAAATTGATTTGCACTTTCATGTTAGTTTCGTTTTTCAATAAACAGAACCAACATTTAATTTTTATAAATACCCCATTTCATGGAAGTGCTCTTTTCCCATTTCTAAAAGAAATGTTGTTTCTTTATTATCACACCATAGGTTTCCTTGGTGATAAATTCTTGAACGAAAAAATAATAATGGCATGAAGTAATTTTCCTCAAAGCTCTGTAATGCTTTGACTAGGTAGATATTCAAAAATGTGGATGTGATTTATATCAGAAAAAATGAAAAGGAGTTTCATTTAAGAGAACATAGAGACTACCCTTGAAATACACAAAAAAGGAAGAAACAAGCAGAAAGTATTTTAAAAACATATATTTTCTTTTAATTGACAGTTTTCATAAAAGAAATTCTGAACTTATATGAAAAAAATATGTAGGTTTTTTTAAATGCAGTTCAAATGGAAAATATACGTTGAGCACGCTCATAACAGAGCAACCAGCTAACAGAAATTATTTCTCTCTTAACACATTTAGTAGAACTTTGTTCATGATAACAATTAGAGACATTTTTGAATAGCATTTCCAATGTGGTTATATCAAAATGCTAATTTTTGAAGTTAAAAAAAAAAAAAAAAAAGAACCAGAAAGAAATGAAATAAATCTGTATTTATCCTCCAACAACAACAACAAAAAATATTTTGGAATGAATTTATTTCAAAAGTACTTTGTCTTTGACTGAAAGAAAATATACTGAAACTTTGTCTTAATTTTGTCCTAATCCTTCACAAAAGTTACCATTAAAGATGTACTCAATACGTAGTCTAGTTTTCCTTTTTGCTCATATCATTTGCAAAAGTAATAAATTGATTTAAAAAAATCTACCTCTAGGCTACATATGTGTGTCATTAATGGATATAAAATGACATTTGTTATGTTTTACTGTACACCAAATCCTCAAACATTCTCTTGTCCTGGTTACTAAAAATTGAATAAACCACTAAATAAGTACAAAATCATCAAAATGATTGTTTCTGCCAAAGAAATAATAAATCATATGCTTAATAAAAGATATTATCGACTTCGGATATTAGCATCTAATGAGCAACAAGGAAACTCCAAATTATTAAAAACATTTACATAACAGCTATTACAACATCTGAATTAATCTATAGATACAGCCTAAATGTGTGCAGTAATATAAAGCAGTACAGTAATATGATTTAGCAGTGTTCAGCCAGCCTACATGGATGTTACTGGACTTTCCGCTTTCAAAACTTTCTAAATTATTTTCACATCAGGACAAGAATTATAATATATATACCATGAAGTAGACTAATTACTCCCCATATTTTATTTTATGACCACATACTACTTAAACTGACTGATTTCATCTAAGTTTATCTATCTAAAAGATACCCTTCTTAGCAGTTTAGGGACTGCTTTCATAAACGAAGAGTCAAACATCATCAGAAATACGTTCATCCTATGTTAAGAAACCTATCTATGCCTTTTATCTTAGTAGAATATTTGATTATTTCAAGATTTAAAAATTTATTTCCCCTAGTAGTGAAATCAGTTTAAAATGCTGAACATTTACAGCGACCAAATAGTGGGTGTGAGCACTGTGAGGTGGTGTGTTTCAGCAGTGCCAATAACAATACAAAAGACAAACCACTTTCTGAATGGCCATGCAGATTTTTATGAGAACAGTATGCAGGTTCTTGTTCATCACCAACAAAAATGAGTAGCAAATGACAGTAACTTTAAAAACAGTTTTTGGTAGCTGAGAATTTGCTCTATCAACTAGTGCTATTGTGTTCTTTGATTCTTTTCTACCTTCTATGGAGATATTCATTTTAGAGCAACCTATATATTTTCTTTAGTCATTCTTCTGCATGTTTTCTCATGGATACAGCATAGCATTTTCAAAAATGGTATCTCTTGATATTTTCAGAAATTTGATTTTGATATTTTGAGAAATTTGATCACCAAAAGTGATTATGGATATACTGTGTTTTTTTTAATTTATTTTTATTTTTATTTTTTTCACATTGTTTTGCAGGAAGCTGATTATCTAGAGATAATCAGAAAATATAAAAAGCATATTTCACTATTTTGAGATTTAAATGTGATTGTAATTGTGTAACCAGCCACTGAGAAACAGTGATCCAGGTAAATATGGCAAATATAATTCTTGTTTACCAGAGTTTCAATGTAACAGCTTTTGTCACTTCATTTTCTAAGTACCTGTCTTGAAAGCTCTAGCCAAAATAAAATTTCACTGAGCACTTGTCAAGAGCCTCTGCATAGCATGTTTTTCATTTATTTGAATCCTATGTCTTTCGGGTGAAGGTATTCTGTACAGATTTTCTGAATGCTAAGACTGAGTAGCATGCTCACATAAAACTTGAAGATCAGAATCTTTTTTCCTTCCTTCCTTCCTTTTTTTTTTTTTTTTTTACAAATTCTCAAATGCACGTGTTTTGCTCCACACCCCCGTTTCTTGTATTTCTACTGATGACACAATGAATGAAGCTGCATAATTGAGGACCGGTTCTACTCACTGCAAATACAGGCATTCACAGGGATCATTTCAGTTATCATGGCAGTTCATCTAGTAAAAGATCACTCAATTGTATCTATTCCTTAGCTATGAATGGAAGCATGATAATACATCTGTATGTGCTTAAAATTTCACTTTTTGCATATGTCTTGGAATCATTTTTAAAAGTATGGCACCTCCTCAGATGGTATACTGTCCTCAAACTGCTATGACTACAAAGATGATGTAAGAGACTATTATTGTATAGCACTGCCTCAAAGTTTGCTGATGAACATGTCCGAACATGTCCAAGCCAGTCCTGGGCAAAGGTTGTGAAATCCTTTGTCTAAGGGACAAGCAGATGGGCATGTCCTGGGGCAACGAAAGAGAGAGAAGCTGGAGCTCAATGGCCACTGAACACACTTCTGTGTGGTACTCATCTCCATGGGGAGACAGCCATCTCAGGAGATGCTTGCCTGGCAGGCTAGCACGGGATTTGTCACATAGGCAAGAGAAATGGAGGATAAAAGAGGGATCGAGCACCATGAGATTGGGTGCTTTTCCATCAGAAACCTCCTGAGCTGATCCCTGCTGCTGAACTCCCTCCTGGGCCTGCTGCCTGAGACATGCTGCTTTCTCCTGGACCTCACGGCTCCTTCGAGGTGTTCTACCATCTGAACCCTCACGAGCTGACCACTGTTGGCTGCTTCTCCGGTGCTGACTGATGTTGTTCCTGGACTTTCCCCATGCTGTTTCTCCTGTGCTGACCCGGTGCCGCTTCTCCAGGACAGCTGCTTGCTGCTCAGGGCTGCCTGTCGCTGCTGCTGTTCTCCCCGCTTCTGCCGCCCCTGCTCTTCTGCCTCGGACCGTCGGAGCCGCTTGCAACCGGACCGCCCCTGGGATCCTGGCTGCTGACTTTCCCTGCGTTGTACAAACCCTTGCTTCTCTCCCATCTTTCCTATTGCTCACCTACCCTTCCCCATCACCCTAACAGTGTCCGCCTTCCCCATCTCCCTGGTCAATATTGGTAATAAACTGGTCGGACCAACATTTGAACCGTTGTTTCTTAATCTCACGCCGGGTATACACATAATCTAAGAACCTCGTCTCCCTCCTTTATATTGGAGCATGACACATGTACCTTGCTATTTAAGTTCAAGCAAATTGATTTGCAATAGGATGTAAGTCTAGGCATAATGATAGACTTCTCTGACCTATCTTTACTCAGACAAAACGCTTACATGTAGCTCTGTGACTAGGATTACTTAATTAGAAAGCCCCAAATAGAAGACATTTAGTAAAACAATTCCAAAATGATTAGAAAATCAGAACTAATCATGAATAAATGAAATCATTAAAGCAAAATACAGATGCAACTTTATATCTAGATGTTAAATTCTCCATTGCCTCAGTTTCTTCAATATTTCATATGTCAATATTCTCAATATTTTTAGACAAGAGACACCTAAATTTAAAGGGAGATTTATTCAATTTTGACATAGGAATGAACAAAAAGACACTTTGAATTTCCTATATATATGGAATACATTCTAATATAATATACTTTTGTTAGATATACTCAGATCTAATGCTAAAGGATATCTACAAAGTGATCTGTAGCATTCAGATAACACCGAAGAATGTAAACTGAAAAAATCTCTTCCTTGTGATAGTTTAAAGTAAACTTAGGTATTTGTTGAAAATGTTTTAAAGAGGTTCTCTGAGCATTTTTTCAATAGTATAAAATAAATTATTTTATCCTTTAACTTTTATCAGTGCTTCTGAGTTATAGGACTAGTACACATTTCTTTAAGTTGTTTACATAAGGTACAATTACAATAAAGAAGTTAGTTCTGTAAATTAAATAAATGTGAAAAGTGCATCTTCTACCACCCTGTGGAAGTTTAGAATCACTGCATATTACCATACCTCATTAAACCTACTCAGCTAAATTCATACTTAATGGATTTACATACCAAGCCACACTTAAAACAAAAGATTTCTGTCCAGCTCAACATGTACTTATGCAGTAGAAAATGTGCATAAAAAATATTTGATATGTTGGCAATGTTGCCTTTATACTAAGAACCATTTTTTAGGTTTAATACACAGATGTGGAATCAAAAGTATCTAGCAACAAAGTATATAACTGTGATTTATAATTTCTGCCTCCTCCCCATAATATCATTAAAAATTCAAGATAGTACAAGTGTCTTTTGTAATACTGCAACAAAGTAAATCACTCATTATGAATCTATTTCTTCTACCTAACAATATTATTTCACTGTGGTTTTTATTTGATCTTATTTGTCTTTTGCAAATTCTATAGTTGGTATCAAGCTAATAGATGGAAAAATAATTTTAGTATATTTTTAACTTTACTCCTATAAATTAGAACTTGATAAATAAGCTTCATAGCTTCTCCAGTTTTCAGCAGATATTGTAAAATGTTATATTGTTTCATTCAGATTTCTGGTCTTTCTTTCAAAGTATTATTCTTAACGTAGATTAATCTGAGCATATTATTAAAAAAATCTTTCATTTATCCTGTTTTCAGCCCTTCTCTATTTCAGTTCTACACTTATCAGTGCTGCAGTTTTGGGAATGTATTTTCTTTTTCTTAATAAATGTATTTCACTCTGAAGAAATAATAGCAAAATGATAATAAATCAATAAAAATACTTCTGAAAAAAAACACCAAAACATTATTCTTTTATAAAACAGAAAAGTAGACCGTACATGACATGAGTTCTGGAAAATAATAATTCAGTAGTTGTGAGCCTTAAGATTTATTACTTGCATTTTATCATACTGGAATCTTTGAACAAATATGTTGCTTTTTCTCTTGAGTTACAGAGCAGCTGTGTGAATATTTTTAGTGAAGTACAAACAGTTTCAGAAGGTTAATTCATCAGTGATACACACTGCTATATATAGGAGCTTAAAGAGTAAATGTGATAAGTGTGAATTTCCTGAGTACAAGACTATGCCTATGTAAAGATAGTAGCTGAGCCACATATAAAGCTTGAACAAATTCTGTTCAAAGAAACATGCCCCAGTTGTGTTAGGAATGATAGCTTAATAGTACAGACCATAGAGGTAAAAATGAATAATGTTATTTGTTTTATAGTTATAAAAATTATGTAGTGGCTATGATTTCATTCATGCAATAGTAAATCTATAATCATTATGGATGAGGTTGAATGTTATTCTGAGCATATAGTGATAGATATATTTTCTTAAGTTAACTTCGAGCCTTTTCCTTCCTGATCAGTGCTTTTTTTTGTTTACGGAGGTGCTTCTTTTTAGTTTTGTTTAAATATTTCTGTATACAAAGTAAAAAAAAAAAAGAAATATGATTACTACTAATATTTAAAAATAAAAATAAAAATAACTAATTGGTAAGCTAGCATAAGGCAGTGGTTTGTATGTGTGTCTGCATTTATACTACATGTAGAGTGAAACTATCCATGTGCTAAACTGTAGAACAATATGACAAATTACATTTGAGCTGATATTTTGATACTTACAAATGCTGAAGGTGAGATGGCCTGGGGGCACACACTGTCAAAAGGGAAAGAGGGATCTCATGACTTGCCAACAGTTTTATTTTTCCCTCTCAACGGAAAACAGGAAAATGCAAAGTAACACATAGTCCTCTGGAGTACATGGTGGTTCTTCTCTTCTGAGACAGGTATACCTGGAACTACCGATGATCCATTGAATATTAGCTCTTTAACTCCCAGTGCACTACATGATGTTACAATTTGGAATACCAATAAAAAAAGAAATCATGAAACCATGACATAATTTATTTCTCATGTTTCTATGGAACTTCCTGTTTTCCAGTTTGTGTCTATTGCCCCTTGTCCTGTTGCTGGGCACTGTTGAAAAAAGCCTAGCCCTGTCCATTTAACTCACACTCTTAAGTTATCTATAAAAGTGTCAAGACCTCCTCTAAGTCATTTCTTCTCCAGAGTGAACAGTCAGTTCCAATGTGTGTTGACTGATTTCAGAACAGAGTGAAAATCAGGAACTCATTTCCACACCAGAGGATCTGATAGATTTGATGCAATGGGAACAGATGAACACTGGTGAGACAGAAGCTGTACGGTACTCTGTATGACTGCATAATCACGTTTCAAAGGCACATTACACAGTGATCTAAATATCAGAGATGTCTTCTGAATTTTCCCATTATTTCTTTATTATACTGGAAATTTCTATTCCCTACTACTTTTCTACTCCCCTTCCCCTTCCTCTTCCTCTTTCTTTCCTTCTTTCTTTCTCTTTGTTACCCATATTTTAGGATTGGAAAAAGGAGATACACATCTGAGATAAATCTTCATATAACAGGCATAACCTACCTGTTGCTTAGCTTATAGAAATAGAAAAGACTCTTCAACTTTTAAAGATGTTCTGAATAGAAGACAAAAATAAAAAAAAAAATCTGTTCATAGATCCTAGAAGATTCCACTTCGATATCTCACAAAAAAAATACAGTTTTGCAATATTTCCCACATTTGTTTGTCACTTCTCTGTCCGTATTTTATTAATATTTTAATTCTGTTTGAAAAAATATTAAGAAGGGAACAGGAATTTTCAGTTAAGAATGTGTATTTACTTATCTTGCTAATGAACTTTGTGTTGAGATTAATGGATAGCTCTACAGAATATTTTATTTAAATGGTTAGAATCAGTTGTGTGCAATGAATAATGGCAAGATGCATTGCCAGGTGAATAATGACAACAATTACCAGAACACTTATTGTACTAGAAGATAAATACACTGTCATGATTAGAACCAAATTATTTGGTGTAACTGGTAAATATTGAACAATTTATATTTGCCTGTTGTAAGCATTCTTAAGCGAAAACAAATTTCTTTTCTGAAATGACATTACAAAAAATGATGAACATGATATTACTTAAAAGACACAGGCAAAAGTCAGTTTCAAATACAGTTTTTCTAAGTATTCATATTACCTCACAGCATTTGTTTTTCTAATTATATATTAATTGTGGTAATTAATGAAGGAAATAAGATCTATCGAATATATAAATGTGTATTCAAACTGAATATGAAGAAGATGAGAAGTTTAATAGCAAAACAGATAGATAGATAGATAGATAGATAGATAGATAGATAGATAGATAGATAGATAGATAGATAGATAGATAAAAAGTGAAGATTTGGGAAGAATTTTAAGAAGATGTTTTATTTACAGTTGCCACTAGGGCTAGAGGCACTACTATTTCATGAATTATTTTTCACAATTAGTTGTTGCAGAAAGATAAGACCCTGAATAAACAAAATATACAGAGGAAGCTGGAGCCTAATTGAGAATGACTCTCTTAATATCTACTTTTTCGTTAAGTCTCATAATTAAAAGGTACTAAGATTCTGCAAACTTCAGTGCCTAATAAATGCTATTGTAATTCTGCTTTCATTGAAGGTAAGTGATATTTTAATCTGAAAGTGACTACATTAGGTTTCATTAACTGTGAAAGAAAAGAAAGGAGAACTGTTATTTACAATTTATTACAAAATTTGAAAGTTTTCTGATCATCCAAGTTCATAAAGAGTATTAAATGCTCCAGGATGTTTACTTTGTAGTAAGTAAATGCATACTTGTGTGGGTCAACAAACTTATGGCAATTTCTACCTAAAGCAAATTCTAGGCTTTCTTTCTAATGAAATGGTATGTCACGTTTGACAGAAAAAGGCAGCATTTGCAAAGGAAAAAAAATAAATTAAACTGAATCTAATGTCTGAGGGATTTATTCTTCCTAAATATAGAAAGTGAATAGATTAGTCTAGTACAGAGTATAAAATGAAGATTAATACCTGGGAGGCTAGAAATGTAGATAACAGTGATATAAACACAATGCACGTTATCTCTCTCAATTACATATAAAATCTGAGGTTAATGTTTGAGAGTCTAAACATTCTTTCAGAAGAGCAACCCTGTATAACTTTGCATACAGATTTGGAGATTTTGAGTGAGAATTGCTATGTAAGCTGGATGTACAGGTGTAAAGGGAAATATCTGAATAAATTGTTTTATACAAATCATCATTAATATTGTTTGGCCTGGTTCCATGACAACTGGTGCAGTGGACCCACAGTCCCACGCCCCAGGAAAGGGGAAGAGAGAAAGGGAAAAGGGAGATGGGCCTAGAAACAAAACAGCGGCAACAATCTGAGGAGGAAAGCTAGTTTACTAAATAAGATATCAGAAAGCAAAATATTACAATATAATATAATAAAATTGGAATTGAAAATAATAAATCAAATAAAATGAGCAAGAGAGAGTGTCTGATAAACCGAAGGCCTTACGCTAACGCTGAAGGCGAGATGGCAGTGAGCACCCACTGCTGAGTCGATCCCAAAGGAAAGAGAGTGTCTTGTGACACACAAACAGTTTTTTATCTTTCCCTCTGAGCAGAAATACATAAAAATGCAAAGCATCGCACAGTCCTCTGTGGAATGTAGTTCTTCTTCTCTTCAGAGACAGGTATACCTGGAGCTATATCGATGATCCACGGAACTGGAGCATTAACTCTTTAGCTCTTAAAGCACTACATGATGTTATGATGTGGAATACCAGTACTAAAAATCATAAAACCATGTCATCTTAATTTCATTTTCCTATTCCTAAAGACAACTCTATTCAAGCTGTATGTGTTCCAGTGTTTGAGAGTTTTTGTGGCTTACCCACTAAACCGCAAATTTATGAAGCCTCTTCTCTATTAACAGTGTAGTTAAATGTGTACTGGCCTTGCATGTATCTACCTTACCTACGACCACATTTTTTCGCTTAAATCTGCATGAATTTTAATTATCTACAGACCTGATTTTTTTTTCATGAACAAAATCAGTGAATGAAATTTCCTGAAAGTGTGGATTTGAGGTAGCTGACTGCAGCGATCATTTAAATAATTAATTGTATCTATTTGTTGTGATCCGGAAAATCATCATTGCTAATGCAACATTATAAGAAAACAGAGTTACATCAAGACTTTCCATATGCATTTAGTTGCTATCAGTGAAACATTATATACCATATAATTCCCTTACATTTCCAATGTGAAGGCTAAATTTTGAAAAATTTTTGTTTCATTTTCTTTTAGTCTCTCACATGTTCTATGTAAACAACTATCCTTCCTACTAGCAAGAGCACTTTCATGTAATACTGCTGCTGCTTCTGCTATGGCTGGAACTTGCTCTGAAACCAGGGTCTGGTTTTGAATTTGCATCGGGATCATTTACTTTGTTTACTTCAGTGCTGCATTGTTTCTTGTGCTTGCCAGCTTGTCTTTTGATCATTATGACATAATCACTATTTCTGGCAGTTCAGTAGATGTACTTGTCATTTATCACCGTATTTTGTTTCTGTAATGCTGTCCATATTTGTTTTTCACAGTGCTTGTATTTACTTCTCAGTTACAGTTGTCAAAATCTCTCAAGCATTCTGTTCATCAAAGTTCTAGTATTTATTTTATTTATATATTTTTTTACAATTTTTTGAAAAAATCTAGAGTGTAAGAAAGGAGAGAGGGAGCGAGAGGGAAGGGGAGAAGGAGAGGGAGAGAAGAAGGAGAAATAGCAAAGGCAAGGCAAGGCAAAGGCAAGGGCAAGGCAAGGCAAGGCAAAGCAGGGAAAGGCAGGGAAAGAGAAGGAAAGGGAAGGAAAGGCAAGACAAAGGCAAAGGCAGGGAAGGGCAGGGAAGGGAAAGGGAAAGGGAAAGGGAAAGGGAAAGGGAAAGGGAAAGGGAAAGGGAAAGGGAAAGGGAAAGGGAAAGGGAAAGGGAAAGGGAAAGGGAAAGGGAAAGGGAAAGGGAAAGGGAAAGGGAAAGGGAAAGGGAAAGGGAAAGGGAGAGGGAGAGGGAGAGGGAAAGGGAGAGGGTGAGGGAAGGGAAGGGAAGGGAAGGGAAGGGAAGGGAAGGGAAGGGAAGGGAAGGGAAGGGAAGGGAAGGGAAGGGAAGGGAAGGGAAGGGAAGGGAAGGGAAGGGAAGGGAAGGGAAGGGAAGGGAAGGGAAGGGAAGGGAAGGGAAGGGAAGGGAAGGGAAGGGAAGGGAAGGGAAGGGAAGGTGAAAGGAGGGATTTTTTGACTAAATCTCAAATTTAGACTTTTTAGAGTAGATTAAGAATCTTTTTTTTTTTTTGTTACCATGGATGTGCCGAGGCACTGGAACAGCTCATAGACCAAAATAGACAAAACTAATCCTAAATGTCTCAGGTAGTCTTCACACCATCCTGTCTGTATTTCCGAATCTTTATGTTAACATATCACTGGAACAGCAACAAAACAGTACTATAATCTACAAGAACAAAAAAGAGTAGCATATGCTTTTAGTTTCACTTGAGATGAATGAGGACTTTCATTTCTGGAAGTAACACTGTAGTGTTACTGTAATAAACATGTGCTCATGTTTATTAGCTTTATCAAGTGGTTATATTCCCAGCATTGAAAGCAACTGTGCAGATATTCATGCAAATGAGCTTGTAAGAACTTCAAATTTGTGAAACATCAGTGAATACAAATCTAGTATTCTTCTAATATTCTCACCAAAGGGAGAATTTTTGAAATCTGCAGAAGTCTGTTTAGGATTTTCAGAATAAAGCCTGTATTAGATATATTTGAGAAGTATAGAACATAACCAGAGAGAAATCCTGACAAGCTTTACCTAGCAATGTTTTTTACATCTTTACAGAACACATTTCAATGTATTTCAGAAAGTCATTGGACACAAACTGGAAGACAAGTTTCTTAACATTAGGACGTACTTCTTACTGTGTGAATGATAAATCCCTGGAACAGGTTTCCCTGAGATGTTGTGGAATCTCCTCTTTAGAAATTTTCAAAAGATGTCTAGGCATGAGACTGAGCAACCTGCTCTAGATGCTCCTACTTGAGCAAGGGTTGGAACAGATATGGACCCAAAGATCTCTTCCAACTTTAACCATTCTGTTAATCTGTGAAACAAATACCCACAGGCTGATTATTACAAAATAAGTTCTGATTACTGGAAAAAAAAAGAAAAAAATGATAAAATCTCATTGAAAGTATTTGATGTAAAAGAAGAAAAAATGTTTGTCCTGAACACTGTGGTTTTTGTTTTTTGTTTTCTTCTTTTTTTTTTTTTTTAAAAAAAACCTACTAAGATCAATAACAATAATGGTAAACATTTTTCATGAAGTATAAATTTTTTTTAGGAGATGTGTTATATTTATTTATTATGCAAACTAATAGAAAGACATTTTAAAATAGTCTTGTGTATATTACATGTATACTGTAGAGATAAAATATGTGGGTAACATTTGGATTTTTGAGCACTGCATTGTTAAGAAGCTGTTCGCTGAATATTTTTTCTCTTAATATTCACCTAATTTTAATATTAATGTATTTGAAAATGTCACTTCAGTACTTCTGCTATTACAAACTTCAACAAGTAGGCATAAATAATACATTAGTGGCAATATTATTCTAATAACTTATTTAGGGCATAATGAATTCACAGCTTTAAGCTTATTTAAATAAGGACCTGCTTTTAAGTTCATTGATTTCAATTGAGCATGGCTGAAGCTAGTAAAAACAAAGATCCAGAGGAAAAAAAGTGAAAAAATGGCAGGAAAGTATACCTCACAGTTCTTTTGATCTCATTTTGGAATGCCTAATCTATAGGAAACTTATGCTGCAAAATAAATTACCTGAAATAGCTGAGCCCACACAGCAAGTCTCTTTCATACCGTCTTTAATTTGCTGTAAAGTTTATAATAGCCATCTTTGGATTCTTCTTCGCTATTCCCCAATTCCTGTTTTTCATACAGAGGAGTTAATGGGGTTATAATTTCATAATTAAAGCAGATAATTTTAATTTCTCCAATGACTCTTCTATTATGATAATCTTGTTAAGATTATGGTGTTCATTTGTTGCTGTGTATGATCACTTGGCTTTTGTAGAAGCTGCCTGTGTTACTAAGCCACTAAATAATTAAACAAGTGGAGCATTCCAATGACTTAAGTCTTGCTGTTAATGAAAGACCGAAGTCAGATTTAACTCTCTGTAAATCTATTAAGAGTTTCAGACAGGGAATATACCACAGATTTACAGTCAGTCATCAAATACAAGATAAGGCTTCATTAACTGAATATCTAATTTCACATTTAACGACGAGCTGGCATTCTGGATTGGATGATGGTTTAAGCTTTCCTGCAACAGCAAACATCAAAATAAATGCTTCTAAATTAGAAATAGTTAACTGTGATCGATGAAGATTCAATAAGTAAGATCTTGGGAAGAATGTCTGATCTTGGATAAAATGCTGCCTCAGTTGCTTTAGTTGTTTTCAGCAATATAACTTTATGCATGTTTCATAGTGAAATAACAGAATTACTCGTTTCCATTCTTCTTGCTGAGTTTGTGTGCATGACTGACCGTTACTTTAAACATTACAGTTAAAGACAAAAGAAAGTTAAAATAATAACTGTGGTATACTGTAACACAACAATACATTCCCATGTACTGTACAGAGACAGAGCCTTCGTAAACACTGAATTTGTCATATCTTCAATATCTACTTCTGTTTATTTAAAGGGATCTTCAAAGTAAACAGTTGGGTGATTTTTACGAAGCTGTTTTTCTCCTTTTATGTTTCCGGTGGCATAAAACACAGAAAATTTAAGCTTTCCAGGCACATTAGATGTTTATTTTGTGACATAAGATTTTTCAGATAGATCAAATTTTATTCATAAAAGCATTTGAAACTAAAATATCCTGGCTTAAGAGAGGGCAGTGGAGAAGGAGACAGATCATGAAAATTCAGTGATACAATAAACATTATTGAAGAAAAAAAGAAAAAAAAGCAATAGTAATTCAAGATAGATGTTTTCAAGTCTGGTAAGAAAATAAGAAATGACAAAAATTCTGAAATTACATTTTTGTTTTCATAACCATATTCATGTGATAAATGGAAATATTTCTTTGCATGTATTAAATAATATCAAAAATATTAATAATTCTATAATATTTGTTCATAATAAATGGGAAGATACTATCACTAGGAATAAAATATGGTAGACTTCTAAGAAAAGATAAATTTGGCTGCTGATAATATGATAAATTTGAAATAAGTATTACTGTGGCTATTATAATTTCAGTATATCAAGAACCACAAAGCTACCTGGTACAAGTACTGTTCTCAGGTCATATAGTAACTGGATATAGTTTTCACTTTTTTGTCAACCTATGCTCAGTGATATATATTACACAGATTAACTAATTTATAAAGCACAAATGTTCAGAAATGCATAACCAGCATTTTCCTAAACAATATATACAATTCCCTGAATATATTTTTATATATACATAAAATGATCAAATTTCAAGAAACTTACCAGAAGAAAACGTAAGCTGGAGATCATGCATTTTATTTAGAGCATATCTTACATGTTATAACTGCAGAAATTATGGTCTGTTTTATTAGTTTCTCACCAAGTTCCTTATGTTTTAGGAATCTCAGCAGTGTTCATGCTCCTATGAATATCAGTGCTTATTGCTATAGGATATTATCTATTTTCCTTTGAAAATCAGACTTAAGATTGGACCTACTGTACATCAGCCATTACATAAATCTGTCAGTGATCCCACAAATTAAGGATCTAATACTATAAAATCTTCTATTGGCTTTCATTATATGCATACACTGAAGATATTGTGACTGCTCTTTACGTAAGGATTCAACTGTAGGAGTGGCAACCTTCAGCCTATGAAATAATAGATAATGAAGGCTGATTGTATTTCTGCTTAGCCTATGTTGATTTATGATCCATTATAAACAAATCGTTCTTTTTATTTGTTATTTTCATGTGGAAAATATAAAAAAATCTGAAAAACAACAGCAATGAAAAAAAGTTAATCATTTTCTACTTAATTCACATTACAGCCCTATTGACTCAAGCAGGTCATATGAAAAATTGTATACCTGATCTGGGAAAAGAGACCTTTATGAAGAGCCAGAAAACAAATTTTATTTATCAACTTTGTTTCAATTAGTTACATGTAGAAAGAGAGTAATTGGTAAAAGGAGAAAGAAAATTATCCTGACTTGATTGTGAAGTTTTCACTTTGGAGACCATTTAGACTTCATTTCAACATCCATACTGTATGTTTTATTTCAGATATGTCCTTTTTGGATGATTCTGTAATTACAAACTGAAGTCTTATGGAACCCTGGGAGGTTTATCTTGATTCTTATTTAGAGAGAAACAGTCACAAAGATACAAAAAAATACATAGACAAGATTTTATTCATCAGATTATTTTCATATCTACATATATATATATTTCCATTTTATTTATATATTTCTCCATATACTCATAAATACTTATAGAGACACACACACAGATCACAGTTACACAGAGCATATGCACAACAATGGTTTCATACAACTTCCTTCCCTGGTTGACTAGCATGAGGGTCCATTACTGGGAAATATTTTTCTATTTACATTTACACATACAAATAAGTGTACTGTAGATCTCTCTATTATCTGGACTAGGACTTTGATTCTGCTGAGTAGCTGCTACCAAATCCTAGTTTCATCGACTGTTGGTATACCAGACTGTAGGAAACCTTTAAGCAGATACTACAAATAAAAACGTCTGGATCTCCAACTGATATTACGGATATGTCTCAACTTATTTTTATTTGAGATATTCATAATGGCTACGTCACTGAAGAAATAGGTTATTTGGTGCCACTAAAAGGCACGAATAAGTCCCTTGATTTGTACAAAGTAGCAAAAATTACATGTCTTACTCTGAAAATAATGCCTCTTAAGTATTTCCATAGGCTTTATAACAGATACAAAGAGCAGAATCACACTATTTGATAAACCAAATTCTCAGCTATAAAACACTAGTTTTCAACATAATCACCGCCTATGCATTTTAACTGGTGATGAATAAGAGTCTTCATAGTTATCTGGAAGAAGCCTTGCCTTTCATGTAACTGTTTCCACTGGTGAAACACTTAGAACATCCACTTATTGGTTTCCTTAAATTTTCAGCAGGCATCAGTGGACGTCAATGGGTGTGATTTTCTCTGCATGGCAGAATTCAATTGCATACCTCTGTTTCATACACACTTCCACGTCAGACCCCATTTTGTCATACTGGGCTGACATAAAATAAGAGGTATTACTTTCACAGCAACTACTGTAACTGTCTTTGTTTTAAAAGAATGGAATAGAGTAGATAACCTCTACAAATTACATTCAGCACTGTTTTTTATTTTAATTAGTTTGGTTTTATTTTATTTTTTTTTATAATTACAGTAGTATTTTCCATTAGCAGAATCGAAATGGTGAAAGTCTGACAACTTCAGGATTGAGACAGAGACGGCTTAAGAAGAAAGGAAAAGGAAAAATTGAAAAGACAAAAAAAATTGTTAATTATCAGTTGACCTCTAGCAGATGACCAGCCAAACCCCAGGCAACAGCTTCCTGCAGGTTACTCCCCTCAGTTCTGTTGTTGAGAGCATTCATACTGTATGCAATATTCCTTTGGTAATTTTGGGTCAGCTGTTCTATCTGTGTCCCCTAACAAATTCTTTTACATCCCCATACTCCTCAGTGTCAGGAGGTCACAAAAAGAAGAAAAGACCTTGACTGTATAAGCACTGTTCAACATCAACAAAAAACATTAGTTTGTCATCACCACTACTTTCATCAGCATTTCAAATTTTGCACCACAAAAGCTGCTATGAAGAAAATTAACTCTATTCCAGACAAAAACAGGACACCATGCCCTTACTTCATCTCCTTTCCTCTTCCGCTTGGTTATGGATGTGAAGGTCAATGAAGAGCAAAGAGCAGGCTGTCTCAGTAACAAGTAAAAATGATTATAAGCCAATTCTCTTTTAAGAAGTTAGATACAATCACTGTCACCATTACAAGACATGTCATAGTGTGTTCAGAGAAGGGCCACATAAATGGTCCATGGAACGGAATACCTCCCCTATGAGGACAGGTTGAGAGAGCTGGGGCTCTTCAGCCTGGAGAACAGAAGGCTGCAAGGTGATCTGATAGTGGCCTTTTAGTGTCTAAAAGGGAGCTACAGGAAAGAAGGAGACAGACTTTTCAGCAGGGTCTTTGGTGATAGAACAAAGGGAAATGTGTTCAAATTCAAAGAGGGTAGATACAGGTTAGTGTCAACAGTTATGGGCTGGTTCAGCCCAGTTCCATGACTAATGAAACAGGGTACCCACAGACTCATATCCTGGAAAAGAGGAAGGAAGGAGAAAAAGGGAGAGGGCAGGGAGATGGGTCTAAAAAGAAAACAGCGATCTGAGAAGGAAAACTAATTTAATAAATAAGATATCAGAATGCAAAGTAATACAGCATAGTACAATATAATTAGAATTGAAGCTAATAAATCAAATGAGAGAGAGAGTATTCAAAACTGAAGTCTTTATGCTAAAGCTGAAGGTGAGACAGCTTGGGGAACCTCCACTGCTAAGATAACCAGCAAAAGAGAGGACTTGTGTGTAGTTTTATCTTTCCCTCTGAGTGGAAAATGGGAACACAAAGTCCTCTGGGTTTTGTAGTTCTTGTCTTCTGAGAGCCAAGTACTCGAAAATTCAGCAGTCCACAGAACTGGAGTATTAACTCTTTAACTCCCAGTGCATTACATGATGTTTTGCTGTGGAATACCAATAACAAAAAATCATAAAACCATGACAGTTAGATATAAGAAAAAATCTTTTACAGTGAGGGTGGTGAGGCACTGGAACAAGTTGCCTAGTGATGTGGTTGGTACTTCATCCCTGGAAACTTTCAAGGCAAGGCTCGATAAGGCACCAGGCAACCTGATCTATCTGTGGTGTTCCTGTTCATTGCAGGGGAGTTGGACTAGATGGCCTTCTGAGTAAGAAAACTGCAGTGCTGACTACTCAATGTCTCCTACCACTCACTCATCCTCATCTAAACCAATTCTCATAAGGCCTTCTGTGCAATAAAAGCATGCAGAAGCTATGCTTTTAAGAGAATACCTCACTGTTCCCAGTTTGTTTTAATCCATGTGACTTGTTATGTATAAAATACTTGAAAATTCCAGAAGTACTTTTGTTTCAATTTAACTTTGATTGTAGTTTCCCAATTAATCAAGTATCCTTTCAGACTCCAACACTCCTTTGACCTTTTTAAACCATTCATCAATAGATTACTGGCCCGTTCTGTGTCTAAATTTGCAGATTTTCCTCAAATTAGGATAAGGATGTCTGGTGGTCCATCGATCTGATCTAATAATGACAGTGATATTTTGATGCTCAGCTCTTTTGTCTTAGTCTTTTCTTTCTGTTTTACTTTTTATCTTTCTGTTATCTTACTGTTATCTTCACTCTTGTCACTTTCTCTTCCTTTTGTATTCTACAGTGTAGATGCTTTTTTTGGGTACACCTTTATATAGCTCTGCCTAAGATACAGCTTTACAAGGTAGTTCTCTTAGTGGGAACTCCTTTCTACTTTTTAACCATTCTCCACAACAACAAAAGAAGTATTAAATAAAGTTGTTTAGGTACTGCTGAAGATGTACATGTGAAGAAAGGACTCTAAGGTACTTCTATTTAAAATTATGTAGTTTTATGGGTAGGATACTCTATTTTTTAATATCACTACATCAAAATAGCAGATATTCAAAACTGCTTTCATTTATAGACATACTATGTATGCATTTTCTATTTGATGAGTAGTTAAATATATGTTGAATGCATAATAGTTTAGAAAATAAATCTAAAAAAGACACTAGAAAAATACAGTGGTTAGAGAATATTTTATGTAAAGGCTAAGTATTTTAGTAACATTCAGATGTGAACTTAAACACAAAGTGAATTTCACAGCCTGAGGTTTTGGTCAAGAGCTAACTAATCAACAAAAACAACTTTGGTGCACATACTTCAGGACATCTCTCGTTCTGCTTGATGAGAAAGAATTTGCCATTGTGGGACTAGCTTATTTATCATCAACAATATGATAGCTTTGTAATCTTCCACAGATTCAAAACAGTGTGGCTGAAGACATTTACAGAACTTTTCTCTGTGTGTGCGCGTGTGTGCTTGAATTAATGAGCCACAGCAATGTATTTCCAGTGGTAAGCAAGTTGATTACTGGGTATGTTTTAACATTGTTAAACTCGTAAGGCAAAAATTACGTTTTCACTAAACAGACATTAAAGCATTCTTTATGCTGTGATTAAGCAATTCTTTATGCTGTGATTAAGGTATCTTGTTCATACTACAGTCAGAAAATATGTAAGTTTCATATTCTTTCTGGATAAATATTAATATAATGAACTCACCCCCAATACACATCACCAAATAAAAGATACAGCTGCAGGCAAATAGCTAGAGGTCACTGACAATGCCCTGGACTGATGTTAATTGGCTAGGATGCGGAAATCTACTTGTAGGAAGATTAATTTTTTTATTTGATAGATAACAATGCAAGCAGCTCGCAAATGTTAATGACTGCACCATGAAGGACAATCAGGATTCACAGGTGGCTGAGGGGCAGTTATGTGAGAAGTGGCCAAACATCACAGATTGCTGGGAGGAGGTTTTGAAGATCTTCACAGGAGTATAATTTTCCAAAGATGACAGCAGCTCAGTAACTGTACAAGTAATATCATATATTTCAGAAGTTACTTTAGTTGTGGTACTAGAAATACCAAATTTGGGTATAGACATAGGAAGATAGCTAAAATAATAAAAATAAAAAAGTAAAAAATAAAATAATAAAAAAATAAAAATGAGAGATTTAAAAAAATGGAAAAGGGATAACGAATTATTTGTTAACTGCTGTCTAAGAGCACGGATAAAACATCCTTGCTCTTGATCTCCACATCCTACGCCAGCGTAATAAAACAGGCTTGTTTGTCTTATCATATATGATACCATAGGCAGGCAAATGAGCCAGATGGGAAGGTGCTCAGACATTCAGTATGAGGATGTTTTTGCTCATTTCAGGCCTGTACTGACATTTACCCACCACATCCTAAAAATGTTGAATGCAAATATGTAGACACTTAAAAGTCTTATCGCCACACAATGCTGAAAAGAATCTAGCCTAGTCCCTTTGACTCCCACACCTTAGATATTTATAGGCATGGATAAGATCTCCTCCGAGTCTTCTTTAATTCAAGGCTGAACAGTTCCAGGTCTCTCAGTCTTTCCTCATAAGAGAGGTGTTCAGTGCCCTGTATCATCCTTGTGGCCCTATGCTGAACTCTTTTGAGGAGATCCCTGTATTTTTTGTTTCGGGGAGCCCAGAACTGGGCAAAATACTCCAGGTGAGGACTCAAGAGGGCTGAGTAGAGGGGGAGGATCACCTCCCTCTACCAGCTGCTGTCCACACTCTTTAATGCACTCCAGGATGCCATTGTCCTTCATGTCCATCAGGGCACACTTCTGGCTCTTGGCCAACCTGTCATCCAGCAGGACCCCCAGGTCCCTGTCCTCAGAGCTCCCCTCCAGCAGGTCATCCCCCAACCTATACCAGTGCATGAGGTTATTTCTCCCGAGGTGCAAGACTCCACACTTGCTCTTGTTAAAACTCATCTGGTTTCTTTCTGCCTAGAAATCTTCTAAAAAAACAGGTGTCATAGACAGTATAACAGAAAATTTTGTTTTGTGATGACACTGCTATTCTTATGCTGTTACGCATCTCTTTTCACAGTTGACTGAAAAAAAAAAATACTGGAATTTCTGAGTGGCAAGGGGCTACGTGAAGGAAGAGAAAAATGCCACTATTTTTCTATTCTAAACCCAAAATCTTCACCAAATTTCTTCTTCTCATTACTATAATTCTATTAAGATCAGGAGACCTGTTATTAACATACTCCACAATATGAGAAATGAGTGTCAGACTACTTGTCTCAGATAATATTTTTTTAAATAATAGCTGAAAGAGAATAGTCCCTGTGGATGACAGCAAAATTAACAAACCCTGATGCATACAAGTGGAACAAATTCCTTGAGTGTCCTTAGAGTCATCATTATACAGGTTCTCAGAAGAGAGCTTTCTTTTAATCTTCTAGCAATCTAACAAGGAGTTACACATCCTTTATCCTGTCCTATGAAATAAAAGCCATTGCTAGAAGGGAAAGTTTAAGCAATTTTGTTTTGTTTTGTTTTGTTTTTCCACTGAGGGCTTTGTAACCTAAGTAGGAAATATGAAATTCATGCTGGAATTCAAACAAACAAAAAAAAAGATCAAAACACTGTTACACTTTTTCAAGTTATAATTTGCATCCCAGAGTAACATACCCACAGAGCCAATTTTGTTAGACTGGAGCAGTGAATATGTAGTTAGGATATTTAAATTATCATAAACAATACCTATGTCCAATATGTCCAATAATTCCTGGAATATTCATCTGGACTATGTTTGAAGAAGCTTTCTACAACTATAGAAAATTACTATTTTCAATCTTCTCTGGTGGAAAAAATATAGCTGTAGAGAGAGCCAGGAATAATTTGCATGGATTGTCCACACAGAATGCATAATTCATCTTAACTCTGTCAATTTATTGAATCAGCAGGTATTTTTCACCTGCAGTCCATATTCTGTGTAAGGGCTTACATACTGACACAAATAAAAGAAAAGCTTGTTACCAATCATAATTGTTTAGCACAGAATTCTTTATAGATAACATCTCACCTTATATTGCTCCAGCATCTGCTAAATAATTTGCAAATAAAACTGCAACCTGTTGTTCAACAAAAATAGATATAATATTAAACCTATGGTTAAGAAATAAATATCTAGAGTAGGTAAATGCAGACACTGAGAGTAGCAAAGCCTCAGTCATATCCTGGCAATGTTATGTGAAGATTTAAAAAAGAGGCTCAGTCAAGAACATTTAAATCTTATTTTTTCTACTTGTATAATGAATTAATGACAGTTTTGATGGAGAATTTTATGATTTGTTCTGAGGAATGGACTGATGCTGACCACTCATCTCTCACTAATCATTGAAAAATAATTACTTCCAGTAGCTATCTTGAGGACTGGACTTGAAACAATTTCTTCATGGGTAAAAATGAATATATTCTCTAAAAAAAACAAAAAACAAAAAGAAACCCAAAACATTTAAATTCTTTTTCATTCATTATTCATTATTTATATCAGTTTTGGTTCTATCATGCATATAGCACCTGGGTAAAATGATAATAATGCATTTTCAGTCATGCAAATGAACAGACAGAAGGTCAATATGCAAAGGTTTAGTCTTTACCAGAACACTGAACATGATGAATATTTGTTGTTGTTTAAACTTTACCAGTATCTTCATTTTATATCCAGAGAGTTAGATGGCTATTATGTAAATAGATGGTTAAAATTCTTCATACTATTACAGTCAAGAATACATTTAAGTAACAACTATCAGATTTTTCCAAATTCTATTTCAAAATTTTTTGCAGTTTACCTGCCCATATAAACATCTCAGTCATTAATATGCAAAGGAAGATATGATAGCAGATCACGATATTATGTAAAATAAAGGGTAAATTCCATTATAGGAATAAGTCACTCAAATAATTGATTTTGAACAAGCTGATCATGCAAACATCATGAGGAAAATGATAATATTTTCTTAACAGTGTGACTGATGTTCTTCATTGACACTACACTGCAATCAAAGCAGGTAAGTAGTAGAAAATTCTAATAAAAATCTTCAAATACTGTAGTCAAGTCAATTACAGTCCTGAAAAGTTTGCACTTTAGAACAGATGTAGAACACGTAAATTGAAACATCATCATCCTTGAAATGACCTTTTATGTCTAAAAGATATTCTACTTTTGGTGGTATTTCAACATACATACTGCCCCAGGTTGCTACAGAAAATTGGAGAAGGAATTTCTATAAAGATATGCAGTGCCACCATATGCCCAACAGGCTTAAAGTTGTTGAAAATTTGGCCTGTGGAATTCATTGGAGGAAAAATTATTTTAGACCTTCCTGAATGAAAAATGGCAATAATAAAACAGTTACAGTCTCAAGATACAGAAGTGTAATTTTCTCTTTGTTTATCAACTATAATTGGTGAATGTATTCCTATGTGCAACTTGAAAAGAAAATAGATATTGCTTCATATTAGCTTCACAAATAATCGTAGCTGTTTTGTATACTTTGCTTTAATGAATGAACTTACATGCAAGTGCCATGGAGTAGAAGGAAGTAGTGTAATATTGCTCCTAGAAAGAAAACAAATTTTTCCCCTAGCTAAAAGGACTGCCACGAGGGATCTTTCCCAAGGTCAGAATTAGAGATGCATATTCATTTTACTGTGACAGTATTTTCTATAAAGTTTATCTCTTCTCCATGGGTGGCTCAGAATGCAATGAATTAATTCCCAACATTAAAACGAAGCAACACTTATCCAAGATATTAATAAATAGTATATAAATTCGATGTATTGCTAAAGCTAGCTTCAGTTTATTCTTGAATGATAAACTACCTTTTCAAAAACAGACCATTAGTAAAAACAGTAAAGAAATGTTGTACAACAGTGAAAACAATTGTTTGGAAAATAATTGTAGCTTCAGGCAAACACAAGAGTTGGATTTTTTTTCTTTATTTTTTTTTCAATGTAGAGCAGCAATAGCATTCTTGCTGATTGCATTTTTATTTGAAGATTTTACTGGTTGCTTTATGATACAGAGACTACAAGTACTAAGGAGGAAAAAAGCTGTAACTTTAATAATTGCTTTCATGTTTTATGTATCAGTTATTACAGTAAAGCGGTGTTTTTAAAGAATACTTTACTTTCTTTACTTTCCTCTGTAAATTGGAAATAATTTGTGGTACCTTTATGATATATTCTCTTGAACATGAGCAAAGGTATAGAAATTTGCTTTTGTGCAAATACTAAGCTGGCAACAGATTTCTTGATTATGAAGTAAGTCCAAATCAAATAAAAATCCAGTCCCGGAGGAAAGCAGAAAAATTTCACTGTTCAAAATGTTAAATCATGCATGCATCTGTTCTATTCATTATATTCATGAGGTTAAGTTGGTGAGAATAAAACATTCTAAATAAATATAGCGTCATTCATCTGCTTTATGTCCAGGTATTCCCCCACGCTCATCTTCTGCCAAGACACAGATTGTAGAATCTAGTTAACATCAATAAAATAAGTATGGTATGAAACTCAGTTGCTCAGAGGAATCTTACTCTTGAAAACTGAAATATCACATGCCAGCAGTTCTGCCACACTGCCCTTCTAACTTCTGATGGAAATAAAAGTTTGAAGTGAATGACAAGTACACATGAAATTAAAAATGTCAGGCTTTTAATCCAAATAAAATATTTCACTATTCTCAAAACTGACATCAGCCAGCTATGCAAGCTTGAGTTCTGGAGAGAACTGTTGTGAAATATATTTTTAATTTGTGATAAACATTTCTGATTCTTGATCACCTTTATTCTTCTTTCTCCTCCCCCACTCACCTCCTTCCCCCTCTCCCCTACCCCCCCCCCCCAAAAACAAACAACCCAAAAAAAAAAACCCCAAAAAAACAGCAAAAGGTTCTTTCTGAAGGTACATGTGACATCTAGGATTTCAGTCTACAGGGAAATTTCAGCGTTCTTAAGGGTCACATATCTTGCTTTCATTTTTTATCATACAAAGTTGTGGATCTACTCTTCATGAAGACACATTACAGCCAGATCCAAAACTTATCCTGATATCAATGTCTGTTCTTGCAGGAGGCTCTACTGTTGGATAAATATTAACTCTATATAAGTTAACTATAGAGTACAATACTGTAGGATGCATAAGGGGACTTGGACTTAAGAATTACTAATCGAAAGGGTCCAGCCTTTCCTGTTATGAATTCTTATAAGTTCTACAGTAGAGCTTATGCTGGGGATGGACTGTCATAACATGCAAGACATCAATCTGGGGCCCTGACAAAGCTATGTATGTGTCTCTCGTAGTTAAATGATGCTAAGTGTAGTCTAGCATATTCTGGGGATAGAGCAGAACTGACAAAGGTTTGAAAAGACACCACAGATTCAATACAAACTCTTGTATACAACCTATGTATCCTGTGGAGGATAGAATTCTATGATTCTGTGTCTATATAGATCTTCTGAAAGACATACACTAGACTAGGCCCAAATCTGGCCTAGTCCATATACATACATCTGTGTCCATTTGCTCATCTCTCTTCACAGTGTAGTCTCACCAGTAATAGTGGTGGAGAATCAACCTCAGAGATTGTAAATATGCAGTAAGAAAGGAGATGCAGAAATAATAATAATAGTAGTAATAGTAAAAGTAATAATAAAAGTAATTGGTGTCAATAAGAACATGGCAGCATAAATACACTCTAGCTGTAGAAGACTGCTACTTTGGGGATTATTAAACCCTCAGATAGGGATTTTAGATTACTTGATTGTAATATGAAATCACTGCAGTGAAACTCAGCTGAAATTAAGCATACATTGTCCTTAATTCCAGTTCAAAGCTTATTTTAAGACTGATCAAAACAGAGTTTAATAATTTAGATCCAAAGGAACTTAGAATACACCATTTTTATTTTATACAATTATCTTAACTTTGAGAAAGATTTATTTTGTAACAACACATTTTGCAATTGTTCCCTATATTATAAAAATCCAGACATCATTTGCAAGAATCTTATTATTTGTTGAAATTCAGAAGCAAAATTCTAAGCATATAGAACATTTTATGAAGCCTTTTTTCATAAAGGAAGGTCTTTGAAATAAAGAACAATTATCAACAGGACAAAAATATGCATATTTATTTTCCTTTTCCTTTTATTTTTCCTTTTATTTTCCTTTTTTTTTTTCTTTTTTTTTCCCATTTACAAAACAAAAAGTACTGTTAAAATTCTTGTCAAAAATTTGAGTCAGACCCTGCATAAAGATTCTGGCTAGGTTAACTGTTTTTGAGATAGAAGATGGACTACATGGTTTTTGTTTTTTTTTGGGGGGGGGGGTTTGAGATCATTAACAGCCTTCTGACTTTACTGAATCAAGTTTGATTTTTACTGGTCTTTAGTAATACAATAACACCTAAACTCGTTTTACAGTAGTAAATGCAAAGGGAAAAAATGGTGCAAAAAAGCCTAGCTAATTAGAAGCTTTAATAATTTAAAAATGCCTTGACTCTTTTGTTGAGATTTTTTTAGTCATCATTAAAATGAATTGGCATTATTTCACTCAGTGACTCACCAAAATAATGGAAACAGAAGCATGAGAAAGCAGATTAATTAAAACTTTTGCTTCTTTAATGTTAGCAATACGATTTAAACAGCATATAAAATTAATAATAAGCTAAAATCATTTATCTTCATAAAAAAATAGCAACAACTGTCTTGGAATCTTCTGGTCTTCACACAATTGTACACTTTTTTTTTTTTTAATTACAAATTACGAAATAATTCTTTTTTTAAATCATTTAATTCTTAATTTTTATTTAAGTTGAGTAGTTTGACACACATGATTATTGTTCAAATTAGCATATAAACCTAGACAATACAAATATTATAAAATAAAATAAAAAAATCTATAATTTTCCCATGTTCCTGGAAGAACTTATTTTTAGAGAATTTTTTTACATACTCCTAAGAGAATATGGGTGTCTTACATTTGTGCACATTTTAATTAACGGATTTCTGCTTGTACAATCTCTCCTTCCTGTTTTTAAATTACCATTAGTTTGTCACCACTGAATCTTCTTAGACTGATGTATATCACCTGCAAGAATACACTCCAACAATAAAACTAATACATTATTAAATAATAAATACTAAAGGATATTTTTACTTCTTTGGCTTAGTGCCTCCTGGTAATTCTTTTACAGGTGTTACAGTTTCAGGAACTGGTCCTAAATCATCACAGTTTTATGAAATGGGGACAATCATTTCAGAGTTCATTACCAGCTTTGCAAAGAACAGTGAATCCTTATAAACGATCCTCTACTTTATTCTTGACATTTTAATGATCGTAGCAGGCTTTGGTTTTGATGCTAATTTAGCATATATTTGACTGTCTCAATGTGAAGAAAAAATGAAATGAAAAATGTCCATATGACTCTCACTGATTGGTCTAAATTTTATATGAAATTGTAGAAATTATTGATTCTTCAAGTATTTTCTGAAAATGCTTCCACATTTTGTGTTCTGTTTGTTACACTGTAGGAGAGCTCAAACAGAAAAAAAAAAAAAAAGAGTAGAAAAAGAAAAAAGAGTAGAAAAATATTCAGCATTTCTGGTAAATGCACAAAATGTTAGATACAAGAATAAAAAGTTTTAGAAGTAATGTATTCAAAATTCATAAAGTCATAGAATCATAGGATTGGAAGGGACTTTTAAATGTCATCTAGTACAGCTCCCCTGCAATGAACAAGGACATCCACAGCTAGATCAGGTTGCCCAGAGCCTGGTCCAGCCTCTCTGAATGTGCCCAGAAACAAGATCGACATCTCTAGGCAGCCTGTTCCAGTGCCTCACCACCCTCACTGTAAAAGACATTTTCAATGTATCTAACTTAAATCTACTCTAAGCTTGAAGCTCAGAAGTTGTTTCAGTGGTATTTAGTTCCGTAAATACCAATTAGTTCCGTATTTCCATATGTGAAATAAGTCATCAACCTTTTCATAACATGCACTGTCCCCAAACTACTGTCATGTAGTTATTAACATAGCTGTCATTTTAGGTCTTAAAGTAATCACATGAAGTTCTATTATCAGAATATAGGCTCAGGGTGAACAAGAGGTACTACTAGGTAGCTTTATTTTCAAAAATATTAAAGAAGACTTTCAGGTAATGGAACGAAGACTTTCAGGTAATGGAACAAAATCTTACCAACAATATATCAGTATCTGTAAATAAAAATACAATTTAAATTGAAGCACAATAAATTGATGTTAGCTATGTTTGCAATAATGTTTATAAGTTTGCAATATAGGTTCATAGGTTCATAAGGTTGGAAAGGACCTACAAGATCATCTAGTCCAACCATCCTCCTATCACTATCCCTACCCAACTACTAAATCAAATCCCTTAGCACCCCATCTAAATGCTTCTTGAACAGCACTAGGGATGGTGCCTCAACCACCTCCCTAGGCAGGCCATTCCAGTGCCTGACCACTCTTTCAGAAAAAAAAACGTTTCCTCAGGTCTAATCTAAATCTTCCCCAGTGCAACTTCTGGCCATTCCCTCTCGTCCTGTCATTATTTATCAGGGAGAAGAGGCCGACCCCCTCCTCACCACAACCCCCTTCAGGAAGTGGTAGAGTGCAATAAGGTCTCCTCTGAGCCTCCTCTTCTCCAGACTAAACAATCCCAGCTCCCTCAGCCGCTCCTCATAAGACTTGTGCTCCAGACCCCTCACCAGTTTTGTTTCCCTTCTCTGAACACACTCCAGGGCCTCAATGTCCTTCTTGTAGTGAGGGGCCCAAAACTGAACACAGTACTCGAGGTGCGGCCGCACCAGAGCTGAGTACAGGGGGATGATCACATCCCTGCTCCTGCTGGCTACACTATTTCTAATACAGGTCAGGATGCTGTTGGCCTTCTTGGCCACCTGGGCACACTGCCAGCTCATGTTAAGCCGAGCATCAACCAACACCCCCAGGTCCTTTTCCTCTCTACATTCTTCAAGCCATTCTGCCCCAAGCCTATAGCATTGCATGGGGTTATTGTGGCCAAAGTGCAGGACCTGGCACTTGGTCTTATTGAACCTCATCCCATTGAGCTCAGCCCAGCTGTGCAGCTGTCATGGTTTTATGATATTGCTTAGATATTGCTGGACGAGAGAGGTGGCCAGTGCTTTATCTCTACACTGACTCATGGATGGTGGCAAATGCTTTATGGGGGTGGTTACAGCAATGGGAACAAAATGGTTGGCAACGGAGGGGTAAACCTATTTGGGCTGCTGAACTGTGGAGAGACATTGCTGCCCGAATAAAGAATATGGTTGTAAAGGTGCGCCATGTAGATGCTCATGTTCCTAAGAGCCGGGCAACTGAGGAACAACAAAATAACCATCAGGTAGATCGAGCTGCCAAACTTAAGGTGGCTCAAGCAGACTTGGACTGGCAACACAAGAGTGAATTATTTTTAGCTCGATGGGCCCATGAGACCTTTGGCCATCAAGGAAGAGATGCAACATATAAATGAGCTAGAGACCGAGGGGTGGACTTAACTATGGATGCTATTGCACAGGTTATCCATGACTGTGATACGTGCGCCACAATTAAACAAGCCAAGAGGATGAAACCTCTTTGGGGGGAAGGGTGATGGCAAAAGTATAAATATGGGGAGGCGTGGCAGGTTGATTATATCACCTTGCCACGATCTCGCAGTGGTAAGCGTTATGTGCCCACCATGGTGGAAGCAACCACTGGGTGCCTTGAAACATATGCAGTACCCCATGCTACCGCCCGAAACACCATCTTAGGGCTCGAGAAACAAGTCCTGTGGCGACATGGCACTCCAGAGAGAATTGAGTCAGATAATGGGACTCATTTCAAAAATTCTCTTGTAAATACTTGGGCCAAAGATCATGGCATCGAGTGGATTTATCATATCCCCTATCATGCACCAGCTTCTGGTAAAATTGAAAGGTACAATGGGTTGTTAAAAACCACATTGAAAGCAATGGGTGGCGGAACATTTAAGCACTGGGAGAAGCATTTGGCAGAAGCCACCTGGTTGGTCAACACTCGAGGATCCATCAATCGTGATGGTCCTGCCCAATCCAGATCTCTACCTGCTGTAGAAGGAGATAAGGTCCCTGTAGTACATGTGAAGAACATGTTGGGAAAAGCAGTTTGGGTCCTTCCAGCTTCTGGAAAGGGAAAACCTCTCCATGGAACTGTCTTTGCTCAAGGACCTGGGTCCACTTGGTGGGTGATGCAGAAGAATGGGGATATTCAGTGTGTACCACAAAGGAATTTGATGTTGGGGGAGTGCAGTCGGTAATTCCATGTATATACATATATATGTTGTGTGTGTGTATTTAATGCATGTTAATCATTGTTCTTCTATACATATATATCAAACATGATGTAGTGATGTGGAATAAGGGGTGGAATGTCATGGTTTTATGATTTTTGGTACTGGTATTCCACATCATAACATCATGTAGTGCATTTAGAGTTAAAGAGTTAATGCTCCAGCTCCGTGGATCATCGATAGTTCCAGGTATACCTGTCTCTGAAGAGAAGAAGAACTCCATTCCTCAGAGGACTTTGCGATGCTTTGCGTTCTTACGTGTTTACGCTCAGAGGGAAAGATAAAAACTGTCTGCGGTCACGGGACAATCTCTTTCCTTTGGGATAGACTCAGCAGTGGGTGCTCGCTGCCGTCCACCTTCAGCGTTAGCGTAAGGCCTTCGGTTTATCGGACACTCTCTCTTGCTCATTTTATTTGATTTATTAGCTTTAATTCCAATTATATTGTATTATATTGTGTTATTTTGCTTTCTGATATCTATTTAGTAAATTAGCTTTCCTCCTCAGATCGTTGCCGCTGTTTTGTTCCTAGGCCCATCTCCCTTTTCCCTTTTCCCTTTCCCCCTTCCCCTTTCCTGGGGCGTGGGTCCGTGGGTCCCCCGCACCAATCGTCACGGAACCGGGCCGAACCTGCCCGTAAACCGTTGACAGCAGCCTATCCAAATCCCTCTGAAGGGCCTCCCTACACTCAGGCAGTTTGACACACCCTCCCAACTTGGTGTCATCTGCAAACTTACTGAGGATACACTCAATTCCCTCATCTAGGTCATCAATAAAAATAAATCAATATGTTTATAGAATTCACCCACATCTACTGCATTTAACTTATTTACAGCTACAGTTAAGCTATAGTTTTCAGGAATATGGTACTTTTTATAAGATGTTCCTTGAGTTCAAGAACTTTTTGAATTATACTTGCTTCACGTTTATGTATTCATATTTTACTCCATTTGGAGAAAAATGTCTTAGAATTACTATCTTAATGTGTTGTATAAGTTCTTAGTACAAATAACGTCTATGTTCTCAATATTTTCTGTCACATTTTTACTTCTAGTTTGTAAGATTAATTAAGAACAATAAGTTCTAATGTTTCAAACCTGAAAATTCTGAATAATTTAATATGTATCTGAGCATCTATATTCCATATCCTCTCTAACTTATTTCTCCCAGTGACAATAATTAGTACATACAGAAGGGCTTAGGACTTAGTAACGTTACAGTCAGGAGCTGTGATTATAGCTTCCACCATCATATTCAAGGTTGTATTAATCATCATATCAGTATAACCACAGTCAAGGTGAGAGCAGAATGTCCTTCAGTTTATTTCTTCCCTTTTCTCTATTTCCTCTGCCAAAGGTGTGGGATGAGATTTGGTTTTACTGAACTACCCCAAACTAACAAACAACTGGCAATCTAAGCCTGAGTTTATCAAATTGAAGTCTGGTATAGCCTTTTACAGACTTCCAAATGAAACTAATGTCTTCAGTAACGGAGTAATCTCATAGTAAAATAAACAATTCTGATGAAATGCCTTTGGAAGATACTTATTTTTCCCTAGCTACAACAGAACCCCACTATTATCTCATATTTTGAATTTTATGTTTAATACCTGATTTAGGACGGTTCAGTGACTTTTATCAGCAATGTAGTAATGGAACAGAGTAGCTAGGTGAAAGACAAATTAGTATGTGTGCCAAATTTTCATCTACTGAGTACAAACATTGAGAAACAGAACACAGTCTTAAAACCCATGTACTTTGTAATGTACATTATATTGTTATATAAATTATATTGGATTTTGACTTAAATATTTTTTTTATTAGTAGTAGATCTTGTCTAAAATTATTGTATGATAATATTTTACCCTGCAGGTTATTGTCAGATTACTATCCTTTCATGATTTTATTAGCAACACTTCACTCACTATTTGTGATTTAATATGACGCTGATGGATAAAATCACGTGTAATTATTGTTGTTGTTGTTGTTTGGATTTTCATAGTAAAATTCTGTATATCAAGGCAGTTTTGCAGTTTACCCACAGCAGGCAACTAAATATCACACAGCTCCTTCTGCTTATGCTCACTCAAGTGGATGAGGAGGAATCACAGAGGTTAGAGAGAGGACTCTTAGGCAAAGGAAAAGCTATGCTCTCAAGCAAAGCATACCAAGGAATTCATATGCTCTCATATTCATATCCACTCCCAGGAAAGCAGGTCTCATCAAGTGTACCACTTTCTTGGGCAGACAAGTGACATCACTCCAAACATCCCTCCCTTCTTAGTTCTTTATGCCTCTTCAATGTATGTCTTAGTTTTTACAGATTCCTAACATTATCTGTTCTACATTTATCCAGATATAATTATAGAAATTGCAGACATGTTCCCTTAGCTCTGCAGTTTCAACAAACTGTCTTTTCTTATGTTTGCTTTTTTTCTTTGTGGATTTTGTGTATCTGATTTTTTTTTCTTCGTTGGTTGGATGGGCTATTTTGTTTGTCTGCTTCTTTACTGTTTGCATACAACTGTTCTCATAAACAGCTGCCATTGATCCCTTTGCATAACAATTCTTATTTTTAAAAACTGCACATAGTATGCCTTCTGTTGCATTTCGTTTCTTTCTGAATAAATAAAAGAAAACAATAAGATCATCAGGATTACTCTCAAGTTCTTCCTGTTTGCATGTAAGTAGGAAAGAATGTACCAATTGTAATGCTCTATCAAGGAAATGCCTTTGTTAAGATCTATTTTTAAGTACTCATTATGTGAGAACATGGAGCTACTGCTGTAGAAATACAGCTCATACTGCAAATAATAGTAATGAGAAGCAGGCCTTATAACACTACCTAATTTATCTTACTCAGCTTTCGAAAAATGTGAGGGTAGTAGATTTGTAGAACAATTTGGGGGGTCATTCTAACTTGCTGACTGTCATTGTCTGTCAGCTCATCCTTTTTCAAGTTTGTCCGTATAGATTTGTCAATTTTGAAAGATGGCACAGCCTTTCCATTTTTGGAATGTGCTATAGTGACACAACACAACCTTTTTTTCTTTTTTTCCCCTTAAGGAAAATGCTGCCAGCAGTCAGTCAGGTCTAGAGTATTATAAGACCATTCTGTAACTACACAATAGTTTCTACACTATAGAATGCAGTATGAAGAAAAATCAAATATTCTGATTGCCTAATTGACAGCAAACAAAATTTGCCAGCAAATACTACTAAATTGTAAATAGGACCTGAAAAGTAGTATATGCAATTTTGTCTTGTAAATCAGGGGTAAAATTTAAACTCATTGAACCTTTTTGTCCAGTAGCTGGCTTAGGTCTGTTAAATTAACCATAATGAAAAGACTAACAAAATAAAAACAAATTCCAAGTTCAGTTTTGAAAGGTAGTTTAGCCAGGATGGTATTGTTCATTAATATATGTCTCTCTTGAAAAATTTTTGGAGATTCATTTTTAAATTCATAGTGGAAATTTAGTTTAATATTAGTTACCAGACACTAATTTTATTCTGCAGCATGCTGTTTATTTAACTTCCTTAAAAATGTTAATGTAAGTCGATCATCCACTTACCTATATCTGTTTTATCACCAAATAATAAGGAGAGATACTGATAACTTGTAGGAAAGAGTATTGTTCTCTGCTTGTCCAAAAGTTTGCATGGTATTTTAACAGGCACAAAGACATTTTCAGATATATTAAACTTATATTTGGAACATGCTTTATAGTATATTAAATCTACTAACATGGCAGGTGATTTTCGAGTGATAATAAAATGTTTTGTTTCTGATGACATACTCAATATTTAAAAAGAGGTCAGCCAGTAATCATTGGTTTCAGTAAGGCACAGGAGGTAAAATTCCATTCAGCTGGTAAATTACACAAGTTTTACTAACTACATCAAGCCATTACTTATAAAATTTTCTCATCAAACCTACTTTGTATATACCTTTTATTATTATGCACAATATGGGTTTATCTTTCGATAAACCAAATAGAAACAATCCTTTATTTTTTGTTATTAAAAATCTAGTGAAGCCAAACATGTAGAGACATTATTGAAAATATTTTTGATTACGGAAGTTCCATTGTGAACTCCCAAAACATCAGAGGATCTTTGAAGCAAAACTGGAAGCTTAACTGAATTAACCAGGCGAGAAAGGAATCTAGGTTAGAAAAAGATGTGGGTTTCTTTTTCATGTTTATTTTATTGGTTTGTTTTGTTTGTTTCTTTAAGAATTTTCTTTACATAAACAGAGTGTGGTTAAGACCTTGTTTTTTAGTATGGCTTCTCTTGAACCTTAACAGAAATGTTAAGAAGTGATTGACTATCTCTACTATAAATTCAGAAAGGCTGCTCAGAATTCAAGTCTCCACTGGCTTTTTATTTGTTTCCTGTGCAATTAAGCATACCTATATATTATATAACTACACTTTAAACCAAAGTCCACTATCTTCCAAAGGTCTCTATGGTAAACACCATACTGGATATTTTTCGTTATCTTATCAGAGCTCCTGAGAGTACAAGGCCAGGGTAACAGGCATCAAGGAGTATATAATCACAAACAATACATAATAATGCAGATTTGGGAGAAAAAAGAATGGTCCTTAGTGTTTAATGAAAGGTAGGAAAAAGATAAAAGTTTTATGTTTTGTATATATGTATAGTATCTCATATTTGGGAAAGAAAAAAAAAAAGAATAAAAGAAGTACATGAAAAACAGCTACAGCTAATACAAAAAATAAAGGCAAATGAAGATAAAGAGCAGTTAGCATAGCCCAATCTCCATCAGTTAAGGACACTGCTTATCATCAACATTTTGAAAAATGAAGCCTAAGAATGATAAAGAATAATTTATATCACAGGTATTTGAAGCAGTTTGGATTTTCTCCAGGGCAGTACTGAACTTTGAAATATTAGGCTTTTCGAAGCACAGAATGTGTTTTTCTATAATTTGTACAGAATCTGGTTTAATAAGTCTGCTTGTGAGTAAGGCCTCTAAATGTCACCAGGATGGATTATTTGTTGAATTTTCCACTTCAACAAGGGAACTGCAAGATATTGTTCATGAACTGATAATGAAAATCAAAATCCTTTTATTCTGCCTGAATGTGAAAAACCTGGAACTTGAATCAGAGATATATTGTGAGCAACACTGAGCACTTGAAATTTTCACTGATCGCAGCACTTCTACTAATAAAAATCAGAGTCAAATCTTTACTCAGTTGAGGTTAATGAAAGCTTTGTCACTGAGTACTGTTTTATCAGAATTCTTCCCGTAAAATAAGTTGGCACAGTAGTTTAGCTTAAGAAAAAAGAATACTTTTAAACTGTGTGGGAAATAGAGGCTTATGTAATAGAGCTTCACATAACAAATCTACTGTTTTACTTTATTCAGCCTAATGATTTCCATTATCTCTTTAGTTGATAGAATCCATTTCAAAACCCAATAATCTCTTGAAATCCACTGAGCCACAAATTAGTCATTAAAGAAAATTTTCAGAGATCATTACCTTTCCCATAGATTTTAGCTTTTCATTTTCCAAATACTCACATCTAATGTAGTTCATAATAAGAGGAGTGTAGATTACTCAGTTACAAAAGAATGATTCCAGTATAATTCAAGCAATTCAGTTGTTTATTATTAGAATAGATGTGTTTTTGTTAAAGGTCAGCTCTGTATCACTTTTAACCTCGAATATATGACCTCATGTATTATTAGGTTGTAATGAAAAGATAAATGCTATCAATACTATATTATGCACCACAGTGATGAGGCATACAGCTAACATTTACTATAGGAGGAATTGTTTTTCTAAACACACAAATTTCTCCCTCTCTCCCTCTCTCTCTCACTCTCATCTTTCTCTTTTCTCTCTCTCTTTCTTCTCTCTCTCCCTCTCTCTCCCCTCTCTCCTCTCTCCATTTTACATGCATAGCTGCAACAGCCAATACAAAAGGAAAAGTGAGTAAAAATACCTCACTTCATCTGTTGTATTTTCATAACATTAGAACTACTTTATACCTTAGGAATACAAACAATTTGAGAAGAAAATTGGGCTGAAACTAGTTGACTCCTAGACTGGTTCAGAAAATGTTTAGTTCCCAGTAGAAAATAAGATTTCAGAAATCTGAAGTATTTCATAGAAGCCTTCATCTAGGCAATTTTAAACAGAGATAATTACAACAGAAGTTAAAAAGACTTCAGCAAGATCCAGTCTTGGTATAATAAATAGCATTAAGCAAAATTCTTCTGTGCACACTAAAATTAATTATGGAATTATGAGGGTCAGACTCACACTCTTGCAGGTCTCCCATTCTGCATTACTGTTTTCTCCACTGCAATAGGAAGTACAAAAGTTTTCTTAAATAATTCGCTAAAGTCTTCCTATATGCAATAAATGCCAATAACAACTCTGCAGTCACTTGTAATGACTTATGCGCCTTGACTGTATTGCTGTTGTCAACAGTTTCTGGACTGGTTTGGCCCGGTTCCATGACAACTGGTGTGGGGGACCTATAGACCCATGCCCTGGGAAAGGGGAAAGGGAAAAAGGGAAAGAGAGATGGGCCTAGAAACAAAACAGCAGCAATGATTTGAGGAGGAAAGCTAATTTACTTAACAAGATATCAGACTGCAAAATAACACAATATAATACAGTGTGATTGGAACTGAGGTTAATAAATAAAATAAAATGAGAGAGTGTCTGAAAACCAAAGGCCTTACGCTAACGCTGGAGGCGAGACAGCTAGCGAGCACCCACTGCTGTGTTAGTCTGAAAGGGAAAGGAGCCTGTGTCTTGGAACACGTCAAGAGTTTTTATCTTTCCCTCTGAGCAAAAAATGAAAAAATGCAAAGTAATGCAAAACCCTCTGAGGTATGTAGTTCTTCTCTTCTTGTATACCCAGAATTACCAATGATCCACTGAAGTGGAGCATTAACTCTTTAACTCCCAATGCACTACATGATGTTATGATGTGGAATACCATCATTACAATTAGCAATTCTTTGAGGAAAAATAAAATGAAGAGAAACATCTTGAATTACTAATTTAAACACAAGCCTAGTTTATCTACATTCTTCTATGCCTGTGTAAGAAACTATTATTTTATAGCATTACCTCAAAGTTTGCTGATGAACATGTCCGAATATGCCCAAGCCAGTCCTGGGCAAGGGTTGTGAAATCCTTTGTCTAAGGGACAAGCAGATGGGCATGTCCTGGGGCAAGGAAAGAGAGATAAGCTGCAGCTCAATGGCCGCTGAACACTTTTGTGTGGTACTCATCTCCGTGGGGTGATAGCCATCTCAGGAGACGCTTGCCTGGCACGCTAGCACAGGATTTGCCACGTAGGCAAGAGAAATGGAGGATAAAAGAGGGATCGAGCACCATGAGATTGGGTGCTTTTCCATCAGAAACCTCCTGAGCTGATCCCTGCTGCTGAACTCCCTCCTGGGCCTGCTGCCTGAGACATGCTGCTTTCTCCTGGACCTCACCGCTCCTTCGAGGTGTTCTACCATCTGAATCCTCATGAGCTGATCACTGTTCGCTGCTGCCCCTCCCGGTGCTGACCCTGCACCGCTTCTCCTGTGCTGACCCGGTGCCGCTTCTCCAGGACAGCTGCTTGCTGCTCAGGGCTGCCCATTGCTGCTGCTGTTCTCCCCGCTTCTGCCGCCCCTGCTCTTCTGCCTCGGACCGTCGGAGCCGCTTGCAACCGGACCGCCCCTAGGATCCTGGCTGGTGACTTTCCCTGCGTTGTACAAACCCTTGCTTCTTTCCCATCTTTCCTATCGCTCGCCTTCCCTTCCCCATCACCCTAACAGTGTCCGCCTTCCCCATCTCCCTGGTTTATAGTGGTAATAAACTGGTCGGACCAACATTTGAACCGTTGTTTCTTAATGTCACGACGGGTATACACGTAATCAAATAACCTCTTCTCCCTTCTTTATATTGGAGCTAGACAGCCTGTTGCAAGTCAACAAACAGAACCAAGTTTCATGGGTTTCAAATCAAACCTGGTAAGCATTTTTTCACTGAATATAAATGTAGACATGTGTCTTCAATTAAAATCATGGTGTCTGAAGAAGTAGCTGTGAAAACACACGTTTATTCAGCTTGAATTAGAAAGAGACATCTGTGTTGCTCTGAAAATTAATCTTCTTCAAATAAGTAATTTCTCATTGCTGTCACCTTTACTTTGGGAAAAAATAAAATAAAAAACAAACAAATAAAACAATGCAATGAAATGGCCATCCTGACAAATTAAGGGAGTGAAACTACCAGAATATCTCAGAAACAAAAAAAATTTATTTTACAGATTTCAAAGTCATTCCTTTCCAAGTAATATGTCATTTAAAATTTGATCTACCCCTCCTAAAATATTAGAGATTGGGAATTAAATGACTAAAATGTTAAAACAATAACAACAAAGTCTTGGAAAGTGGGAAGTGGAGTGTATAAATCTTTCACTTAGATTATATCATCAGTCTGATGTTCAATATTTATGATAAAACATTCTATGCAGGCAAGAGTAAGAGATTTCTGGCAGAAGTAATAGAAGCTTTGCTTCCAGGTAACATTTGTTATTGAAAAGGTATTTCAAGTAGGTTAATTGTATTACCCTCTGAATGTGTCTGTCTTTCTCTGTTGAATATAAGAAAAATCCAGATGACTAACCTGAGTTAGCTAAATTTAGGGGAAATTAGTTCTTCTATGGTTGTACTAAATTGGAATAAAAATGTGTTTGCTCTCAGCTGTGTGTGTATTATGAGGTAATAATTCGACTGGCTTAGATGGAATCTTTGAAGAAAAGCAATATAAGTTGGTTTTATTTTTTGTTTTTCCTAAGAACACTCACAGCAATGTTGCTCACCTTATGAAGGACTCGTAAGCACATGGAATATTCTCTTTCCCATTATACCATCTTGTTCTTTATCACATTCTGAAGAGCTCGTTAGACTCTATTTAATACATAGGATGAACTTTCCATACTATTTGCATGTATATATATAGATAGAAAGACACATAAAAAGAGGCAGGTTTAGCTGTTGACTTAGAAAAGGACAAATTATAACAAGGAGATTCATATGTAATAATAATAATGATAATAATAATAATAATGATAATAATAGCAATAACAATAAAAATCTTAAAGCCTGGTGTGTGCCATATTTTAAACAAAACACATATTCTGATATAATCTAGTTTTTATATGAATAAACACAACAATTAATTACTTTCATGTATTCTATTGTCTATTCTATGTTATTTTGTCCATTATGTTTACATCTCAGTTAGATAATTAATTCCCCCTTTCCTTCCTTTTACTATAAATCATACGCATATAACACGCAGAAAACAAAAATCCAAATTGTTGAGACAGATAAAGTATTATAAGTATAGTTGGTTTTTTTGTGTGTTACTCTAAAATACAAATGGCATGTGATCAAAGTTGACAAACTTGTCTATGTGTAAGTATTTTTACTATTTCCATAGCACTCAGGAAATGGTAGAATGAAAGTGCCTGTGGTGGATGCTGAACTTTTTGATTAATTGCCACTGTGTTGCTTGTTTTATTAACCATTTGTCAAATTTTTCTTCAGGGAGTGGAACAAGTAGCAGCTCCTTTATCTTAGCAACTCAAAATAAGCTTGACTGAGTGAACTCTGTAGTAACATTTATGTCAGGGAAGTAAGCAGTATGGACAATATGGGATAACTTCTGCCCATATTTGACAGGTACAATTAGAACACAAAATTAACACAAACAATAAGAAATATTTAAGAAAATCTATGCCCAACAACCTAGCTATCACTCAGCACTTGAGAGTTGCATTATTTATTTTTTATAGCTTGTAAGCTACCACTGAGTACTTTACATGTCTGTTCATGCTTACAAATAAAGAGGAAAGTAGGACTGTACACATGGTATGATTATATATCATTTAGGTTTTACTATACATTATTTTAAAAAACATTCTATCTTCATGTTTCATCTTCTTAGTGATTATATATATATTAAAAAAAAAACCTATTTATTTTTATAAGTAACTTTCCACAAATAATTGCATGTTTTGTTCAGCAGAAGGAAAAAAGTCTTAAAATTTTAAATTCAAATATTTATTTTGAAACAATTAAAATCAGAGATTATTTTTTTGAGAGGAAGCAATGTGAGAGAATATTGAAGAAGGTGGAGAGATACTGAAGTATATAAAATACCAATTACTATTTCCAAAGCTTAAATGAAGAAAGAATACTGAACTGATGTGCTTTGCAAGTTGTAGCCTGAGGACTTTGAATTGTCTTTTAGCATTTGTCTGCCACTGTACGATCTCTTCAGTCAGTGAAGTAAAATATCTCCTTTATTACCTACTGGCATAATAACTTAACATTCTGAATTATCTAGAACACTGACAGATTTTCATTTGTCCTTTTCTTGTGCTGCAGCTCAAGGAATAATTTGTCTTCAGATAACAACTGCCTTAGTCTCTTAAAGGACTTGTTTCTCTTCACTTTCTATATCTTTGAGCTGTCATTGCTCAGGTTGGGGGTGACACTGCAGGAGGTACATTCTGTTCTTTCTATACCAGTAAGAAAGCAGCAGAGAAGAAATTAACAACATAACTTGAACGTCAGGGTGACTGTGAAATTCACTGATGATATTTGAAGGAAAATACTGTTGAGACTATTTTTATATCATTCTAATTTATTTATTAGGGAATTTTGTTTATTTCAATTGGGATGCAAATTAGAGATATTTAAAATAAATATACTACCCCATATGAGTTTTTAAAAACAAACCAAAATGATTTTGTTTTGGAGAATATCAACATCTTAAAGGTTATCTCTCTAGTATAGCAAAATATGGGTCTGTATGAAAGAGAAAAATAATAATATGTATAAAAAAAAGGAATGAGAAAATATCAGTATTGAATCAGATTCTGAGTTTAGAATACTATTTTTACTGTAACCAGGTATATGCATATGAGGGTTGTTCAGAAAGTAATGTTTCCTATTATGTCGACTGATGATGTCAAAGGCAAATGGTGGCATGGCAGTAGATGATTAATCTTTCCTCCAATATTCTGTTTAATTCTGTTGCTGTGAAACTGATGATAGCAGAGGGGCAGTCTGACAAAATGGTGTCTAATATGGAAGTGCATATGAATCAAAGATGTGTAATTGATTTTTTTGTGCAGAAACAAAAATTGAACGTGTTGACATGCATGGACGCTTGCTGAACATTTATGGAGACCAGATACTGAATGTGAGCACGGTGAGGCTGTGGGTGCTGTGTATCAACAGTGGTGAAAGCAACAGGGGTTCACGTTTGCTGGTGCAGGATTTTATGAACTCATAATCTCTACTGAAAATGCATAGCTGCTGGTGGTGATTATGTTGAAAAACAGTGCTTTGTAGTTGAGAGTTTCCTCTATCACACAGTGTTATTTTATTCACTCTGTTAGTTTCCATATGTATAAATTGGAGGTATTATTTTTAAAGTGACCTGCATTTTTATGCATTTTTGAATGATGATTGACATTCCACTGCATCTTACAAAAGCAGAATGAGACATTAAAAAGTTATGCTTCACTGTGCAAAGTGTTTGTAGAGTGGAGATACATATGATGAGTAAATAATAAAATATGTTATATTTTACAATTTTAAATGAGTAGAGTGAGAAAACAAAAACAAAACAAGGAAACAAAAAAAAACAGATTGGAAGAAGACTGAGTATGAATTTTAACTTCATTATGTAGCATCATACAATCATAATAGGAGGGAATTAACTTCAGCCCCCTGAGTTTCCTTTAAACAAGGTTGCTCAAAGCCCCACTTCCAGGGAAATGGGTTACACAGCTTATCTGGGGTACCTGTTCTAGTGTTTCACCATACTCGTAGTTTTCACCATGCTCATAGAATTGCTTTCTAATGTTTGATCTAAATTTAGCATCTTTTAATTAAAAAATATTTCATATTATTTTAATATGAGCTATTTCACTCTGTAATCTGTAGTTTTCTGCAAAGACTAAAATTACTAATCTTCATTGTCTGAAAAGGAGATACAGCATTGGCATGAAGCAAATTTAAATCACTACTTGCGCTTAGGTTGAAAACTAGGAAATAATATTTTAAAGTTATGTAAGTTCTATTCATTATATGAATTTTTTCATATTATTTTTGTAAGGATAAAAAGCTTTTAGCAGCATTTCCTTTTTAATTAAAGTTCTACAGAAGTTTGTTATTGAATGAAGGGTTTTCTTTCATACTTTCAGCAGGCTTATCTGTTTATATATATATATATATAACACATTTAAAGGTGATTCATCTGTGCTATATCTTTATTTGAAAGTTTCTCTTTGTTCTTATCTAGAAACTGATTGAATACTACACAAATCCAAGAAGTTAAAATATATCTGCACAAAAAAAAAAAAAAAAAAGATGTAGAGGGACTTTATGTGTTTGAATTCAAAAATTCCATTTCTCAAGGCTGTCTAGGTCCCTCTGAATAGCATCCCTTCAATCTAGAATGTCAACTCAGCTAGGTGTCATCTGCAAATTTGCTGAAGTTTTTATTTAATGAAAAGTATAGCATGCACTTTTTTTTTTTTTTGAGTTTGGAGACAAATCTTATAAAATGAGGAGTAATTTTGATGCAGGTTTTTTTTTTGTTTTTTTTTTTTTTGCTTTTTGAACTCAAATATGCATCTGCTCTGCATTAACCTATAGTCCTCTTTGTTATAGATCATGAATATACTCATTAAAATATATTTTAAAATATTTTCTTTGTGAGCAGATGCAGTGAAGTAACATACTGAAAAGTGATTTAGGGGCAAATACTCTAGCATCAACATGATAATCGTCAAAATCCACGTGTGCATTTAGATTAAATTTGAGACATGCCTTTAGCAGTCATAATGCCCTTAATGTTTCTGTTATTTAAGTTCTCACAAGTAAAATGTTCAAAGAACAGTCTCGGGACAAGACAAAGTCCTCTAGTCCTGTGCTCCAACAGACCTAGTCTAAAGGACTCATTCATTATATCTAATGAATATTTTTTCCCCAAGTAATCTTGCTATATTTGGTAGGATTTCAAAACAGTGACAAGCGAATATATATATTTATATATAATATTATATATAATATTGTTGAATATTTGTGATACAATATCTAATTCTCATCATGAGCTTAGGAAATTCATAGAACTGCACAATTTCACCCTAGAAATGTGTTTTTAGTGTGTTTTCTACAGTTTATTACATAGAAATGAGGAAATATTACATTTTAACAGCAAATAAGAAAAGAAAATATTGTTAATATAACAAAAATCTTAAATAACTATCAAATAAGCAGTAATAGGGAAGATTTAATTATCACTAAAAAGATCCTCTGCATCTTTTTATCTTTTTTAATTATCTCCGGGATAAGAATACAAAAAAAATACAAAATAAAAAAATAGTGTCTAAATACTATTCACAGTTATCTTCCCACAGTGACAGCCTGTATGCTGATGTTGTATGTATGACTTACACTTAGTACAGATATAATTCACACAGTGCGAACATGTTTACCTCTGTAAAGGTTTTCAGCCTGTTTACAAAATGCCCACAGTGTGCATTGCATGCATTCTCATTCCTTCCCGTGACTTACTAGAAATTGTGTCTACTACCAGTAACCAATGTTACTGAGCAAAGTTTGAACAGTTAAGTGCTATTAGGTGGATAAAATCCTTTCAAGACAGGAAATGAAGTCACTACTTGCTCTCTAGGTTTTTTTTTTGTTTGTTTTTTTGTTTGTTTTTTTTTTGTTTTTTTTTGTTTTTTGTGTGTGTTCTCCTATCATATAGTGCAATTTCAATCTTAATGAAAAAATAAAACATATCTACCCACTTTTATTTATTTATTTAACTTTTCTGTTACTGACAAAGCTTTACAGAATAAGCAAATGTGCCTTTTAGGACCTGACAAAAAAATATAAAAGGAATAAAGCTGAAACAAAAGTATAATTATGAAATATTTATGAAATAAGAAACCACTGAAGCTTATCCATCCTCACAGTTTATTCAGTGATTTCTTACATAGCACTAAAAAGTTAAAAGAGAAGTTCTCTTAGGTAACCTGGAGCTAGACAGCTAAATACTAGGTTTAGCCACAAATTATGAAGTTCCAAGAGGGGTGACTCATATGGATAGTATAACTTCATTTAAAAAAAATAGAAGCTCCAGTAATTATAAGATTATGGTTTTTAAAGTGTAGCTTTATTTGGTGTGAAAACAATGTATTTATTTTGGAGGAAAATTCTAGAGAAAATACTTTAATTAAATAGAAATACTCTGCCTTGACAGGCATCCAAATTTTCCATTTTTATGAATATTTTGTAAGTTCAGTTTTACAGTGAATATCAGAATAACTGATGTTTACAAAATTAATAATCAGTATGTGCAACCTGGTCTAGCGAAACTGCTTTGGTTCCCTAGAACCTTTGGACAAGATGATCTCTAAAGGTCCATTCAACCCCTACAATTCTGTGATTCTCTGATTCAGAACTGTGAAATTCTATACTTCAATCTCATGAAAATTTCATTATAATTGACCCAGTTCTGTGAAGTACTTTGATTGTTGTGAAAGCCATTTATACTCTGCTTTTGACTCAGCAAACATTCACAGATGTATTACTCCGTGATTTCATTTCATTTTCTTATTATTTCCAATTTTTTCCATGCTTTATTGGGTGCTTTAGGATCCAATAAGATCCAAGAGATCTTCAACTGCTTCCTGACTTCTTCCAATTACATGAGATCATATGCATTATTATGAGCAAGACTATGTGGATGCATATGCAGCAAACTATTCTTGGGGTTTCTTATTTAGCACACACATGAAAAAGCTGAGAGCTTTGCTATTAGGTAGGACTCATTTTGTAAGGCTAATTTTCAGAAAACCTTAACACTGAATTTTCATTTTGCCTTCTATATACAGACACATTTTTCTTATTAAATAAATTAATGTTATTAATATAAAAAAATCAGTTCTGAGAGGTAGAAGACAATTATTTCACATTTTGATTTGTAATCTGGACAAGTTGATGTGTGGGCAATGTAGGATAGGATGAACAGAGGCAGAACCTCAAAATATTATTTGCCAAATAATCTTTTTCTTGTGATAGTATTACTTCATATTTATGCCTGTGTACATCTTGATAATTCCCCCATCAATGCTGTTTATCCTTTATCACAACCCTTCTGATTTCATGGGCTATTTCCTCATCTTTATGATAGTTTTTATCTGATGGTCTAGTACAAATTTGCAGTATAATTTTGAATATATTGCAATATTCATTTTTTGCTGCTAGAGTAATTCCAATTTACCTCCAGTTATGTACTTCTCCCAGGTTACTTATTTGCTGTCCTTCCTCTGTCTACATGGGAATGATTTCCTGTGCTACTTTATTTCTCTATAAGATTCTAAACTGATGCTAGCATATCTGTCATATCACTCATTATATTACCGGATATTGGAAGATAATTTTTCATTGCATTCTACTAATAATCTCAGTGAAAACATTTCCACTTACTTTAATTGGCTGTGGTTTAAGATCTAGATTTTTGCTAGGAGGGATTGAGATTTCAGTTACACTGAAGACATTGACAATTCCCTCAGAAAGTTTAATTCAAAAAATAGAGTCGATGGTTTTATCTAAATGTTGTGAATTAAAATCCACATTTAATTTTATATTCTTTTTCCTGTTGCAGCTCAGCGGGGCACATAATTTAAATTTAAGGAATGAGTTCCTACCTTCTTACTACTTAGTTTTAAGACAAAACAAGTCAATTTTTTTCTGACTTACTGGATAACTCTATAGAGAACAATGACAGATAATTTTTTGTCACTCTAAATTATATCATCTTGCTAGCTGTCTCAGTGGCAAGAAAGATGGTACAACTCAGGAAAAAGAGTTAGAAGAGACACAGAGACTTTTGTTGGTAATGAAGCCATTTCTATACTGCTTAGTAACTTTTACTAACTACATTCTTATTCTTTCTCAAGCACAAGAATAAAAATCCAACATTTTCCAAATAAAATTAGCAACACGCAATCATATTACCAAGGAAAGAAAACAATTCTCATTTAATTTTGTAACTGACAATATTTTTTTCATGCCGAGAACCTTTTATTCTCTTTTACAGTTCTTTTATCTGTAAATTAACTCATTTAAACACTGATGGGACAAAAGCCTACCATTTACATAACAGGGAAAATCAGGTAAATTTCAGCAGTGTCCCGCCTACTGTAAAGTATTAATAATATGCTTCAGCAGTCTTAATTACTTTGGTGACCTTCTTAATTTAACAGATTTGACTTTCCCCATTTGTAATTTTGCAGCAATAATTGGATAACTAGGCAATCCATGTACCTAAACAAATTAGGGCTTTTTTAATAAAACTTGATTATCCACAGGTCATTAGACAAAAAGCTTCATTTTAATATTAATTGCAATCAGTACTGTAGAATGTAATTCAGAATTAAACATCATGCTCTATTTTTTCAGGTTAAATTTATTCAGAATAGTAAATAGGAGTATATAAATAAATATATTTGAAATATATTAAAATTGTAAATATAAATGTATGCATTTATATTAATGTTTTGACCATATATCTCCTTTTTAAATTCGTTGAGAAATGCCTATTCATGTCAATGGTATGGAATAAGTAATGAGATTCATTTTGGAATTTCATCACTTAAAATCATAATACTAACCAGTAAGTTTTTGTTAATAACAAAGTCAAAAATTATATGATCGATAAATGGATTAAAATGTGAAACAGTTGTAAAGAAAATGTAATTTTAAAATGTATTGTAAATAATGCAATTCTAATCCTACTGGTTTCTGTGAAAATTATATTACACACTTTAGTAAAAGGAAATCAAAGTATATTTCAGAAAATTTATCTCTTCCACGATTTTTAAGAGGATGGTGTCTATGAGGTATTTTGTTATTTTTCATGTAAATGACATGTAAATGACAGGGTCATTTTTCATGTTGATTAAAAAAAAACAAAACACCTTTTCCAACATTTAAATTCTAGTCAACTTGTTACAAGGTATCATGAAGTTCTTGTGCCACAAAGCTAGAGTTAAAACAGGAATGGAAAAATGAGGAAAAATGCCCTTTCATCAAGAATGGTTTGTTTTATCACAAATCTCTTAGCCTTCTGTTACACGGTAAGCAGAATTTGTGAGAGTTCTGCTCATTGTCTTAAAATAATTATTCACTGGGAATACGCTGTACTGTTATCTGGACATGTTAAGCAGCTTTTTAATTCTTGAGTATCCCAAGCAAAGTGTGAGTTGAAAAATCCTAAACACACTAAAGTAGGCATTTCACTTGAAGAAAATAAATAAATAAACATTCCCTGCCAACTTACTCCTGAGAAACTGCCAGTGTATTTTTTCCCAACTTAACTTTTCTGTGAGCATACATATTTATGAAGGCAAAGGGTCAGCTGCATATATGACTTAACTACAGGACATTTTTATCCTAGATCCAGATCTAATTGAGGCAGCTGAAATGTGAGCATATCTTGCTTATCTCTGACCTACAATTTCTGTCTGTTCTAAAAGCGAGAATTAGTTTGGTCACCTTGCTGTCAGCCCAGGGCATCTTCTGACAAGAGATTTCTAATACACTGAACAGCACTTTACATTAAGTGGTACTAATTACTGGGGCTGGGTAATCAGTTGGACCAGAAGTCAGAAGCATGACTACAGACTATTTGAGGATTTCATATGGAACTGCTGACATAGTTCCTACTGTTTATTTTCTTATTTAAGAATTCTGTAAAGATGAGTTTGTATCCCTCCAGTCTGTATCTATGAACTGCTTTTAGAATCATCACAATAGTTATTTATAATAAACAGTGCATTTTAGCTTGCATTTCCTAAGAGAACCTCAGAATTTACCATTTTATGAAAAAGAACTAGGACAATTTGGGGGGAAAAATACAAGTCAGGAAGTTTCTTCTACCTAGAACATTGCATTCTGATATGGAAGAAGATGCTCTTACATGAGTGGCAAGAAGGATAGTTCATGCTTCTATCTTCCTATTTGGAAATAATATATATTTGTGTTATGACTGGTTTTCCATAAAGATAATACAGATGTTAATTCCCTATTTCTACAGATATATGAGTAATTTCTTCAGGCTTCTTGACTAAGTATAAAATACGATATTCTTAACTGATGTTAACAGTACTATTAAACTAATGGTTTTCCTTCAAGAAAAAAAAATGTTGAAAGAGATACAGAGTTTCTCTACATATTTTTCCCCATGAGAAGAGTTTATCCCATTGTATTTTCAGCTTTCTACTGTTTCTATCTGCTCTACTACCTTTAATTTCCAAGTGCTTTTGTACCCTGAAGGAAAGAGGGCCACTGAAAGAAATGAGGCTAATCATTTTGGTAGTCTCTCTAGAAATTATTTTTAGCAGTTTGTGAATTTGCAGGAATGTAAGCATATGCATTAGTGTCTGTACAGAGTTCAAACTTTTCTGGGAAACACTCTAAAAAGGTTTTGGAAAAAAACAATGAAACACTCTGTGAAAGAAAGTTCCTTGGAGCTGATGTAGCAGAAGTATATAGCTATTTTAAAAGGCCTTTGTAATACTCCTACAATTTTCTAACACAGTTGGAAACTATCAAGATAAAGTACCCATCAGTAGATTCCTTTTTTTTTTCCACATTCAAGAGGGTGTGCTTTTTGCATCTCATTTTCCCTTCTGTCTTCCACTTAACATTTCTATGTTCTTGTTTGTTTGTTTTCGTTTTTGGTGCTTCTATCTGTCCCTGAAACTTAAAGCTCTCAGCTTAATTTTGTCACTGATTCCTCTGTAAGTAACTTCTAATTGTGCAAATTAAAAGTTGTCTTGAATTTAATATAATATCTAGTATGAGGTTCATCTGACAAAAGTAGATGTCTTCAGTGTCTCTGAGACACACTAAACTTTTTTCTAAATATTAGAATTGCTTTAAGAGGATAACATATTTTATAATCTGAGTGTTCTCTAAAAAATGACATTGATACCTTTTTCTTTCAACTGTAAAAACTGACCATTATTTGGCAACACAAATGAAGATCTTGTTGGTTGATTTGTTGATCGCCTACTTTGCTTGAAAAAATTGGAATATGATTTTGTTTCCTAAAAGTGTTAAACATCTATTATTTGAGCTGGATTTAGTGTAATGTCTAGCCTCCACCTGCTGCTTTTGAAAGAGATGGCTTTTAACTTTCTACGTTTATTTTGTTAATGATTTAGTTTATCTAAAGACAGACATCTGTAATGTCCTGAACCCTTCCTGCAGATGAAAATAAACAAAAATAAATAAATAAATAACTGGAGGGAAATTGAAATTTGAGATTATGAACTGATGGATTCTTGGTTAATTGCTGCTTCAATTTAGCATTTCCTAAGCTCTGTAAATCATTCAATTTTTCTGCTTTTAACTATTATCTTAAGCTGTCTGTTCAGATAAACAAGTCTCTTGGCAATAGCAATCAGTTATGCTTGTACACCACCAGATTTATGAAATGAAGAATTCTTTCCCCTAGATGCTTGGTAAAGTGCTTTAAAATGTTGACTAAAAATTTAATCTTCAACAAAATGCAATTACATAACATAACATCTCAGAATTCTTTAAAAAACAAACAAACAAAAACAAAAACACACAAAAAATTATTCCACTTGGAGAAAGGAACAATAAGCACTATATTTAGAATAGTTTTATTAATAGTTAGTGAAAAAGGAGAGAGCACTGGGGAGAGAGCTATGTGTGTGTGCAAATATACAAGCAATATGCTTCACTGAACACGCAGTAATCAGGTAACTACAATAATGCAAAACATGCATACACATGATATTTTTTAATTCAATACATACAGATCCAAAAACCAATACTTACAATAATATGCTCTATTTCTTTTTTTTTCCTCAAGCTAATGAAAAAAATAAAAATAAAAAATAAAATAACAATTAAAAAAAAAGGAGAGAAAACTTTCAAGTACACCCTCTACAGCTCTACATGAAAAGAAATCTTCAGCTGACATAAATTTTGAAAGATCTTTTGCAAGTAATTGCAGTAATTATAATTATATATATATATAAATAATTATAAAAATAATTGCAGTATATCACATTTCTATGAAATGAGCTTTAAATTGTGCCAATATGACTCAGCAAGACCTTTCCAACTATTAAACAACATCTTATCTCTGGCTAAATTTAGTAAAGTACAAACTTAGAGTTAGCTCACATAAAGTAGGCTAATTAAGCAATAGTAATATAACAATTTTGGTGTTACTGAACCCTGGGGAAACCCAAATAACGAATTGCATCTCTCCAGTTTAAAGGCTAGGAATTACTTTCAAAGAAACTGTTGAGTTAAAGAAATATATTAAAAGACAGTCTAAGAAGAATAAAAGTAAGGTTTGTTTAATTTTCAGTGAAATTACAAAGGTTATATTGTTACACACCATAGAGATATCAAGTTGAATTTATTTTCCTGAATGGAAATCAAATGTCATTTGGGAAGACCTACATTCCAACTCACCTTCCAAAATACTACTCCAAAAAGCATATGGGTACTCATTTAATATATAAACATTGTGGTTTGGCTTCTCTACAGTATTTCACATACCTCTTTTTATGACTGAATATTATCCTTAGTCTGAAGCAGAATGGCATCAGTAATGACCAGACAGTGGTGGTAAAAGTATCTTCTGGAGTATGAGAGGCTGCTTCATTTCCTTTCTTTCAATAGAATAAAATGGGAACAATCAAGCATATTTAAATTTCTTTTCTCTCTCTCTTTTCTCTCCCAAAGACCTACAAAAGGTCTGTCATGTATCACTGAAGAATAAAAGTGAGTGATTAAATGAATTTTTTTATTTGATGAAGCACTTTACAAATCAATGTAATTAGAACTCATAATTTATTCAGTTTAATGTAGACAGTTCTTTATTATGTTTCTTGCTTTTATCTTATAACTGAAATAGTAAAAGCACAACACCATTCTATATTTATCTTAAAATCTGTCTGCACATCAACAGTAACCTCTGTATTGTGTATTTTGTAATGTAATCAAGAAATTTTGAGTTTATATTTATAGAAGGGGATTTGTTATTGCGAAGCAGCATACTTCTGTGAATGCAATTTGTTTCTAAGGAACAAAGCATTTCAATAATTACAGTAGCACATGACAGATATGCTATAGCCTAAAGATAATTAAAGTTGTACTTGCTTTCTCACCTGACAACTTGCTTGTCAGTCTGTTTCAGGGTCCAACTGTGCAAGATGCTAAGTGCTTTTTGCAAGGCCATAAATGCTCTCAGCTTCGAAGTATTCTCAAAAAGCTCCACAGCTAAATCCACATGGTTGAGAGCTTACCTCCTTCATGTAAAAGGTCTGCTAATGCACTGCAATAGGAAGTGCATATTGCAGTTACAGTCATATAACTACAAATGACTCTCTGCAAATATTTTACAAAGTAAAAGTAACAAGTAAATCTGATATTGGGAGCTCTGCTTATAATTCCAGAAACTTCTTTGACCACTACCATTTAAATGTATGCATTTATATACATTCATTAAATAATTAGTTTTGACATTGAAATTATGTTTTCAAGAATGTTTAATATCTATATGTTCAAGGCATAATATATATGAATTTTCTGTATTTAATCTCAAGTAGGCAATTAAGATGGTGTGCTATTAGGACCACATGTCATGGTTTTATGACTTTGACATTGGTATTCCACATCACAGCATCATGTAAGGCACTGGGAGTTAAAGAGTGAATACTCCAATTCCATGGACTGTTGAATTTATGGGTACCTTGTTCTCAGAAGAGAAGAATTACATACTCCAGAGGACTTTGAGTTCCCATCTCCCACTCAGAGGGAAAGATAAAATGGCATGCAAGCCCCAAGTCTTCTCTATTTTGCTAGTCATCTCAGCAGTGGAGGTTCCCTAGCCATCTCACCTCCAGCTTTAGTGTAAGACCTTCAGTTTCAGACACTCTTCCTACTTCTTTGTATTATATTGTGTTATATTCTCATATCTTATTTAGTAAATTAGCTTTCCTCCTCAGATTGTTGCTGCTGTTTTGTTTTTAGGCCCATCTCCCTATCCTCTCCCTTTTTCTCCCTTCCCCTTTCCCAGGGCATGGTTCTGTAGGTCCCCCTGCCCTATCAGTCATGGAACCAAGCCAAACCAGCCCATAAAACATTGACAGTATTACATACAACATTGAGATAAAGTTAGTATAATTGATCCAACTTCTCAGTGAAGAAGAGAGAACTTTTACCATGGTTAAGAACAGCCTTAGACTTAAATGAAGCTCCTTCTGTCTTGAAAATAAAAAGCAAAACCAAAAACAAAAACAGTTTCTTTAGTAATCAAGCCTCCAAAATTATTAGTATAGGAAACAAGCTTCTCATAAGGATACTTACCTTTGACATCATTATCATTGGGGGAAAAAAAAAGAAACAACATGTATACCAGAATAGTCTTAACTGTATTAGTATAAATGAATAAATAAATACATTAGTATAAATACAGTGTTTTAATAAGTAGATATTGTAATATCAGCTTTACATAACACTTCTCTTCGAATTAAATACAAACTGATAAATCTGAATATTAGTCCCATTTCTTTCTCTGTACTTTGCTAGAGTGGTTAAAAAACAACATTTTTAAAAGAATATCATCAAACAAAGTTAGGCAAAACCCTGTCAGCATCAGTGTTATAGCTGAGAACATCTACTTACGATCCTGTTTCCCAAAGGTTAAAGCTCTTAGCCATTATTAAGCCCTCCTATGCCCTTGCTAGTCTCACATCTTTTCTCACGCAAATCTGCATGTTCTACACGCAAAGTGTATGAAGGGCAAGCTTTTACAAGGTTCTGAAATTGTGCATCGTCACAGAGGAAATATGGCTTGACAATAGCTGTCACTATACTAACAGGATATCATGTAAAAGAATTAGAGTATGGGAATTTTCCAAAGAGAGGAAGTAATTTTGCTCTTGAATATGACTGATGAGGAAAGAAATCTGGGTAGTCTGTATTTGTCTCTCAATGAGCCAATTTGTTTTCATGACAGTGTCGGCATCGAGGGCTGCGTGAAGCTTCTGTAAGAAAGAGACCAAAAGCTTCCCTGTGTCAGCACTAGCTTTCATCATTCCTAAATTTCAGTAAAAGAAATTGAAAGAATGAAAATTTATTATAAAAATGAATTTCTTGAAATACAAAACTCATTTTGCAATTTAGTACTGTATATGCAATTTTAAAACGCATATAAACATTATATAGGGAACTCATTATTTGCTGTAATAGCTACAGAAAGTTGCTTTTATCCTAATGTGTGAAGCTGATAGTATGTTATTAGCTCTTTTAGTTAATAGCTTTCAAATAGGAATTCCAGAAATGAGAAAGGAAATGAGCAGTTTGACATTGTTTAATATAGCAACTTGAAAGAGAAAGTAAGAAAGATTCTTCTAACTCCCTTTTTACTCCAAAAAAAAGGACAGTGGTAGAGGTAAAAGGGACAATTTAAGAATCCCCATCTAATATAAATTTGTGCATTACACTCATGAAGTTAAAAATATAAGTCTTTTAGGGCTATGGGTAAGGAAAACTTTGTGTTAGACCTCTGCTGAGTCATACCTTAAATCCTGCACACTGACCAAATTTTTGTCAGAGCAAACATCTTGTATAATATTTTATCACTAATCTCATGGGGATTTGTGCTGATATCCATGCTTCCTATGCATACCTTTGTCTCAAGAGAAAGGGAAGAAAGGCAAAGAAATAGTAAAATAATTGTTTTAACTAAAATAATATAATTATTTGGTATCATCAAATGCAATTGTTTTATGAATACAGTAAAATTGCTATGTTATATGACCAGGAACATAAATGTCATACTGGAAAGCACTGGGTTGAGAACTACTACTATTCCTGGTACCTATCCTTTTCATCCATCACAGTCTGCAGATCTGCATGTCCACACCGTATCATACTTCTCTAAATAGCCATAGTATAAGTAAAACAAACAAACAAAAAACAACAATGCATTTCAGAGATTACCTTAGTAGCACCAGTAAACACATTTACTTTTTTATCAAGCACTTTTTCAGAATTTCTAACAAATAGCTAAATTCATTCTTACAGGATTTCCACTAGTTATTATTTTTTCCTCTCAAATACATATAAAGTACAATATATATGTAAGTTTGTTAAAAAATTACATGGTATTCCATGCTTAGAGATTATATTTCTTAAACTTCTTTCTTTTTCTGTTAATGTACATAACACAGATTCATTAATTTAATGAGCTTTCAGATTTTCATAATACTAGATAATCAGTACATACCTAACTGATTATGAGCTTCTCTATATTTAACTCTACTGACAATTAAGAGACAATTGTCTGGGAATTTTACAAGTTCATATACTGCACTACTGTTTAAAACAATGTTAAAATCTCTGTATTCTGTATGTCATATTTTTAAGACACATTACAATAGGCATTTCCAGTATTGTGTTTGATGTCTATTGCTTGGATAAGGATAGGATGCTGATGCAGGCAGGAAGCAACACATTTGCAGGCTCTGATACTGATAGGTGACTTGACTTCCCCCACCCTGACATCATCTGGAAAAGTGGCACAGCAAATTGCAAGCAGTCTGGGAGATAACTGGAAAATACTGAAGTTATTGAGGATAATTTCCTAGTATAGGTGAGGTTGAATAAGTTGAGGTTATTAAAGAAAAAAATATTCTGGTGAGATATTACAGTAGTTTTAAGTAGTACTTAAAGGAGGTATACAGGAATTATGGAGACTGTTTGGGGAGTGTAGTAACAGGACAAGCTGTAACATTTTTAAAATAAAAGAGAGTAGGTTTAAATTAGATATTAGGAAGAAACTCTTTACTCAGATGATGTTAAGGCACTGGAACAGACTGTAGAGAAGTTTTGGATGTCACATCCCTGAAAATGCATTTCTGTCTATATTCAACTTTGGTACTGAATTATAGGTTATCTAAATTAGAGTCTACTTATCTTAGGTTATCTGAATTATAGTTTAATTGCTATTATTCCTAATAAACTGAGTAGAGATGAGTAGAACTAGCACTTGCTTCTATTCCCCCTGAAGTCACCCAGTGCAGAGTGGGAATGCTCATGAAATTCAAATGTCTCATACCATAAATTAATGGAAACTGAATTATTTCTGTTCACATTTTAAGTCTACCTTTAAGTTATAGGTAGTGAATAGTATATATGGACATACAGTAGAGGGTCCTCAAACTAAGCAAATATATATTACAGAGATTCTAATGTTTCTGCTAGAATGTATCTACTGCAGTTTCACAGCACTACTTCTATTAAGGCTCTGTTTAAATGCTGAGCACATGAAAGTTATGCTAGTGTTACAGTTCAAAGTACATACTAATTTTAAGTTTAGTGCAAAACACAGATTTTTCAAGTGTTATTTTATCTGCAAAAAAATATATACCATTTACTGTGAAGCATTTTAAAATGAGTATCAGGCAGTATTTAAAATCTACCTAGTTTATTGAGTTGTATAAACCATGAGCCAACTAAGTGTTACAGAGAATTATGTTTATTACCATGCCAACTGATTGTGTAACTGGTAGCAGTAAGAATGTCTGAATCACATCTAACTCTTTATTTCACTGCTACTTTCTTTCTGACCTAAAAAAGGATATATCCCCTGACAGAAGCAATGCACCATTGTGTTGTAGGATGCATATGTGACGGGTCAATTAGTAAGGTATTTTTCCCCTTTAAACTAAAATAAGTATGTGCTTATTAAGAATGTAGAAAATAATGCCTAGTGTGGCACTTTACAGCTCTCATAAGACTAATGAAGAGAAAAAGATTCTATGCAGATACCACACAGTATCACAGAATGGTTAAGGTGAAAAGAGAACTGTGCAGGTCACCTGACAGGGACACCCAGAGCATGTTGCCCAGGTAACTGTCCAGATGGCTTTTGAAGATCTCCAAGGAAGCAGACTCTACAAACTCTAGTTAATCTATTCCAGAGCTGTAAAGAAGTGCTTCCTGATGTTTAGATAGAATTTCCTATGTTCTATTTTGTGCACACTGCCTTATGTTATGGCAGTGGGAATCCGTGAAAAGAGCATGATTGCGTTTTCATTGCATCTCTCCTTGAGGTATTTACATTTATTTTTTAAATATAAGATTCCCTGTGAGCCTCCTCTTCTCCAAGTTGAACAGTCCTAATTCTCAGCCTCTCCTCGTAGGAGAGATGTTCGAAGTCTCTTGATTATCCTGATGGCCCTCCACTGGAAACTTTCCAGTATGCCCACATCTGACTAGCCCAGAATTTGTCTGCATACTCCAAGTGAAGCCTCACCTTTGCTAGGGAGAAGTCACCTCTCATGACTTGATAATGATATTTTTGGCTAAAGAAGCAACAGTACCATAAGCCATCTTAGTGACAAGGGAATCTTACTGACTGAAGTTCAACTGAGTCTCTACCAGGAATCCTATTTCTGAAGAGCTACTTTCCACATGGGTAGCCCTCAGCATGTACTGCCACCTCCAACGCACAGCTCTCCCCATTTCTTGCTGAGCTTGGTGACAATGTTGTCAGTTCATCTCTTCGCCTAGCCAGAATCCTGCCTGTTTTTTGACTCTCTTGAGTCAGCTGCTGCTCCCAGCTTTCTGTCATCCTTAAATTTCCTGAGAGTGAACTCTTGCTCTACTACTCAAATAATTAATGAAGATGTTAAACTGATTGGCCATAGTATTGACCCCTGGGGTTATCACATTTGATAATGTTCTCCAAGTAGACTTTGCATCACTGACCAGTACCATCTGAGTCCAGCTGTTTTGTCAGTTTGTAATCTATCTCACTCTCTGTTCATACTGACCCTACTTCAACAGCTGCTTTATGAGGATCTTACTGGAGATGGTCCAAAGGCCTTCTTGAAATCCAGGAAGACAATATCCTCTGCTGCTCTCATTTTTCTTCAGGCTGCTCATTTCATTATAGTGGCTTATCAGGTTGGTCAGGCATAACTTGTCTCTGATAAATCCTGATGACTTTCTTCACCTTAATGTGCCTGGAAAGGATTTACAGGATTAGATTTTTTGTTACCTTCTGTAGTTTCCTGAATCCTTCTTCTTGCCCTTCTTGAAGGTAGGAATGACATTTGCTTAGAGTTTTCCGGAACTTCTCCCAGTTGTAACAATGGAGCAAAAAATATTGCAGTCATACCTACCAGTTCCCTTAGCACTCATGGGAGTATCCCGTCGGGGCCCATGGACTTAATGAATGTCCTGTTTGCTCAAATATTTCATGACCTGATCCTTTTCCACAAAGGGTACATCTTTCAGCCTGGCCTCTGAGATTGGGATTCCTCAAGGCCAATCTTATTGGTATTTCCTTGCTCAGGCAAGGAAAGCATTTGGTATCTTGTATTTTTCACTGCGTCAGGTAACCAGGCCTCCTATTTCTTCAAGACAGGTCTCACATCCTCTCTAGTCATCCTTTTGTGCTTCCTTTTGAGGTACCTCAAAGGTTTTATAGAAACCTTTCTTGTGGTCCTCATGGTCCTTGATGTCCCTGGCCATATTAAAATCTATCTGAGCTTTAGTCTTCTTGACTTGTGGCTCAGAATATATCCCAATGTCCCAAATCCTCTCAAGGTTACTTGCCCTTGCTTCAGTCCTCTGTATATATTCTTTTGTTATTCAGTTCATCCAGAAGCTCCCTATTCATCCAGACAGGTCTCCTGACATTTTTGCCTGAGTTTTTCTTTGTTGGGAAATAATAGTCTTAAGTTTCACATTGTTTCATGTCAAATAATTTTTTTATAAAAATCTGGTCTATGTTTATTTTTCATCTAGTAAAATAGGAGTATATGACTTTACAGAAATAGTAATTGTCAGATTTGAGAGCACAGATCATCTCCTTCTATGACTGGGTGACCAGACAGGTAGATGAGGGAAAGGCTGTTGATGTAGTCTACCTGGACTTCAGCAAGGCCTTTGACACGGTCTCCCACAGTATTCTCCTAAGGAAACTGGCAGCCCGTGGTGTGGACAGGTTCACTCTTCTCTGGGTGGAGAACTGGCTGGAGGGCCGTGCCCAGAGGGTAGTGGTTAATGGAGTTAAGTCCAGCTGGCGTCCTGTAACGAGTGGTGTCCCCCAAGGGTCAGTTTTGGGGCCCATCTTGTTTAATATCTTTATTGATGACCTAGACGAGGGAATTGAGTGTACCCTCAGTAAGTTTGCAGATGACACAAAGCTGGGAGGATGTGTCAAACTGCCTGAGGGTAGGGAGGCCCTTCAGAGGGATTTGGATAGGCTGAACAGCTGGGCTGAGCAAAATGGGATGAGGTTCAATAAGACCAAGTGCCGGGTCCTGCACTTTGGCCACAATAACCCCATGCAATGCTATAGGCTTGGGGCAGAATGGCTTGAAGAATGTAGAGAGGAAAAGGACCTGGGGGTGTTGGTTGATGCTCGGCTCAACATGAGCCGGCAGTGTGCCCAGGTGGCTAAGAAGGCCAACAGCATCCTGGCCTGTATTAGAAATAGTGTAGCCAGCAGGAGCAGGGAGGTGATCATCCCCCTGTACTCAGCTCTGGTACGGCCGCACCTCGAGTACTGTGTTCAGTTTTGGGCCCCTCACTACAAGAAGGACATTGAGGCCCTGGAGCGTGTTCAGAGAAGGGCAACAAAACTGGTGAGGGGCCTGGAGCACAAGTCTTATGAGGAGCGGCTGAGGGAGCTGGGATTGTTTAGTCTGGAGAAGAGGAGGCTCAGAGGAGACCTTATTGCACTCTACCACTTCCTGAAGGGGGGTTGTGGTGAGGAGGGGGTAGGCCTCTTCTCCCTGATAAGTAATGACAGGACAAGAGGGAATGGCCACAAGTTGCGCCAGGGAAGATTTAGATTAGACCTCAGGAAGCATTTCTTTTCTGAAAGAGTGGTCAGGCACTGGAATGGCCTGCCTAGGGAGGTGGTTGAGGCACCATCCCTAGCGCTGTTCAAGAAGCGTTTAGATGAGGTGCTAAAGGACTTAATTTAGTAGTTGGGTAGAGATAGTGATAGGAGGATGGTTGGACTAGATGATCTTATAGGTCCTTTCCAACCTTATGAACTTATGAACTTATGAACTTATGAGATGTACTTGCTATTTTTTCTTAGTACTTTTTATATCTCAGATATATTCCCAATAAAATTAGAAAGAAAGAAACAAGAATATCAATGCCAAAAATACTATTATGGAGAAATTGCATCAGAATATAAGTATTTAAAAACAAAAACAAACACAAACAAATGAAAAAAAAAAGAAGAATAAAGAAGGAACAATCATTCCAGAGCATCCAATATTACAAAGGTTAAGGGAATAACATAGAACAAAGGAGTCCCAAATTTGATTTTTATTCAGAAAAAACAGGATTTTCAATAACTTATTCCATATTTAAAGAAAATAGTGTTGCTAGTATTTCAAATAATGATTCTTGCTTTTATTATCAATAGATCTGATACATTCCTTATGAAATAATCCAAATCACATTTTAAGCTTTCAGTTAGTATTCAAGAGTTTTGGTATTAATTTTTCTTCTTAACACAGAACCCCAAATATTTGTGTCTGGCTTCTCTCTAAAACTTTTAAATGGAAATTTATAGTCTTTCATCTTTGATTCGTTGTTCAATATTTTTCTCTTAATGACCTGCCTACATTCATTTTGAACTTCCAGGCTATTGCTCTTGTCAATTTATCTATTTGGGTGGAGTTAGTTGCAAACTTTTAAAACTATGTCTTTTCACTACCTATGATCCTTAATTTTCCAGACTCTCACCTTGATTGATTTGTCTCTTCGAACCTTACATCTCCCTCTGTTCTGTTACGGTGATTTTGTATATACAGAAGTTAGCAGATTTCTGAAAATCTTGTGTATCAGGAGTCTGTAGATTTTGAGGTTTTATGCACTTTCTGTATCTAATTAATTTGAATATCTTCTCTGCTGCTTATGTCAGAATCTGGTCTTGCAGACGGAAACATCCTGCACTATACCGCAGTCTTAAGAGAGGAGCTACAATGCATTTATTAACATAATATAAATATAACGTGGTGATTCAACTGGATACACTTATTTACTGCATACAGGGTGAACAGAACTGCATGAGACCCTCCCATTAAGTCACAATGTTCAGAGTGGATTTATTTGCTTTCTAAACAATTTGAATCATGGAGGTAAGGAGCCTAGGTGTGACTGAATCCACTTCTAGCCCCAGACTTGATTGATAGTCTATATGAGCTTATATGTGCACAATAAGTCTAAGAAATAATCTTAGTGAAGGTAACAAAGCTTACAACTAATCTGAAATGTATTCTGATGTGATCTTTGTGAGGCTAACAAAGCCTAAAACAAATGATCAGTCACTTACCAAGGAACTGTATTGGTAAGGAAGGCATCTTGAAGTCAAGGTGCAAGGGAATTTCTGTGCATGTGTAAGCTTGAGAGGCATCCCTACTCAAGGAAGTCTTCTCCTTTAGACACTAGATAATAATGTTTTTATTTTCCTATAGTTTTAGAAGTGAAATTTTTAGGGAGTCTCTACACTTCTAGTTATCTCTAAATTCTTACTGTGGAAAATTGAAGACATACTAGCAATAATTAACCATTTGGAAGTGAGGTGGTAGAAGACATGCCCTAGAGAGCAGGACAAATGTATGCAAGGCATGTAACAGTGGTTTTAGTTATCTTATATGACACAGTGACATGAGTTATTATACACAGAACATCCTTATCTTCTTCCACTACGTTGGAAAACAGAAAAAAAAATGCAGCCGAAATACACCATCTTCCTTAGTGTTTATTCCAGCTCAGAATAAGGCCACTTACTTTTATGTTAAAATTCTGCCTGCTAAGATCTAAAGCTTGCAGCTTCTGAGTTGAATAGAAAATGTTCTATCAGCTATTTAAACTCGTGATGAAAGAAATGTTTCAAACAAGCAATAGACTAGAAAATAGAGAAGCTGCCTGGGAGAAGAAAGATATCAAACTACAAATAGAGATTATTTTTAAACAGATCACCTTCTGATGGACATTAGAGGAAATTACCAGCAAAGGGTTTATGTACATGCACCTAATATTTTCCAAGTTCACAGCCCTCCCTTGAAGTGTAAGAAGGAAATTAAATAGCTGTCTCTTATCAATGAAATCTGAGCTACATTCAAATATTGGGTATACTATTAAATTGTATAGAAAAGTTGGAAAATACTTGTGTTTAAAAATATATTTATCTGTAAAGTGAAAAAACAAGACCCAAATAAGTAATGAGCACTGAGATGCTGCAAATGAGAGGGCAGGAACGGAGTCTGTCAAGGGAGTATAAACTAAATAGGTAGTTGTAAAGGTTTTCAGTGGAAGAAGGTGGGTCATCTTGCTCCATCAAAGCACATACGTAAATAGAATACTTACTAAACTGAAACAACTGAACCTATATGGAGGAAGACTGGGCTTCTTATAGAACACTGACTTTCAGTGGCTGTATTGTAACACAAATTGAAAACAACAACAACAACAAAACAACCTGTAGTGAGCAACATGAAAAAGAGCAAAGCTTAAATCCATCAAGATTCAGTCTGTTTCTGAAAGAGACATTTGTGGTCATTATACAAAAGAAATATCTACATGCTTAATTACAATCTTTCACTTATATGAATGAAAATAATGTGTAGAAGAAGACACCTGGGTAACAAAGTAAATAAAAGCAACATAGAGCTGATGTGTTCGTCTTCCTATTGCCTTTTGCAAGCAGGGAATAAGACTCAATATGAAATATGAAAATTAATTTTTAGAGTGAATAACACCTCTTATTGTCTTTCTATTTTGTACAAAGTGGATTGGAAATTATGAGTAGATGGTCAACATTCTCAAGATCAGTAATCTCATTATAACTTTAAAAAGATTTTGATATTTTAATCAATAGGCAAACTGAAGTTATAGAATTCAGAAAAATGCTGCTGAAAAAATACCCACTGGTATTTTGACTGGGTCAAAGCATTGTTTGGACAAAATGTGAAGCTGGATTCAAATGACCTGTAAAGGCACTTTGGAAAGCACTTCAGTACCTTTTATACAATCAAAGCTGGAAACAAACTGTGTTATGAAACTTTTATAAAAGATTCATTTGAAATACTGTAGGAGCAATTGCTGGCTCTTGGGAAGCAACTTTAAAGGAAAGTTAAAAGCACTAATCTGTTTCTTTTTATTCTATATTCAAAACAATGCATTACTGAAGTTACTCCATGTGGAATAGAGAGCAATCTCTTTAATGGAAAAGTTGGAGAGTAAGGTTTTGCAATCCAATAAAGACTATAAACTCTCCTGTCTTGCTCACTCTATCTACTGTACAGAAATGAGAAAGAATCAATTTTCACCTACTTTTAAAAACACAAAACTGCAGAGTTATACTGATGTCAGAACTTACTTACTCCCTTTATTAAAGCAAAAAATCATGTCTAACTGACATTTTCTTCTGATCTTTGAGTAAGAATCTGTGTATCTCACCTCCCTGTTTCTCATGTTTGGTATTAGATGTTTAAAATAGATGATCACAGTGTGGTAGGAAAGCTGACAGACTGTACCAGAAGTTGAACTATCAATCAAAGGTGCTGTCTAATCTCTAACAGTATGCAAAGGAGTTTTATAAACTGTTAGGCAAACCTCAAGCCATACAAACTGCTGAGCTGGCATATGGAACTATATTGTGACTAAGATCTTTAACTTGAATGAATTATTTCCTTCAATAAATATATTTAATAGACTGTATCTGATAAAGGATAGAGATTATATTAACCTTCCCATAACTCAAAGAAGGCAGTTATTCCTGAGTATATGATCTAGATAGAAGTGCTCTGGTAAATACTCTGTACAGTTACAGTTTCTAGAGAGTTGAATGAGCACATCAACACCAAAATATTAATTTGCTGAGAGGAACATCTGGTAAGAGTGCACAGAATATTGAACATTTTCAGCAGTCACCACTGAACTAACCATTCATAATTTAATGTCTCTTCAAAAATAAGTCTTTTCCGAAGACATATTTAGTTTAATTTCCAGCCATATATTATTTCAAAAAGAACATGTACAACAGCTATTAAAAAACAAAACAAACAAAAACAAACAAATAAACAGTATACTGATTATTTTGGGGAATAATATCCAGGTTACCATTTTGTTTTTTCTTTAAGACACTATGACCTTCACACCCTGTGCAACTCCTCACAGCTACTATGACAGAGCACAATTGCATAACTACATAGGAAAGAAAGGGAAGACACTTCAACAAAAGAGTTGTTATTGAGGACAGTACAAGTACTTTCCAAACAGTTGTTGCATCAGAAATAGTACTGTCTTTGTGGTTATTCCTCATTCTCAGACTTAAATTCCCATTTTTTGTCCTCAGTGGAAATTTCTGTTCTCCTTAATTGAGTTGATCAGCACATTATGTCATGGATCACATATTACAGAGAGAAAATGTAATGATAGTTTTAACTGCTCGTCATGGTTTTGGATTGGATGGAGTCAGGTTTTTTTTATAGAATCTTGTATGATGTATGATGTTTAGTTTGGGACTTTTTTTTAATGAAAAAAATTCATTTTTTCAGTTGTTACAGAGCAGTGCTTACACAGAACCAAAGTCTTTACTACTTCTTGTACTAACCTGACAGCAAGGGGACTGGGTGGGAGGGAATGAAGCCAAGACATCTGACCAAATTGAACAAAGGGATATTCCACACTGCTTGCCATCATGATCAGAAATAAAACTGAGGTAAAGGAAGAGGAATGAGGGGCATGTTTGGATTGATGTAGTTTGTCTTCCCATGAAACCATTATGCATGATAAGCCCCGATTACCTGGGTATGGCTGAACATCTTCTCACCAAAGGGAACTAGCAAATGAATTCCTTGTTTTATTTTGCTTGTATGTGAAGCTTTTGCTTAACCAGTAAGATAACTTTATCTCAGCCCATGAGTTCTCACACTTTTACCTTTTACACTCTCACACTCATCTCATCCGGTGAGAAGAATTAATGAATGGTTGTGTGGTGCTGTTGGGGTTAAACCATAGCACTGCATTGTTGAGATCAGATGTATTTGTATTAACAAGGCAAACTGACTTCTGGGAAAAAAAAATAATAAAGGGGAAAAAAAAAGGGAAAAAAAAGTTTGCTGCTGACCTCTAGCTTTTTTATTCTTTCAAGATTTTGAAGTATTTCCTCTCCTTCCTATCCTAGGTTACATGTAAGTGACAGCTGGACAGACTTTTTTTTTCAGTTTCTCAAAAGTACCACTACTTAATTCATTGATTTTTATGTATTTAATCTCCTGAGTACAAAAAAATAAAAGCTACTGCTTATAGAAAGGATAGCGTATTTTCCTTCTGTCAGATACAAATCAAGCAAGCATAATTATTCCTAGATAGTTTCTAAATGTAGCTTTAATTTGAAAACAATAGCATGTCAATTTCAGTACTGCTGAGTATTTTCTATGGTAGGAAACTTAAAATGCTCAGTCTGAAAATATCTAATCACTGATGCTGGTCAAATTTAGCGCAGAAATTCCCTTATCTCTCTTTTAAGGCTTCAGCTCATTAATGAATGATAGTGAAGAGTTGCACTTAGATGCAATGATGGAGCTGTGATCTCAACTATTAATATACATCATTAGTGATTAAACAAAGATACACAATATCTCAACGTGACATTGCAATGTGATATTTTGTTGTTTGGTCACAAGTCATGCTACAGACAATCTTTAAGCCAAATGAGATAATACAAGATCTTGATTTTTTTTTTGTCTTTTTAGCTAAAAATCAGAGCAAAATATTTTTCCCATATAATTTAAAATAGGAACAGCAAAAGATGATGAATTAAAGCACTAAAAGGAAAGAAAATCCGTGAAATGAAAACAAATACCAACAGTAAGATGTATTAAGCACCTTGGAAAATAAGCTGTAAATGACGTTAGCATGTTTCAATTTATCCAAATTGTTAATTAAGTGCTCTCTCTAGTTTGCCGAAATTCAATTCATTGTTTTTAAAATTCTCTTGGTTTGGGTAACAGCTTTTTCTTACTTTTCTTGACTTATTATCCTGGCCTTGAAGCCTGCACCAGGTAAACTTTCTGAATGAAGAAAATCAGAACGAGCCCTTGATCAATTCCGTATACTTACTCTACCACATCTTCATCACTTCCAGATAATAACTCAATTATATCCTTTCACAAGTGCTCCACTATCCCACTCACAGATTCTCTGGTTTATAAGCCTATTTAAGGAATAAAATCAACTTGAAAGATAAGATAAAAATTTCATAGAAAAATCATTCTTTATAATAGTTCAAATGCAATAAGTATAGTATGAAATAAGGAATATTCATGCCATTCTCTGCCTTGGCTTCAAAATCTTTTGTCAGCATTCTTTCTGATTTTCATATGTCCTTTCCTTGAACTCATCAGTTTCTATCTTTTTTACTGCAGAGAAACCTCCTCTAAGCAGTTCTGCTGCCTTTTCAGCATCTGTTCCATTTCTTTATTTTCCTTAGTCAGCCACAAACCCAGCGTATCTAAGTTCTTCTCCTCATGAAGAGATTTTTTGACCTATTGAACTTGACTCTCCCAGGTGGTAATAAGCTCTTTGTCTATCATTTACTCATTTTGAAAAGAAGGTCACTGGCATTTAATGACCCTCTACTTTTACACTTTGACTTGTGATGCAGTTTCATGCACTGCTAGTTGGAGACTGCTTCTATAGGGGTAAGTCCCACGATACCCTCCATTGGCCTTTTATTCCATTCCCATGCTACTGCATTAGCACACACAGTTACCTTGTCAAACAGACATCTTAGTCAGAGGTAGATCGAGCTGGTGAAGAGCAAAACATACCACACTTTCACATTAGAGCAGAAAAAATAAATGAATTATGCCATTCAAGAGACTGCTCAAATGTTGTCAGTCAGCAACAGTAAAAGTAAAAAGAGGATCTGTGAGAGGAAATATTTTTTTTTAATGATAATTACAGGCTTAAATATTTGTCAAATTGTAGCTTAAGTATCTTGTATTTGAGGTTATTATGGAAACTAGTAAAACATTTCAGCAGGGAGGGTTCTACAATCAAATGGTCATCAGGAAAAAATAAGGGATTATGGATTTATATTAATATACAAATAGAGACATTCTCTCAGATTATTTTGTGTGTTTTTGTGGCTATAGAACTGTTGTTTAAAAAAAAAAAAAAAAAGGAATGACCTGGAAAAAAAACAAAAAACAAAAAAATGAACACTAATATAAGTAAAAAATGTATCTTGGACAAAGTTATTCTGGTTTGTTCCTAAAATGATTTGAGGACTTCAGTAAGTAAATGTGTTAAGAGTACTAAAGTTGTTTTCTGATGATGCCTCTATGTTTGTTTCCTGAAGGAGATGGAAAGTATCTGTTGTGATTCTGGTTAGTGCTGTGATTCATTGAATTTCTGAAATGCCAATAGAAAAATGACAGACAGATTAAAAGACATTATTTTTTTAAAGGGAGAACTCTCACATATGACAACATACGATGAGAAAAAACATTTGGTCTGTTGTTTAGCCTTTGAGACCACTATAAGTCAACATAGAGAAGTAGACTGAATATTCACTAACACTAAATTATTTGATTTCAAAAGAAGGGTAAAGGAAGCAATAGTTCGTAAAAAATTGAAGGAAATGGAAAACAACATGTAATATACTATCAAATCAATGCAGGAACTTACTTTACACTGATAAAATTTTGTCATTAAACAAAGAGGTAAAAAAGCAAGAGCAATACAATTTGTCATCAAAATAAATAGAAGTGGGATGTGGGGGAAGAAACTGTAATTCAGATACAAACTATACTTTTTTGAAGTAAAGATATACCAAGGACATGAAAAGAACACTTAGAGAAGATGTAAAGCTGTGATGTTTTGAAATGCTCATTTTCAGTAACTGAGAAAAAAATAGGCATGGGGTTTTGACATTAGAACATCAGGTATATAGAATATCAGTCAGCTACTTTACATCACAAAAAATTCTCCTTTGGGTAGTGAAGAACTTCCACAGAATGGCTTCCAATAACTTCCAAGACTTAGTGGTAAGAATTGAATTTTCGACATGACTATGAAGAATCTTATTTCATGGAGACAGACCTTAAGAATACAGTGTTTTGAAGACTGTTATTTCATGTACTCAGAAAATCAGAAGCTCAAGTTGCAAATGTTTGTATGAATGTCGTGTGTATAACTATAGCATTTTTGACATATGGGTGAGAGATATCTTCACTTATTCAGATGTCAGATGACTTAGGAGTCTAGAAGTGCGAATATAAATTTTGAAAGTAATTTAGAAATAAATAACATTAAATAAAACGTTAAGAAACATCACTTACGTAAGTTCAAAAACAAAAAATCAAAATTCTGGCAAATAAAAAGCAGTCCACATTTAAAGAAATATGATGTCAAGAATGGTTTCTAGATCATTTTAGAAATTAATGCTAACGACATTACAGTTATGAAAATGTCTTCAAAAAATCAAAGTATAACAGTAAATATCTCTGTATGTTAAATGATAGTGAGAAATGGAAATTTACATCATATATGACATTTTTAAATAGAGAGGGAAATAATAAAATGTCTGTCTAAATATCATTTCATTTACTTCTCTTTACTACTATTGCAGTTGCTTTTGTTTTTCTCCTTGACTCCAATTACCAGTTTTCAGCACCAGATTTCACCGTGTCTGTAGTACAAACATCTACTAATAGAATCACTGAGGCTAACAGAAATTAGCAAATGAGACATCATCTATCCATGCAGGAACTACTCCCACAAAAACAGCCCTAAAATAAAATATAACCATTGTTTTTTAAATTTGTTTTGCATCATATTCAAGATGGAGAATTAAACTATCATCAGAGTGTAACACTACAAAATTATTCTTATTTAAAGAGGATAATTGTCCAGTTACTCTGCTTTTGTGTTTCTGGTTGCTGACAGAAATAAATAAGAGGTTTTATGAAATGCAACTACAATTCCTTCCAGAATGCCTGCCAATTCTTCTACAATTGCTGTCATGATTGTTAACTAATCTCTTCTCCACTATTCAGTGTAGGCACGGCTGCGATCTGAAGAGGATAGCAGAGAAAAATAGATGTGCTGCCACATGGCCTCAACTTTATTATGTAAAGGGAAAACATTCATTATCATTTAATTGTAATGGCGTGAAAAAATTGCATTTTGTTTCTTCACCTTGACCTCAGGCAAGTTACTTAATGTCTTTCTGACTCCATTTTAATGTCATTGGAAGAGGAATGGTAGCAGCTACAGTCTATCTTTCTGCTACTGTGAAATTTACTTAATACAAGTGAAGTACAAATTTACTTCTCACAAGTTATATGCCATCACCATGGTGTAAGAGATCTGTTCAATACTGAAGTTCAATTTGAAGCTTAGCATTACTCTGCAGATGCTAAAAATACCAGCTGAGCTAAAGTACAGGAAAGGTATGATGTATAGTGCCCTTACCACATTAGAAGACTGCTGTGATAAATACACATTGAGTGTTGCATGTAGTGCAAATGTAGCTGCGTCACAAGATTTATTCTATATTTATTTATTGATTGGTGCCTGAAATGAAAAACACTGGAGAAGTTCCAGGTATTACGTCAAGTGCTGAGTTGCTGCATGTTAGTAATTCAAATCTGAAAAATAACTGCTGCAAGGATATTTTGTTGTTGTTGCTTCTGTTCTCTTCCATACATTCCAAAGGCCAGCTCCTCACCTGATACAATTCTGTTCCATTTTACTTAATTTTTTTTCTATCTGGAGATTATGTGTTGGGTGCATGAGCATAAGGAAGCTCTTTGAAATATTTCCCTTAGGATATTTAAAGCATGATAATTTGGAGATTCAGGTGAAGTTTGAATCTCTATTTGAAGATTTCCATAGTCACTGCTGCACAATCATTGTATAAGGTTATAAAAATGATCTTTATTTTTTCTTTTTCATGCTCTAGTATAGTGCTTCTTTAGTAGTATTAGGAACAAGTATTATTTCCTGTGTGTAAAAGTAGAAAAGGGCTGACATTCTCATGACCAAATAACACTTTGACTAGCTATGTTTCTCACAGATACTCTTCATAGGGATTATGAGTTGTATAAGAATTGTACTTTTGGCAGCTAAAAACTTTTGGGCACAGGGTATGGATATTATGTCAGTGAGATAATATCCCTAAATGTCTTCTCATAATGTTTAACTTTTCATAATAAACTCTACTGTTCTATTTATATATATATATATATATATATATATATATATATATATATATATGGTGGGGAGGGGTGGGGGAGGTTAAATTTTAGCATGTAATATAGCACTGTGCAATGTTTTATTTATTGGATCTTTTAAAATTACTACTGCAACCAAGGTGCAGACTAGCTAAATAAGATTTTTCAGTATTGGAAGTATGTCCTTATATCTGTTCTTATATTGGTGGAAATATTTGTATGGAGCTTTAGTTACTCTTCTTTTCTTTTCTGTCTTTTCCAGAGTTTTCACTCTTCCTTTTTAAAACTTCCCATAATCATACAGTTTAAACATAAATTATATTTTTCACATACAAGAGAGTACTTCATGGAAGTTCATCAACCTCTCTGTGCAATTAGTCTAGGTACAATTAAGCACTCAGAGATGGTTTTGCATATTTCTACTGTTGTTGTTGCTGTTACTGGAAGAACATAATCTCATTTTGCATAAAAGATTCTGCACAAAATGACTGCATCTATTTGTCAATGCATCATATCGATATATTACATGATTTCCCAAAAGTTTAGTTGTTATTAGCAGCAAAAACTTGGGCAAAGTGGTTAATGAAAGATGTATTTATTTACAAAATTTAAAAAACTATGTATTTTGTAGTCATAATTTGCTTTGGTACTTCCATATCTGTACATGGATTTTAACATTTTATTCAACCTCTAGGTTGACACTGCCTCTGTGAGTCCACATTAAGTAGTGTATTGTGCAAGGTTTCATATCTTGCATAGGCATTTGACTTTTAGAGAAACTAAATGGTTAAATGCATTCCATTACTGATGTCTCCAAATATAAGAAAATGCTGGGCAGTATAAACTTACGTCAAAATATGTTGGTGATATTCTTTTGTTTTCCTTTATACCACAAGTAGATACACATACATGTGGAGATCTAGCTCGTGACCTCTTCAAGTTAATAATGTTTGACATTTTAATAGGATAAACAAATGTTTTATTTGTGTAGTTTAGAATATTTTACCAGTGATCAGATGTGAGTTTGTTACATTTGTTCTTTATATATTGGAGGCAGAACTCATGTTTGCTGGATGACCTATTATTCTGCTGATTCATTGAACATGTGTTATAATTTAAAGGTCAAGGCTATCCATTAAACTTATCAACATGGTGCAAAATACTTTAAATCAAAAATGTTCCTACATGAGCTTCATTAATTCTACAGCATTAATGCTAAAACTGTAGTGAGAAAAATTAATCCTCTAATGAATGATTGTAGCCCGTGACTCTCATGACCTAAGGTCTTCAACGTGGTCACAGGTAGATCACAAAGAAAGCAGTGAGATAAATTTTCAGAAAAAATATAAAAGATCTACTATTATTAGGAAAAAAAATAATTTAACAGTGGTTTTCAGGAATTTGGGATATTAAGTCACACTTTTATACTGTAAGACATAATGGAACAAAGTAGCACAACTCAGACTTGATTCTATTTCCAGTTCAGTTTTTTGAGTTAATAAGACATTTAAACTTAAGTAATATATAAACAATATACTGAACATCCAAAGCAGAGAGTAAATTCACAGAAAATAATGATTGGTCAGGTATTACTGTGAGGTCTGGATGGTGGAACAAACCATGGGTACATCAAGGTTGCTATGTTTTTATTTTTTGGAGCAAACATCTAAAGAAGTATAAATTAGGGCAAATAATGCTGTAGGATGTATAACATTGATGTATAACAGTGCATAACAGCTATGTAGTTTAACTACATAAAGACAGGATATCATGCTGTTATATTAATTTTTTTGTGTAATACTGCTCTTTATAGCGCTAATTTTCTGAAATAATGTTGAAAGTGTTAAGTTGTTCCAAAGATATTTTCAGTGTTTACTTATTTATTTTTGCACGGAGATTTCTGAAAATGTAGGTGGATCTCTAAGCAGTAGGGAAGTTATAAAAATACATTGACAATTTCAAGTCCTCTGGCAACATTTATTTGTGAGTGACCTTTAAAATCTATCTTCTGCCTTCAGGCACACACATGCTATTTTCGTTAATCCTTTTATATTTCCCTTCAGCTTCAGTATGCTGCTGCTTACCCCAACATCACCTTCTGTCTTTGCACCTCAATTCTCTTTCACATTTTTTGGACTTCTGATAGCAGCTGTTAATGGAGCAAGCTTTTTATATAAACTATACCAGTATTGTGCAGATGATTTCATAATACCTGAGATTGGCTTTATTTAGTACCATCAGAATAATAGAGAAAAACATCCCAAAATAATTTTGCAAATGAATTGCTTAGAGGTAGAACACCAACTGTAAAGCAGCTAGAAAATCCTATCAAATTGTTTAAGAGATTAAAATAAATTTTAGATACTAATAGATATTTTTTTACTATTATTATTGCTAATGTCTTATGTTAATGTTATCAACAAACATTCTTCAACTCATAAGAAAATAGCCTATTAAAAAGCTATAAATTAAATAATGGAAAAAAAATAATTTTTCATTGCCATTACATTTAATTGCACTGGGTATGTTTCCCCAGGTTCTAATTGCTTGTTACAAAGCCTGTCTTATATGAATTAATTGGAAATATACACTCAGATAATGCTGTTAAAAATCTTAGAAGGAATACAGATTTGCTCTTAAAATATTGTTAACAGAGAACTAATGGCAGTCATTTACTAACAAGTTATTAAAGCTGGACTGTTATGTTTCCACTGGAATAAATATGAAACAAAATTCTTGGGGAAAAAAAGTATGAGCATGCAATTCCTATATGTACTGTATCAAGCCTGTTAATTGTATAAATTCTCTGGTTATTCACATAAATGATATTATAAAAGATTAATTATCTCTTATGATAGAGTGAAATCCAAAATTTGCAACTTCAGGAAAAGGTTCTTAAGACATTTAATTTAACTCTTATTATGAAAATGTAGAATATCATGAGTTGAAAGGGATACACGAGGATCACTTAATCCAACTCCTGGCTCTACACAAGATCACTCAAAATTCAAACCCCACGTCCAAATGCTCCTTGAACTTTGGCAGGTCAGTACCATGACCACTGTCCTGGGGAGCCTGTTCGAGTTCTCAGCCACCCTGTAGTGAAGAACATTCTCATAACACCAATCCGTCCTTTTCCCTTGGGTCCTGTCACTGTCACCAGATGGGGATCAGCGCTTGTCCCTCTGCTCCCCTCATGAGGAGCTGTAGACTGCCATCAGGCCACTCCCTTAGTCTCCTCCAGGCTAAACAAATCAAGGGATTTCAGGCATTCCCTATATCTCTTGCCTTCTACACTCTTCACCATCTTTGTAGCCCTCCTTTAGAATCTCTTTAGTAGTTTTATATCCTTTTTATATTGTACTGTTCAAAAGGGCATGCAGTGTTTGAGATGAGGCTGCACCAACACAGAGCAGAGCAGAACAATCCCTTCCCTTGCTCACTAGCATACTGTGCCTGAAGGTGCACCCTGGGAGATAGATGTCCCTTGTCCCTTGGGTGCCATGGCATGCTACTGACTCATATTCAACTTTCCCTCAACAAGAACACTTTCTGCAGGAAACCTTTCCAGTTTTGTCACTCATTCCATACATATACCCAGGGTTGTTCTGTCCCATGCACAGAATTTGGATCTGCCCTTGTCAAACTTTGGGTGATTGGTGATTTCCCAGTACTCTGATTTATCAAGATCTTTCTGGAAGGCCTCTCTGCACCTGAGGATTCCCAACATAATGTCATTCACAAACTTATTAACTACACTATCAGACTTTGCAGTGAAGTAATTTATGAAATTATTAACATTCTAAAGTGCTGACAGTAGTTTTCAGACTAACCATCCGAAAAATATCATGGCCTGTCAGGACTCTGTGGATGTGTCTTCAAAACATTATAGTACAATATCCTTGAAAGGAAAGCATTTGGAGGAGAAAAGCAAATAGAAATACTATGTAAAAAAAAAAATCACATCTGAAAAAAAAAAGTCTTAGTTGAATTTTAATTCATGAGATTCTATGACCAATCAAATTTCACATAATAATAACACAAACACAATTTCACAGTGGGTATGTAGCTCTGAGACTGGCCAAGTACAATTTATTACACCCCATGAGGTTTAAAAAAAAATTGATCAAAATTTTCAGAAGTCAGAGTGAATAAAATTTTAAGTTACAGATATCTGAGAAATTTGTATTTGTTCACTGTCAAACTTATGTGAACTTGCAAACATTTATGTCTATGTTTAATACATGTGTCAGTGTCTTGTTCTGTTTTGTTTAATATATTAACCGAAATAACTGTCAACATGCAGCTTAATTTTTTTTCTGAACACATTTAACTTGTGAAACAGCCATCACAACATGGGTTTTCAATGTTAATATTTTCATTTGAAAATTATTATGGACCTCAAGTGTAAGGAAAGCTTAGTATACTTGGGAATTGCTTGTAGGACATGGCCTTTAACATGAATTTAAAATCATATATTATTTGAGAATATATAATGAGAAATTGCCACTGTTCAGATTACATAAACTAAAGACAAGATCTTCAGTTAGAATAAAAAGTAACTATATTTCACTTCAAAACTGAGACTAGAATTCTGTCTTCAGTTTTGTCTGCTTAGAAATTCTAAATCATATCTTATCATACTACTTGTTGATAATTTATTCCACAATGATGTTGTAAAACTATTTTAGTGTAACTATTAGATATGTAGTGTAACTATGAGATATTTTCAGTTACAGTGACAGAACAGGCTTGTAGAAATTGTTCTACTATGGCATTCAGATAAAGCCTTTCCACATTAAGCAAATTATATCACCAAACTGTTAATCTTCATTCATGAAGAGAATAGTGTCTTGGCCACTGAAATATGACTCATTTTCATATCTTTCCTTGTGAATAGTGTAATCTCAGGTTTTGCCAATGGCTTGCAAACAGATGATATATCTAAATCTGAGGGTTTAAATGAGAGCAGAAGTAAAAGAGTAAAGATTCTTGGGACTGGAAATACAAGATACCACTGATCTAGTAACACACCTAAGAAAATGTTGAAAGCAATGAAGATTAAACAAAGCTCCAAGGATGCCAGCGTAGATGCTGGGAAAGCTCTATCCCCAAGTCAAGGACACTTGGTAAGAAGAGGTATGGGGAAGAGAAAGGAACAGTTTCCAAGAAATTGGAAGCATGGAACTGAGGTTTTATCTAGGGAGCTGAAAGAATGCAAAATCAAAATAAAGCATGGTATGGGAAGGTAGGAGAGTATGGGTCAGAACACATGGTAAAAAAAGTAAAATTGATCTTCAAAATTAAGCCTCTTCTGTTTTAAATTTACTGTCACTGAAATTCACCATAACATTTAGTAAACTTAACTTGATTGGACGTTTTTTCTCAGTTGCAAAGGTCTCCATTTTTTAACTTTGTATTTGTAGAGCTTGAAATAACAAATAAACTTAGGTTTCTCACATCTCTGTCAAAGCTGGTTGAAATGAAATAGAGCTTCAAGAAACAAACAAACAAACAGAAAAGCATGATCAAACAAACCATGTTTCTGTGTGAAAACAGTCTGAACAACCAAAAAAACTGAAAATTCAGAGTTTCTGTCTTTGAAGTAGATGTTCCAGCTGTAAAGATATTTAGGTAAACTCACTTAGTATTTTTTCTAAATTCATAAATCTTGAATTCTTTCCTGCACAGTGACATAGGTTCAGTGGGAGCACTGAAGAGTGTTCCAAAAGGCATGAATAACTTATAGCCTGACAGATATAGCACTAAAAAGTAAGTGATAGTTTGTAAAGACTCAGGTTCTGTCAGTTTGTGTTAGTCATGCTCTAACAACACCTTTGCAACTGAATCTTTGCCTTTGTCAAAGATTCCTGGGTTCAGTGCCCTTTCCAGATGAAAGGAATTTAAATGTGCTCCTGCCATTTTAGGAATTTTTTTAACAGGAAACTTCTACTCAGGCTGAATATAAATTTTCAGATATCTAGTTACTTAATTTTGGTAGATGAGAAACAATAAGACAAAAGAAACAAATGACAACAGGGAAAAAACAACAACAGCAGCAGCAAACATAGAAGGAGGTGACAAGGTTCAAAACTGTTAGATGTGGAAGTTACTGAAGAGGCCTTTTCTTGGAATTAGGTTAGGCTAAGGAATAAAAAGAATCTACATATCTCATCATCTTTCTGAATTTTCCAAGTATGTGGTTTCACACTAAAGGTTATTGCAGAGAACAGACTATAACAAAATATGAACCCCAGAAAAAGAACTGAGAAAAGGACATGCGTGTGGTGGTGCTGAGTATGGTTCTTACATTTTGAGAGAGGTTTCCTGTAGCTGCAGCATTCTCTGACTTTATTTATTTATTTGTTTGTTTGTTTGTTTTTAATTTTCATTAGATTGTGGCTTTTTTATGAAAATGAGGCTTAAATTGTCTTTGTCCTAAAATACTGTCTTTTCTTATCTCCTCACCAGTAAACTTGAAACTAGACAATTTCAAACAAACGTGGCACAGGATGAAGGCCTCAATACTAAAAAAATGTCCTTTTGATATCATGAAAAAGTCAGGCTGCTGACCAAATTGCAGACATGGTCAAGATGCCAAGTCACAGCAAGCAGAGGTCCGAACTCCTTAAATACAAGTCATGCCTGTCATGAAGTCAAATAAAGACAGTAAGGCTATAGTCAGCATAGTTGAGAGAGAGAACTGGAAAGGAGAAGGTGGAAAGGGACAATCCTGAGGTCAACTTGCTGTGGGCAGAATATTACATGGGAACATAAAACACAATGCCCAAGATCAACTTTGTTGCTGCAGTTCATCACATCAAATCATAAATCAAACCTTCTGTTCTTTTCATCACCTATACGGCACATCGGCGTTATCTCAAAAATCTAGATAACATTTCCTTCTACAAGGAATATCATGAAAGAAATACTGTAATGGATATTTTTTCTCAATGAAAAAAATAATGAGAATGATTAGCAACAAAAACACAAATTATTAGTTCTGACATATTCCCCTTATGATGATATATGTGGTTGACTTGAATTGCATATGGTTTTCAAGGTAAATCTTTAGGAAGAACAGCTATATTTGATGTAAAAAAAATGTAATATTGAAATAATTTGTTGCATATTTTTCCTTTTTTTTTTCTTCTTTTTTGTGGATGAATATTCCATTTTGGATCCAATAAACTATTCAGTTTGGCTCAGCTCTAAAAAAGGAATTAAGTGCTTCTCACTCAGTTGATAGTAATAGACACAAAATGATCTTCAGAAGTCTTCTGTGTTTCCCTGTGTCTGAATCTGATAGGGAATTCATTGGCTCAAATCAACATGAGATAATCAGCAGCAGTTTTTTTTTTAAGTTGACAATTTTACATTTGAAAGCATCCCTTTGGATAGAGCCAGAAACTTTTTGCCTTCAAATGAGAAGGTCCAGGAACGTTTTCTGAATTAAAATTTGGCCTGGGTGTAAATATTTTCATCTTGATGCAGGAAGCGAGGAGATGATACCATAGTATCCTTCAAAGGCAAGATAGAAGCTGGAGTCTCCTTGCTTCCTTGTATGCTTCCTCTTATTTAAATTTGCAAGGAAAGACAGGAGCAAAATAATTCCTGCTGACATACCCGGAGCCAGAAAATGACACTCCAAAGATCTTGACCACTCTGGACTATAAGAAAACACGTACGTTTGTTTTTGTTGTCAGTTTACCATCATACTTTGGGTAATCTGTCACTACCAGAGATCAGCACCTCCAGGCACAAAGACATCAATGGATTAAGGAGTATTTATACATACATATCCGTATGTCTGTCTGTCTGTCTCTCTCCCTATTTTCCATCTTTTTTCCTTATCTTCTTCTACACTTTCACTCTTTGCAGTAGTTGTTATCTAATATTGTCTGAGAACTCCTAGCATAGAAATAACTTCTGTGCCAAAGAATTCTTACTAATTCTGAAGTATTCTTTACTAATCCTTATTAGTTATTTCTAGCAAAATAGCAGATTTTACCTGCAAGTAGAGTATTAGTTGTTAGAAACCTCTCAATAAATTGACTTCTGTTATTCCTCCGAGTCTTAGATGGTTCCATCATGGTAGAGATCCCTACTGACTAGGGGAGGTGCAACTCAGGAGACAGAAAGATTGTCTCACTCAGTGAGATGAGATCCCCAGCAATCAAGAACTATGGAGCAATACCAGAAACATTAATATTATTTCATACTGAAGGTCTGCCCTTCCTTTATAACTGCCCTCTGGTGGTCCAAGACATCTGTGAATTACAGAGTAGGAATTTAATTACCACCAGAAAACTATATGTTAAGTAATTTAATTTAGGATTAAATTTACTTAAAAGCTATGGAATCAAAGGAAGAAAACAAACAAAAAAAAAAAGAGTCAAAGACCTGAGATTTCATTTTCATCTTATGTGAAAAGACTTCAGTGATTCTTTATGTCTAACTTTAAATTTGATATAGGTGGAATAAGACAAAAATCTTTTCCCTTCCCACTGTGTTTCTGTAATTTGAATGCACTGCTTCTGTCCCCTTGCATATAATTTTCCACTTTCTATTCTGATCTCTTCTTCTACAACAGATTCCCAGGTTATCATCTTTCTTTCCATATCTGTCACTAACCTTTATTCCAGAAAGTCCTTATCAAATCTTAATCATTTCTGTTGAAACAGCAATCTCTTTGTCTTTCCTAATTTCCTGAGGATTTAACATGATAAAATGTGCAGTAGCAAAGATGGCAGGAAAACAAAATCCTCCTCTCTAATATTCTGTCCCATTTCATGTAACTGTGCACTGTATGCATGATCTATACAACACCTATGAATGGACTGCACACTTACTATTTGCTGTAGATTATGTATTTTGATATGTCCATTTGTTTCTTATCTTTGATTATCAACCAGATTGTCAAGCAGGTTCAGTAGAATTAACAATTATATGAAGAGAGTTTTTGGTGACCTTGAAGCAGAAACAGTTTGAAGTTTTGCAACATTATCAAAATAAGGTATTCTACTGTTTTATGTTCTCCTTTGGGAACCTTGGCAATATTCCCCACTAACTTACAGCCTTGTGAGTGATTTTTTTTTTTCTGGTTTTATCACTTATCACTGAAGATGCTTTCTTTTCTGACCGCAATAGCACTAACTCTCAAATTGATTTATGGAGCTTTAGTGGATGTATACCTTGTTACCCTTTGGCCTCCTTGTGGAAATTGGTAGGAGTGCTGGGCTCTGCGTACAAATGCAGCAGTGACCTAGTTATATGGATCAGCACAACTTTGGTAAGGCATATTTTCTAAAGCTATTGTTAACTTGCAAGGTTATAGTAAAATGCAAATAAAGTGTTTATTTACAGCATCTGATAAAGACAGCATAGTTACAGGTGCTTGTAAAAGACAAGTGAAGGGAAATCAATTCTTAATTTACACTAAGATAAAGCATAAGAGATATGTTTGTCTGCTTAGTATTTCACATTTCCGGCTGCATTTGTCAGAGAGGAGCATGTCTTTACAAAGCCTTCTCCTGTTTTTTTAATAGAAATTTTTGTTCTTGATGTCCTCTCAGTATGACATTCAAATTAAAATCCTTTCCTCCATCCTTAACCACCTGCTCCAGCCCCACGAGAATCTGTTATGCTATTTCCATCTAAAGAGGAAATTCCTGAGGTTTCCTGAGCACCAGTGTTCCCCTTTTATAGATAATGTTTTGAAAACAATGTATTTACATCAGGAAAAAAATAAAATAAAATTGAAATTCCATTTTACAAGCGTGACAGCTCTCATAAGAAGGTGGAAAAGGTATTTTCTGAGAAGGCAATTGTTTAAGTCCTAGACTGACACCATCACACAAATTTCTCATCACAGCAAATACTGGCCAATTAGCTAAGATTTATATTTATATTTCCATTTGCATTAATGTTTATGTTGGCTTATTGGCAGGCTCTAGAAAATTCTTTTTTCACATGCTCTCTATTTCAGTAGTTTATAGTGGACTTAGGTCCTTGATCTGATGACATGCAGTTCAGTTTGAGAGTAAGTGGTTTTGTGGGTTTAACCTTATATCAGAGGATAATGTAAATTCCAGTTGACACAGTCATGCTGTGGATGTGAAAGGTTAACTATTGTCTCTCCTGCATTCTGTAAAGCATACTTTTTACAGCTCAGTGACTTGATATTTTTAGTTTTTTAGTCATGGAAAAGTTGCCCATTCAATTTTTGATGACACTTTCTATTTATAAATGCAGCTAAAACATATTTTATTTTTCTCCTACTCTGAAAAGTTTTTATTTTTTCATTTATTTTTTTATTTTTTTAAAGAAAAAAGTTGCTTTAACTCCGTAGAAAAACACAACCACCATTTTAAAAGCATAAACAAAAACTAGAACAATAGCAAAACAAACAAAAAAACAAAGCAAATAAAATACCCACATCACCACCACCACCTAAATAACAAAGTGAAAAAAAATGGATCCCTCATACAAGGAAGACTATCAGAATCTCACATCTCAAGAATTAGATCTTTGAGCAAAAGCCCATCTTTTATAATTCATGTTTATGTGTTTCCTAGATAATATATTTGATGAAGATTAGAAAGCACAAGTTTACAAGAAAAACAGATCAAAATGAACTACAGGGAAAAAGAGGAGACTCCGTAGAACAGAATTTTTCCTCTAGATTACTCAGGACTTCTTTTATTAGTATAATATACCGTATTGGATGCCTGTATATTTCTGATCAGAATGAAATACTAAGTCCACTTCTGCAATACTAATACTTTAAACATAAGTGGGTAAAGAAAACCTTCAAAAGCTGATACCTTAGAAAATCAACTTATAGATTTAGATTTTGTAAGCTTTTATAGAGCCTAATACATAAAAAATTTCATTGAAAAAACAAGCCAAACTGTGGTCTTAGCTTCGCAGCAAGTAGCTGCACTGACATTAACTATTATATTTGATTTAAATGGAGAAAATCATGTTTTTCTTAATAAGATGATAGAACAATACCAAATTAATACCAAGTAGATTTTTCAGAATTATTTATTGGAATATACCAATAATATGTGTATTTCTTTTTTTGAAAAATAACTGTAACAAGTCACTAATAGCTCCTAAACCTTGAGTATCATGAAAACCTCCAGTCATCATTATATGTTCCTGCAGTTAACATAAAGAAAAAAAATAGAATATAAAATTCATTATATGACTGATATGTGTTATGAAAATCTAAGAGTGAACTAGAAAATCTATCAAAAATAGATTTCCAATTACAAATCATATTAAAAAAGTGAAAGAATATATTTTGACTTTTTTTTTTTTTTTAAATTATATGAATTTTCCGACAAAAAAATAGTTATTCTTAAAAAATCTCAACAGAGGAGAAATATGAAAGAAAAAAAAGAGCTTTTTGTTCTTCATTACAGCATTTTATTTTAATGCAAACAGAGATGTGGAAGATTGATAACATGATACATGATACATGATATTTTCTACATATGAATAAAAAGTAAGATTAAGGAGTATTTAAAGGCATATATTGATAAGAATTTGGATAAAGAAATAAAAAGAGTGTAATGAATGGTAGAATAAGATAACAAGAATGGATATATGTAAGTGTATGCTTTCCTCTTTAACCCTACTCTCCTCCCCACATAATTTTAGTTAATTCAGATCATTGATACCATTGCAAAATTACTTGAAGAAATTTATTTTGCCTATTCTAGTGGATAATGTTTGAAAGTATGTTAGATTTATACCTAATGTAAATATAATTAAACACATTACTTTTTCCCCTTTAAAGTTACTTGCTGAAATATCACAGTCTTATTACTATTTTGGAATAGAATATATTTTAGCAAAGGCTGATATCATTATCTGTTACTGTGTCTGGCTAAGATTTCAGTTGTTTATAACTTTAACAGAGTTCATCTGTTCCAGCTGATATTGCTCATGCTTGCTGGCTTTCTGATGGAATTCTTTCTGGAGAGATATAAAAGATTTAGAGTAGAATCATTTTGTTCGGTGGACTGTTGTAGAGAAAAAAAAAAGTTTCTTGTATCATTTTGTTCTGGTAATAATAATAATACATCACAAGTGTTTTATAAATACTGTAACAAGTTTGGTGTTAGATTTCTAGGAAGTTATTGATATATTTTAACAGTATACAAAACATTGCAATAATAGGTTATGTGACTTAAGTAACATCAAGACAAAAGAGGTAATGAGAAAAAAAATCCACTTTACAACAATCATTGAACCATGCATCTTATATTAAACTGTTTTTTTATGTAGTAGCAGAATGCAACACATAGATAAAATCAAATAAATATTGGATGAATTCGAAACAAATGACACATCCACACTGCTAAGTAAACTGGGACAAAAAAACAAGCTCCATCACCGGTAGTCCACTGATATTTCACACAGATGAATTGATACTATTTTCTCCGTTACAGGCTTGTTCCATAACCATAGAAGTCAAAAAAACAACTAAACATGGTTTGGGGGAAAATACATATATTGTCCATGCTCCCAATAAACTGCTGCCCTGGCTTCAGCTAGGACAGAAAAAATATTCTTCCTGGTATAGGGCTCTGTTTCAGGTTTATGAATAACGTTGACAGCACATCAGTGGTTTAGTTATTGTTGAGTAGTGCTTATAAAAAGTCAAAGACTTTTTGTCTTCAAATATTCCCTACCAGCAGGGTGGATGGAGGTGCACAAGAAGCTGGAACAGGACATAGCCAGGTCAACTAACACAAACTGGCTTCTTGTGGTTTAACCCAGCAGGTGTACCACATGGTCGTTCAGTCATTCCCTCCTCATAATGGGACAGGGGAGAAAATCAGAAATAAAACAGCAATGCAGAACTTGAGGACTGAGATTAAAAAAAGTTTTACTAAGACATGAAAGGAAAAGGGAAGGAAAATAATAATAGTGCAATAATAATGTATTTACAAAATGTGATGCACAATGTAATTTCTAGCCAACAGGTGGTACAAAGCCAGTCCCCAGGCAGTGGCTGCCCCCTACCCTCTGCCAACTCCCCATAGTTGTTAAAGGTTTTTTTTGTTTGTTTATTTGTTTGTTTTTTCCACATGATTCTATATGACATGAAGAATACAGTTTGACAGGTTAGGTCAGCAGTCTTGGTTCTGTCCCCTCTCAGCTCCTTGTACCCCTTCAAACCCTCTTGCTGGCAGGACAGTACAAGAAGTTCAAACATCCCAGCAACTAGAAAAATTGGTGTGTTATTAACATTGCTTTTCTCCCAAAGCAAAAATATAGTACCATGCCAGAAAATACAAAGTTAATCAGCACTGTCCCAGCTGAAACAATGACATGGCCAAAGGGGCATTTCATACCATTACACTGAACAATAAAATGGAAGGGGAGGTGGCCTGGGATTGGCTGAGCATTGCTTGACAGGTGCTGAGAAATATGCTATAAATCATTCATTTTTTTAATTCTTGTTGTTATTATCACTATTATTATTATCACTTATTAAAATATTTTTATATCTTTTCATGAGTTCTTGCACTTTTTAGTTTATTTCTCATCCCACACTGAATTACAGGAGTGAGTGAGCAGCTGTGTGGCAATTAACTGCCAACTGGGCTATAACAAAATGGCAGTACAGACAAAGCTGGTCTGTTTTCACTTCCAGTTCTTCCAAAATTCTTCTAGCACTTTGATCATTCTGGCATCTCTCAGCACTCTCCATGTGAGTGGAATAATCCACATTCTAGGCCATACCTTTGGTGTCATGCTATTAAAACAGAAACAGCAAAAAAACAACAGATATTACAGATTTTTTCAATCTGTAAAATATTAGGGTGTATGTGTATACATATGTATATACACATGAGATACAGAGGAGACGCAGAACTAATGGTGTGCCACTTAACTAAAATCAGACCTGTTCTCTTGATCTCATAGCTGAATAAGAAATACTATCACTCTTTATTTAGAAATATTGACTTACTTCATGGAACTGCAAACTTTATTTATATAATAAGGCTTCCTGAATTCAATCGAAGTATTTGCATACTAACTACCTATGTGAGCAGAGTGTTTTAAAAAAAATTCTCTGAACCATTTCTGAATTTACTACTGGTAAAACCAGAAATAGACAGAAATAGAATCATTTCTATCAATGCATTTTCCAGAAATATTTTCATGTTTGAAGGACTGAAAATTATTTTACCATATTGCTGAAATCTGCTATTAGCAAGAGAAATAATCAACTGATGAATCAAAAGCAAGCTCAACACTGTATTTCTTTTATTCTTTTATTTAGAAACTTTTTGCTGTTCAATCTATGCTGTATTGAATGACAGTAAATCCATGAGACAATGACAAAGCTAGTGAGCAGGCAAGAGAAAGTCACTTAAAAGAAATGAAATAGTATTCCTGTTCCCAGAAGCCTGGAGGGAAACATCCTACTACAAAAAAAGGAAAAGAAGAAGAAGAAATAAAAAAAAAAAGAAAAAGCTGTGGAGAAAAGCCAGTGCCCAGGAGGAGTTTCTGGCTAATAAACATTTATTGTTTTTGGAAACAGACTGAATTCTAACTTTGAAAGGAAGACAGTAAAGAGAGAAAATATGTTCTTGTAGAAAAAGAATGTGGTACAAACTGTTTTCCTGAAATGTAATGATCTTTATTCCCATCCAGATGCTGAACTGAATTTACTGTAGGGACAACTATGCATCATATTTGTCTTGCCTAAATATATCAAAAAACAAGATGTTTTCTCATTTTTATTTCAGTCAGAAAAATAACATGCAATATATTAAACCTGACGTACATACAGATACCAACTAAATCAGAAGTTCATTTTATTTTGAATTAGCAGAAAATATATTACTGTTCTTTTACAGAACTATATTCACAATTACCTTACTACTTTACAAGTCAAAATGCTTTCTCTTTTCCAAATGTCATACAGATATAAAATTTATCAGCTACAAGAAATATAAATAATTCCGTCATTAATTAATGAAGAATTTAAGAATATTTAAATTTAATAAATAATTAAAAGATAACTTCATTTTAATTAATAAGGGGCTTACACTTTCACTTGCACCTCAGTATAAAGCTTTGAACTGACATCAGTCAGTGTTCCAAGGAAGAATTTTACCTGAAACTTGGCTGAGTTTCTGTACCAAAAGAATGACGTAGTTTTTGAATGTACAAGGGTTTTTCCAATCCGTTGGAATTACTTATGATTTACAATGCTTTTTTTCATTTTTCTTATGAAAATCTTCTATTCCATTAAAAAAAAAAAAAGTGAGGCATTCGATGTTCAAAAATAATAAAAACTCATAGTTTAGACAACCAGCTATTTGCACTAATTAATCCACTAGGGAAAAGACCTCATCTCCTACACATAAATAATACATATGTTAATGAAAGTACAGAACTCCTAAGAGAATGAATTTCTCCTTTCACTGTTCTGAGCATTTAGATTATTTGTTGATTCTTGGTGGTTATTTTTAAAATAGGTTATCTTATTTAGAAGTTGTATTGTTCTTCCTGTTTTTTTGTTTTGTTTTGTTTGTTTGTTTCCTACAAATAGATCAAGTTTGGGTGCAGAGAAGATGATGCCCATCACAAGAGGTGATAGGTACAAACTGAACATGAGGAAGCACTTTACTGTGCAGATGACTGAGCACTGTCTGGCACAGATTACCTGTAATGGTTGAGGAGTATCCTCCTAGGAGATCCTTTTTTTTTTAACATTGAGCAGGGAGACTGGGCTCCGGAAGTCCCTTTCAACTTCAAACATTCTGTGATTCTGTAAGAAATACAGAATTTCATCCTGAGAAGAATTCCCATTTATCCCATAAACCGAACAATCTACAATGTAATAGCAAGGAATAAAAGTATGACTGTATAAAAAAACAATACATGGTCAAATGAAAGCAGAAATGTGCTAGAACACTGTTAGATGTTTTCTTCACACTTCTCTATGCTTGACATCTCTGGAATACAACAGAATGTAACTGTTCTGTCACTAGCTTGGATAATAAATATAGGACTCATTTAAGTCAATATTGTTTCACAAAAAGGATTTAAACAATGTGAATTGAATAGGAATACTTCTGATCTGGACTTACTTTATTTTATTATTTTTTTATGGGTCTGTTAGACTTCGATTATGAGAAGGAGGGACTTACACACAAATCTTAGCAGCACACATTACAGTCGATTTTGGATGCAGAACAGGGTCCTAAAGTGATCAGCTTAGATTCTCCTGAGTGCTTTGAAGATGAGTTGTATTGAGTTCTTTACAAGATATAAGATCTCTGATTCAGAAGAAAGATAGAATGATACGCAGAAATTTACTGCTATACAATCAATTAAAAATTATTGTATCAATAGGAAACGTTTTCAAAAACCAATGTTTGTCTATGTTGCTATGTTTCATGCTTCTGTTTCCATCACGATTTCATTCTTTCCTTCCATTTCCTATTTATGGTTTGCAATAAAGAGAAAATAGTATTTCAGGAAGAAAAAAAAAAAGAATCTCATTTTCTGTTTTTCTTTCCAGACAACTCTCTAATGTTGTTTGAACCATGTTTTTCAGGAATGACAGCAAGTTTTGGGGCTTATCCTTACAGGCTACTTTTTCAATATTTGATTAAATTGCCTGGAGCACATCATAGGTACATATATATCATTTCCTTTCAAATTTAAGGATTCTGAATAAATAAATAAATAAATGCGTACATAAATACATAAACAAATTATAAAATAATCTGCAAACTTTGCTTTAAATTCACTCATTGAAGTAGATGAAAAATGCAATTTATAAGCAATCAAAGTGCAAGTACAAACATTTTTAGAGGTTGCATTTACTGGATAGAGTCTGGAGGATATGTGGAAATTGTAAAGGCTATTTATATCACTGACAATTTCTCTTAGCAATAGAGCTAACTGATTTATCACAGCTATGTCAGCATTCATCTATTTCCAGTTTTTCTAACACAGTCAGGGAAGACATATGAGGCAGAGTGGATTTTTATAACAGAAGTCAGAGTACATATATTTTGCAGCATCAGTGATAAGTAGTTACAGATCCACACTTACAGCACAATTCTACATCTGCAAAAATTCAAATTATACTGAAGTAGTTAAGATATTTTGCGGATTTTAATTTATAAACTAACAAATTTCTGAAGACTTACAGTCCTGGTCTTTTAATCTATTTGCTGCCTGGGAACATGCATCATCTTCAGGCACACCTTCCTGAATTAAATTTGTCATGCTGTAAACAAGTTTAAAGGAACAGGAACAAAAATACTAAACTACCAAGCAAGTCTATATTTGGTCACAGTACTATAATTCTGTTATAACTAATAAATATTATTGCTTCAAGGATCTGATTTAGAAGTACTTAAGAACAGACTAGACCATAAAACAACTAAATTGTTCTGGAAAAAATAAATAAAATAAAATAAAATAAAATAAAATAAAATAAAATAAAATAAAATAAAATAAAATAAAATAAAATAAAATAAAATAAAATAAAATAAAATAAAATAAAATAAAATAAAATAAAATAAAATAAAATAAAATAAAATAAAATAAAATAAAAATGAAATAAAATAGTGAAAACTGTTTCTTAAATTAAATTGTACACAGAAATATTATATGAAATTTTCAACAGAAATAAAAGCAAATTAGATAACAGCCTTGAATATTTGACACTCATGTCAGAAATAATACTGAATCTTCATTCAGCCAGAGCAAGAATTTGATATCATAGAAATGCTCAGGTTGGAAAAGGCTTTCAAGATAATTAAGTCCAATTGCAACCAAATAATAGTACCTTAACAACCCACCGATAAATCATGTCCCTGAGCACCACATCCAAATGAATTTTAAACACATTCAGGGATGGTGACTCAACCATCTCCCTGTGGACCCTATTCCAGTGCTTAACAACCCTTTCTGTAAAGATTTTCTTTACATCCAAACTGAGTCTCCCCTGGTGCAACTTGAGGACATTTCCCCTTGTCCTGTCATCTGTCACTGGTGTGAGAAGAGACTAACCTCACTCTCGCTACTTTTCAGGTATTTGAAAATCAGAGCAATAAGATCTCCCCTCAGTCTCCACTTCCTCAGATTAAACAGTCCCAGTTCCTTCAGGCACTCCTCATAAGGCTTATACTCCAGGCCCGTCACAAGCCTTGTTGCCTTTCTTTGGACCTTCCCCGACACCTCAATGTCCTTTCTGCATTGAGGTGCCCAAAACTGAATGCAGCACTCAAGGTGGGGCCTCTCCAGTGCTGAGAACAAGAGGAAGATTACTTCCCTAGTCCTGCTCACCACAACCTTCCTGACACAGGCCAGGATGCTGTTGGCCTTCTTGGCCACCTGGTCACACTGTTGGCTCATATTCAGCTGACTCTCCATCAGCACACCAAGGTCCCTTTCCATCAGGCAGCTTTCCAGCCATTTCTCCCCAAGCCTATAGGTTTCCTGGGGTTGTTGAGACCAAAATGCAGGACCTGACACTTATTGAAATTCATACAGTTATCTGTCAGATAACCTTATCTATAACTATATATCTGTCAGAATCCACAAGATCAGTAGACAGGTTTAAATTTTAAAGTGAAATAATTCCAACAGAACTCTCAGATAATGAGAAATTTGAAAGCATCTTCTTCATTGAGTATCCTAAATAATGGAAGATTGTCTGCTCTTTATTATTTTTTTCTAAAGTTTAACATGAATCTGAAATCTTATCTATCATTTTGGAAATAGACAGAGTTATAACTGGAGATGTGGTATTGCCTGGATTTCTCCACATTAAAAACAAATGAATAAATAAAAAAGATCAAAATTCTACAGTTTTGGTCCAGATTTGATTTAAATTAATTTACTCGTCATGTTGTATTTTCAGACCCTGAAGGAACCATTCAATACAGATCAAAACTTTGATTTCAACATTTTCCTGGTTTTCTGTTCACTGGATTGCACCATTTTTTATCTCAGAGGAGTGATCCCTGAACAAGAACCATCTCTCTTGGGCCTTATATAATTGGGCCTTTTCAAGTAGAACTTAGAAGAGACCAAAGCCTGCCTTCTGTAGCCTACGGTTGTTAGCTTGTTTAGCATCCCTCCATACAAGACCTTGATCTCTATCATCTCATGATGACTGTAGCATGACTTTGGCCTTCATATTTGCAACAAGCCCCTTGCCATTGTTGAGAATGAGACCCAACAGAACATATCTCTTTATTGGATCCTCTGTCACTTGGAATGGGAAGTTAATGTCAGTGCAGTTAATGTCAGTGCACTCTGGAAATCTACTGTATTGCTTACACTCTGTTTTTTCCCTCCAGCAGATATTAGTATGGTTGAAGTTTCCATGCAGTTCAGGAACATGCAGTGAGGCTGCTCCTAACTGTCTATAGAGGGTCTCATCCACTTGTTCTTCTCAGTTAGGTGTCCTGTAGTAGCAGACACTAGCTATAATATCATCTTAACCTATCCTCTCTTTAATACTAACCTAGAATCTCAGATCCTCATTCATCCTCATACCATTCTCCGTGCACTTCAGCTTGTCTTTCACATAGAGAACAAAACACACTTCTCTTCACAGCCTGCCTACCCTAAAAAGCCTGTAACTCTCCAGTGCATCATTCCATCCATGAGAGTCTGCATAGCATGTATCTGTGATCTCAACAATGTGTATAAATACATGATGGAAAGGAACGAATATGGAACCGTTTTCTTCCTGCTGCCCAGCAGCAACAAGGGCAGAAATGGAAATAGTGGAAATAGGGGAGGTTACATTTAAACAGGTATGAGTACTTTTATTTATTTATTTACTTTGAGAAAACAACTCTGCAGACACTCCAAGGTTCTTTGAGTGCTGGAATATCTGTAGCCCACAATGGAGTAGGTTACAGAGTTGCAGGCCTTGCACACTTTCATATGTCTTGATTTGACACTAAGGACACGATTACATTTGTCATCAATGCAATGAAATTACATAGACAAAAAAATATATATCTGAATTTGAAATATAGTTTTCAAATAAATTCAAACTCTACCAAATGAAAAACTCATAAAGCCATGATTCTTAGACATATTTATCAAATGAAACACTAGCTGGACTTTTATCAGTTATGAGTATTTCCTTGTTGACAAATGGGTAAATTTACACAAATTCAAAGTCATACTCTTCCACGCTTCAGGTACAGAAGTAAATTTGATCCTTGACCAAAGGATTAAATGTAATCCAAGATTACTTAAAAGCTGCACCTTTCTTTCAACTCAGTTCTACATTACTCATCTCATAGAATAAATATGATTTCTTCACTAGCTGCTAAATGTATCTGCACTGTCTTTAAAGGGATTGAAGATCTGTTTGGAATTCAGAATGTGTATTGTAAGCATGGAGTGATACATAGAGTTATGAAGGTGACATGTTATGCCCTGAGGTACAAATGCCCACTGAGATAGCTCAGAAAAGGATAGACCATCTCTAACCTTATCTAACAGTGAACAGAGACCACTTTCCTTTTCTCAGATATAATCTTTAATGATCTTTGGCAATTTTTGAGAAATAGATGACAAAAAGGCAAGGTAACCACAAGTAATATAGAAAACATGGAAAGGTGACTTTGCAAACTGCATCAGTCTTTCTTGCTGTAGAAACTGTAAGAAACTTCTTTTGTCATCTCATTTTCAATGTTGTTTTTCTTTTTTTTCCTTTTTTTTCTTTTTTTTTACATTCACTTGTATAAAGTAAACAAAGGCAATGACAGAGCCTTTATTTGAGCTACAGGTGTTATAGAGCCAGATATCAGAGAAAGAGGAGTTAACTCTCCCCTCCCAGCAACAGTTTGGAAAAAAGGGTGAGCTCAGGGAAGCAGCCTTCTCCAATTTGAACTCTGGAATGTTGGAAAAGAAAAGGGGGAGCAAACTGTGCAGGCTCAGAGTCTGTATATGCTCCTGGAAGCATGACCAGAAGCACCACCGAAAGGGAGAGAGAGGACAGGATTTAGGCTCTGCCACTCCAGTCAATCAGGTGCTCTTTTACTGGTTCAGGCTGTGACCTGGCAGTTCTGTTATGACTTGAAAGCAAGGGAAGGTCTGAAGCCAAGAAATACAACTTAGTCAAATTAAGCATGATTTGTTGTGCATTCATATTTCTTCTATCATATACTTTGTTTCCAAGTCTGAAGTGCAGACCACTCACCTTTTTTATTTCACTCATTGTCACTTTAGGTATCGATCCGTGTATTGATCTTCAAGGCAATCACAATTCATAATGAATATATTGTACTGACTGGGTTAATAATTGATTTTACTATCCATAGCATCATCCTATGATATGCATACAACATTATGTATAATCATTCATTGCCTTAACATATCAATTTTTGGAATTTCTTGGCCATCTTCATCAAGTTTTACAATATGATTTTAAATAGCTGAGATTCAAAGAATTCTATACAGCTTTTCTATATATATATAAAATTTTATTTATTAGTTTGTTAGTTTGTTTTTACTGGATAGAAAAAAAACAAACAGAGAGGGACTGAAAAAGTAGAGATTATAACAATCATTACCCTTTCATTAACTCTGCATGTAGTAGTTCCCATCAAGTCACAGTATGTGCATTCTAGTTACAAATAAGATGACCTGCTATATTTCGTTACACTCCTTAAAGCATATTTAAGCATGAGAATATATTCTTATAGATGACTAAAGACAAACTGAGAAATACTAAGAAGAAAAGTTTGAATATTTTTGTCTCCAGTATTTAATGTTAGAGGGAACATGTAGACAGCTTTTCACTTTCCTATGTTAAGAGCTTTGTTTATGAAACATGGAAAAAATACTCATGACACTGTGGCATGTGATTGCTTTTTTTTTTTTTATATATATCAAATTTATGTTTGATACCTTCTATTGTCCTTGAAGTGCCTGGGAATGTTTTTGTACTAGACAATGTAAAAGATATGTTTTAAAGACATTGAAATTAAAGTATTAAAATTGAGGTAAGTACTGTTCAAAGATTTATATCATATATTAAGCATTGTGCACTGGTGTATGACTTCATTTATCATACAAAATTGTAACTTGTCAAATATTGTTTGAAAAACACTCTTTGTATACAATCAAAAAGCAGTCTGACAATATATTCATATTATTACCATCACTATAATAGATACAGTATTTGTATATTTTGGAAAATAAATGAATATATCTGTATCAGTATCTATGTGTTTTTTATCAAATTTTAATGCATTTTAAAAATGAATTCTGACCATCATTGTATGGTCATATTCCTTTTGTATGATGAAAGAAGTAAATAAATAAATAAACAGAAAGTTAAAGCAAGGAGAAAACCTTTTTCATTGTTTTACTGTCCTTCTGTCAATCACTACTACCAATAAACATTAAAGAAGAAATGATGGTCTCAAGAGATGGAAAGCAAAGAATATGAGAAAATCAAGTTGGATAAGGTGAACATAGAGAGGAACATGTTTTCTGTTATTAGTATACACACACAAAAGAAAGAACAGAAGTTGGGACAAAAATGAAAAGATGCTAAAGAAGTAGCCAGGAGTGGAAGAGGAAAAAACAATTTCAGAAGTAACCTCAGGGTAGTTGGATGAAAAGAGAGATTACAGATAAAACAGGGTCTTTTGAAAGTCTAGGAAAGATTAAGGTTTGAACTTTTTTTTTTCCTTTAACAAATGTATTTATTCATCCATTATATTTTGTTGATTTTGGTAGACAGTAGTATTCTATATATTACTTGATGTAATGCCATGTAACTTGGATTCAGTACTGGCTACTTCAGAGCACTTTAAATAAATATGAACAGAAAATGTTAGAAAGCCGTTGTATTTTCCTGTTCCATTCTATTCTAAAACTTGAAACACATTATTTTAATGCTCTTCAAATTTTAAGGTCTTTTATCTTCTCTCTGGCATCAGATACTTATACAGTAGTAAATAACAGTACCCTCCCTCCCTCCCTTCCTCCCTTCCTCCCTTCCTCCCTTCCTCCCTTCTTCCCTTCCTCCCTTCCTTCTGAATTCCTTCTGAATTCCTTCCTTCCTTCTGAATTCCTTCCTTCTGAATTCCTTCCTTCTGAATTCCTTCCTTTTTCTTCATTCCTGCCTGCCTGTGGAACTGTTGCCTACAACTGTGTGATACTTTTGCATACCCTCCATGATACCTTGCTTTAATTTCCTGCTGCCATTCCAGAACGTTATGGATGCCTCACATCTTCCATCATAGCTGTAAAACCTACAGGCTTGTCATGACAATTTTAGGACATAACCAATTCCATTAGGCATGTATTCATCAGCAGAAAACTCTGTCTTTTACAGCACTCGTATACAAAAGGATCACTCTAATGAAAGAGAATCAACTGGCAATTCTCTACCAAGCCAATATAAATGTGTTATGTTCAGGATGACAAATGACAACTAACTCTCTAGTCCTTCATTTTTTGCAATTCTCATATAATGGAAAATCTGACAAATCATTAGTATACCAACAAGCTCTGATCACCCTGATCAAGCTTCTACTCCTCTGTAGTAAGCAGAAACATCTACAGCTAGATTGCTTGAGCTAGGTTGCTCAGAGCCTTGTCCAGGCTGGTTTTGAATGTATCTATAGATGGAATGGAGAAACAAAACAAAACAAACAACAACAACACAGAAAAATTGTCATACTATTTCAAGTAATTTCTCTTTATTTCTTTACTGGAATTTTGATTCATCATTTTTGTTTCAGAAAAATATGATTAGAATAATTTTATACTAATTCCAATAGCAGATTTCAATTAGAAAAAAAAGGTAGACTTCTGTCTGATATATTAAACATTTAGATATTTAAACAAATTTGATTTGAAATAAGCATAGTTTTTCCATTACTAGAAAAAACCCACAACCTACATATTGACCTGACAGTGTACTGTCTCATGACTTGTATTGTTTTGACCTGAGCTGATTTTAGTTTTCCTTAGATTTGCTAGCATGACTGATGCCTCATGTCTGTTGGAGATTAATTGTGAATATTATGTATAATAGAGGTCTAAAATATGTAGTAGCTGAGTAGGAAGTATTAGCTTTTTCTGTTCAATGGGATGTGTGGGGAGGCTACTGCATAATTTTAACTAATAGTTCATGTGCAAAGGTAGCTGGGTGGGCAACAGTGAACAAAGTGTAAGTAAAAAAATATGTCAGAGAATGTGCAGAAGTAATAAATCAGATGCAAAGATTAACAAAGAGTGAAACTCTAATCACTACTATTGTGCTACTCTTGAATATGAACTCTGGATTCTGATGCCTTGTTGTTACTTAATCCCCACACGTTTTACTGGAGTGGGATTTGCATATGTGAACTTAGGACCCAAAAGACCATCGGAAATAGACAGATACCACCATTTAATCAAAAGCAAGTCAGTGACAAGAAATGTATGCAATATGTACTTCAATCTGAGATGCAAAGACATACTCACCAACTCCACATATATGGAACTTTTATTAGCTCCTAATATCCAAGTGTAATTGTAGGTTGACAGTTTAATTTTTCTTAAAATGATATTCATTAGGCTAAGAACTCCAAGAGACCTCTAGCTTCAATAAGAATTCATAATTTTTGAAAGGAAACTGTGCTGAGATTAAGGCAGCTAGTTAGGTGGCACTGGCATCTTGCATAATGACTTTTAAAATAGACTAGTTGAATTACTTGTCATAGTCTGATAGTTCTTCAGTATATACCTTATCCTTTCAAGAATACCATAGTCTTATCAAGTTGATGTAAGTAACCACCAAAATTCTTCATTTGAATCCAGATATTATGCCCTGACACTATGGTCCAAGTCTTTCCTGAGCTGGTTTGATGTCATGAGCCCTTTCTGAGGGCATAAGGCTTTTTTATTTGTTTGTTTGAGTGTTTTTTCCCCTACCTTGATGTGAAGGTTATATTAAATAGAACAACATAGTATGAAGGTGTGCAAAGTTACAAGCTTTCTGGGGTAGTAATAGAAGGAAGCTTGGACTGTGCAGATAGCATGACTCTTGCTGAGGTCAAATTTACAGTTAACACTAAATTGAGGGAGATCAGTTGATACAAAACACAATACAACAAATGCAGCAATAAATCCCTATTTTCAGCCCCACAACTATTCAACTATTCTTCTTTGTATATGTGTATATATATGTGTGTATTAGGATTTATTATTAGTAAGGTAAGTGCAGGATAGATGAGTAGACAATCAGGTAGACTGAGAACTGACTGAATAATACAGCTCAGAGAGCTGGGATCAGTGGCACATATGCAATGTAGTTGGAAGCCTGTAGCTAGTGAAGTTCCTCAGGGATTTGGTACTGAGTCTGTTCTTATTCAACATACTCATCAATAACCTGGATGAAGAAACAGAATGCACCCTCAGTACGTTTTTTGATGGTACACCATAAGGCTGTGCTACCATTCAAGACCAGGATGGGCTGGAGAGCAGGGTGGAGAGGATCTTCATGAAGTTCAATGAGTGTATGTGTGGAGTTCTGCATCTGCAGAGGATTCACCATATCTACCAGTACATTCTAGGATCTGACCTGCTAGAAAGGAGATCTGCAGATAAGGACCTAGGTGTCTTGGTGGATAAGAGGTTGACCATGAGACAGTTGTGAGCCCTTGGTCCCAGAAGTTGAATGATATCACAGAATCACAGAATTGTGGGGGTTGGAAGGGACTTCTAGAGATCATCTTGTCCAACCTTGCCCGCCAAAGCAGACCAGGTTGCACAGACAGGTGACCAGGCAGGTCTTGAACATCTCCAGAGAAGGAGACTCCTCAACCTCTTTGGGCAACCTGTTCAAGTGCTCCATCACCCTTACTGCGAAGAAAGTGCATTAAAAAGTGTATGTCCAGTGGGCTGAGAGAGGTGATCCTTTCTGTCTTTAATGTCCTGGTGAGGAGTACTGAAGTACAGTGTACAGCTCTCTGTTCCTCAGTTCAAGAAAAACAGAGAACTGTGAGACAGAGAGTCCAGTGGAGGGGAACATCTCCCATATGAAGAAAAGCTGAGAGAAGATAAGACTGAGGGGGAATCTTATCAGTGCTTATAAATATCTAATGGGCAGGAAACAAGTGGACAGGGCCAGACTTTTTTCAGTAGTGCCCAGCAGCAGAACAAGGGGCTATATAAACAGACCTAGAGCACAATAATTTCCTTACAAACATGAGGAAAAACGTTTTTACTTTGAGGGCAGCAGAGGACTAGAAAAGGCTGCCCAGATAATTTGTGGGGTCTCATTCGCTGGAGATATTCAAATCCCACCTGGATGCCCTCCCATGTAACCTACTCAAGGGAACCTGATTTAGCAGGGGAGTGATCTAGATGACCACAAGAGGTTCCTTCCAACTCCAAGAATTCTGTGATTGTGTGATTTTAATTGAAAGTAAGAACCAGTTTGAATGCAAGTTGAAAAAACTAACTCCAAATATTCTGTGATAAAAAGAATAACACAACAGAAATATATGAATTTTTATATAGAGATAGTGATAGGAGGATGGTTGGACTAGATGATCTTATAGGTCCTTTCCAACCTTATGAACTTATGAACTTATGAACTTATGAACTTCTAGATTCCTTTATATCTCTTTGGTCCATAATGATAGAATCTTATTGATTTTTGTAGATGTTGTTGTTCTTTTAATTTTATTTTATTTTTTGGTATTTTATCTTTTTTATTAATGTTATTTCTCACAAGGTCAAAAGACACATTAAGATAAAAACAATAGTTACTGACATGCTTTTGGAACTCATCACCTTATTTTCTCTATCTCCAGTATAGAAATGAGGAAACAGTTTAGAATTCTAGCAAGGCTGAAGTCCCAAACAGTTAGGAAGCAGAAATAAAATGTCTTTTTCTTTTATTCTGCCTTCTTCCAGTTTGCATTTCTTCAGTACAGCTGTATAAAATAAAGCATGAGAAAAGTTAGATATATAAAGGTACAACTTTCTATATCATGCTTGTAGGCACACCAGATAGGTTTACTAATTATAAAATTTAATTATAGTATCCATCTTTCTTTTTATCCCTTGTGACGACATTGCATAAGCTCATCCATCATGTCTTTCTGGCTCATCCTCCTTTCTGTCTTTTGTATATGAAATGAAGTTTCTGTTAAAAAAAAAAAATCTTTGTCTGACTAGATACATTTTGTGCATAGAAAAATTGTAGAAAACAACCTGCTGACCCAACTCCAACTACAACAGGAACAAACACCACAAAACAGTATCAGATAAATATCAGTATCAGATAAGAAAACTTTGCTAATCTTTATTGGTTTTTGACTTTGCTAGGTAAAACTTTCTGAAGGTCACAACTGACTGAAAAAAGTTATTTAAGTTGTAAGGGTATGTAGAAAGGACATCTGCTCCTTTACGCATATCTGGCCAAGGACTTTTTCTAATACACACAAAAAAGAAAAAATACTAATTAAGGGGGGAATTGATAGGAACGAAGTCTGTTCAGTCATGCTAATCAATGAGGACATGCGAGAATATAGGAATGTTTATTACAACAGAGTTATCTGATTGAGATCTTCTATGTTGAGAGAAAGAGACCAGAAAATCCTCTTCAGTTGTAGTTATTGAAAAGGAAAGAGATGAAATCTGTGAACTTTGGTTCACAAGGTTGTTTGTGTGTAAGTATCTGGATTGTTATGACAAGAAGAAGGGGAAATGATTAGCTAAATGCTGAGACACAGACCTGACAAAGCAAAAATGGAGACAATCTTAAGAAACAAATCTTCCAGTCACACTAGCTGATGAGCTATCAGAATACAGATGCTACTTCCAGGAAGATCAAACTGGACTTCTGAACAGATAAGATAGTGGACCTGGGGGGTGGGCCAGGCTGGGACTGGAGAATCTGCAGGGTTCTGCAAATCCATGGATAGTGCGGAGGAGGGAAGTTGTAAATTGAGAAGTAAATAGGTATGGTAGGTAAAAAAGTCGATTAAAAGACTGTTCACAAATAAAATGTTGCCAGTCTGTACATTCGTCTGTGCCTTGATCACTGCAGTATGTCTTGTCTTCTTTAGATTCTCATTAAATCTTAACTACCTGTGCATTCACATTTCTCTCCTATGTGTTTGTGTGCTGCAAAGACTGTATGCCAGCTACTCAATAGGCCTGTTTGTGTATGTGAAAAGGTTGGTATCAGCTCCTGGAGTCAGACCTGGGGACTGAGTACCCATGGCCTGTGGTGACAGCACCATTCCATATAATGGAATGGGGGTCTTAACATCAACAGCTAAGGGAGTAATAGCTCTCTGGATCTGCAAATCCAGATTCTTGTGCTAAGAAAACAAGTTACTAGGGGACCAGAATGGGTGAACTAGGTGCCAGACACTGGAGTGAGACTAAGTATAGAGCTTTCAGACTGTGGTGCCTGTTACTGGAGCAAGTGAGGTCCTCTGCCTCCAGCCACTGGGACAGGAATGGTGTGCGTTCTCAAATCAGCTACTGGGAGTGAAATGGGCGATCATGACTGAAGTGCATAAAGGGCTCTCATCCTTCGTGTGAGTGCTGTATGTTTGCAGCAAACTTCGAGTTGGACTAGACAGCAAGAAGAAAATATGTGAATCTGCTAAAGGAACAGGGAACTGGTTGAGTTTGCTGGATGGATAGAGTGGCTGAGCCAGATGGACAGAGGGGCTGTGCCAGTACTCAGGGACCCAGGCAAGGGTGCTGGACAAACAAGGTGGGCAAGGCAGGTACTTGTGATTGTTTATGTTTTTGTGAACCATGACTGTTGTATGCATGTCTGCAATAGGGAAGTTCTATCATTACCAGCTGGATAGAAGGGACCTTGGCTATCTGTGTCTTTGTTTCTCTTGAGCCCATCGTGTACGTGCTGTTGATCTGAAGGCAGTCCTTTGCTGCAGCAGTATGTGTGATCCACCATACCAGAGTAATGTGTATTTCTTTGTCTCTGCTGTCCCACTAAATTGAAGCATAAACTTCCATCTATTTCTTTTTACAGAAAGTTTACTGCAAGCTTTCATGGGCATAGGACTGAATCAAGATAGAACTAAAGTTTCATTGCTTAGACTGTAATGACTTTATAGCAAATATTCTATTGTCATTTGAATTTCTTTTGCTCAATTTTAGTTTGAACTTAACCAACACTGTGTTCTGCAGCTATTATTTTTACAGCTTATATTTCAGGCCAAATATAAAAACTAAAGATTTCCAATTGTGTTTTAAATAATAACATGATATTATCTCAATAATTGAAGAATACCTAACATTAATATTTATAATGAAGTTTCTGAAAATATTTAAATAAAGTGAAGAGTGATGATACGGCCACCTTCTCCAACTGCTCCAACCCATGACTAATGCTCCTGACACAGGCCCAGCCTAATGCCTGGTGACCTGAGGTCTCTGCCCAGGCTTGGGGATGCCACTGCTGCTTTTCCCTTCATCAGTTCAGCCAGTTGCAAAGCTGAGCACCTATCCCAGAGACACAGAAGGCAGAAAACTCATTCATAGAGATCTTCAAAATAAGATCATAGGTATCTTGGTCAAATCTGAGAGCTGATGCTGCTTTGACTGGAGAATTAAAAAAAAAAATAAACACAAAACTCAAGGTTTTTTCCAGTCTGAATTATTCTGAATCTATGATAACTGCAAAGAACATGTTTAATATATTAAGAATCTCCACATTTTTTACATTCTGTCATACGTTTATTGTTATTGTAGCTCAGCTTATTTTAGGGCTTTATCTACAGTGTCATTTGTGACAGTGGAAAAACTGTCAGCCTTTATCTGCAGCTTTAAGTATTTATACTGCAGAGATAACACCAAAGAAGATAGCGCAGTACTGTACAAAGCAGCAAAACTAGCTCTGGTCCTGGAAACTAGCTTATGATATGCTATGCCCATAAAAATTGATCTTTTCTGCTTTGATGTATCAATCCTGCTTCTGGCTGTAGAGCTTTCTCAGGTCATAGTAAGTTCACCATATGGCACTGTCTCACAAGAGGTAGACACGCCTCCTATAGGTTATCTGTTCTGACCTTTTGTTTGCTCAGAAGAGAAGAAACTTTTTGCAACATTGAAATCTTAATGAGAAAACAGTAGATAAGACATTATAGTTAGTGTTGTTGTTATAAAAAAAAAAAAGTTAATGAAGATTAGTTCTTGACATCTGTATAATTAAGCTTTAATGACAAATTAATTTAACAGAGGAGGATGTGAAGAAGGAGAATGAACAGGTAAATCTCTTCAAAATCTCAAATTTTATTTAAATATAGACCTGGCTTTTGTTTTATTTTAAATAGATAAGAAACATTTGCAAGGTTAGATACAATTATCTAGTTGGTGTAACAACCAAAAGAAGTGAAGTCAGTTTGAAAACGAATGAAAATCTTTTTCAATGTGCTGCAAAGTATCATGGGTTTTAGAGAACAGCAAAGACAATTGAGAGGATAAAAATTCTTTTAAAGGAGAGTTAACCTAGAGGAGGGAAAAATAGGAGTCACACAAAGGAACTGAATAAAATATATAATGATATACTCACCAGCCAGAAAAAACACTATATTCATATGATCCTTTGACTTTAGTAATCACTGCAAAGCATAAATTCTCATTTAACTTTGATTAATGTTCATATCTTTTAAGGCAGAATGCTAATTCAGACAACCTTATTGTTTTCTTTTGTGTTTAGCACTATTTCTTACAAATGGTTTAGAAGTTCAAACATAACACTGACTCTAAATTAGCCTTATATATTATGAAAAAGAATTTGAGCACTATATATGTGAAGTTAAAAATTAAATTTGTGACTATGCAGAAATCGCATCCCATTTTATTTCCAGGGATACAATGCATCTAAAATTTTTCATAAAAATTTTCACTTTGAATCAGAATCTTTGTACTGAATTAAGGTATCAATTTTATATAGTATCCATTTTTTTTTTTTTGAAGAATATCTTTCTTTCATTTTACTATTATATTTTAATAGCTGTGGCTAAATAACACATTAAAAAAAATCTCACCTGAAGATTGATACTGATTGACAAACTTTTTCTTCATTTTCTCCAACACAAACCAAAATCAAACCCTCAAACACCTCATCAATACAATATTATTAATACAAAGTTTCATTTCAGAGGTGGTTGTCCCAGTTACTTTCTGCTTAGAAAATGCTCATTTTGAAATGTGTTTGTAAAAATTAAGTGGAATAAATCACATAAAAACAGAAGACATAGATGTACTTTCCTATAAACTTTTCTAAACCTGTTATCAAAAGAGGATATATAAAGCATCTCTGAAAATTACAATGTACCTCATTAGTTGGTGTCTACAATACTATTTATATTTAGAAATATTTAGTTTTAAGTACATAAAAACTATATAATTTTGAAGTGATTCTAAAAGTTCCAATGAATAAATGTAAAAAGGTGATGGAAGAAGTTCTAAATATTTGAAATCATTGTCTGTATTAGAATTTACTATATAAAAGAGTCTATAATTTTCATTTATATATGTTCTTTCCTGCAAGTTCCAGAGAAGATATCTTGCAATATCTTTAAAATTAAATAATAAATTTGAAAACAGTATAAATGTTTTCTAACTCTACATTGTTTATTTTAGTGAATGGTACAATGCCTTAGAATGTAAATATTTTTATACAATAAGAATTTACACAATAATTAGTTTTTTATTTTCCAATTTGGAATTTCAATTATTAGGAGTTCATTCAAAAGTATATTATTATTCCATTCACTGTAGTATAATATATTACTATATAAATTAATATATTCTCAGAATCAGAGAATCACAGAATTGTACAGATTGCAAGGGACCTCTAGAGATCACTGAGTCCAACCCCTTGCCAAAGCAGGCTCCGTAGACCAGGTTGAACAGGTAGGCAACCAGACAGGTCTTGAATATCTCTAGAGGAGGAGACTCTACCACCTCCCTTGGCTGTCTATTCCATCACCCTTACTGTGAAGAAGTTTCCATGTACGTTTGTGTGGAACTTCCTATGCATCAGTTCGTGACCATTTCCCCTTGTCCTATCACCATACACTGCTAAGAACAGTCCCTCCTCATCTTTTTGCCTCCTTAGACATTTACAGATGTGGATCAGAACCCCTCTGAGCCCTTTTTTTTTTTTTTTCAAAAAAGTCCAGCCCTCCTCTGGACTCTTTCAAGATGGTTCCTGTCTTTTTTGTACCGGGGAGCCCAGAACTGGACACAATACTCCAGGTGAGGCTTGACTGTGACAGAGAAGAGGGGGAGGATCACCTCCCTCCACCTGCTGGCCACACTCTTCTTAATGCACCCCAGGATCCCATTGGCAGTCTTGGCTACCAGGTCACGCTACTGTCTCATGGCCAGCCTGTTATACATCAGGACACCCAGGTCCCTCTCCTCAAAGCTCCTCTCCAGCAGAAGAGCCCCCAGCCTGGACTGGTGCATGCAGTTATTCCTCCCTAGGTGCAAGACTCTACACTTGCTCTTGTTAAATCTCATCTGGTCCCTTTCTGTCCAACTTTCCAGACATTCTCGGTCTTGTTGAATGGCAGCACAGCCTTCCTGCATGTCAGCCATTCCTCCCAGCTTTGTATCATCAGCAAACTTGCTGAGGGTGGATTTTATTCCCTCATCCAGGTCACTGATGAAGATGCTGAACAGGACCAGACCCAGCATTGACTCCTGAGGAACACTGCTAATTACAGGCCTCCATGTGAACTCTGTGCTGCCAGTCACAACCCTCTAAGTTCTGCCAGTCAGACAGTTCTCAACCCACCTCACCATCTACTTATCTATTCCACACCTCCTCAGGTTTGTTATAAGGATGCTGCGGGAGATAGTGTCAAATGCCTTGATGAAATCAAGGTAGACTACATCCACTGTTCTCTGTCTGTAAAGTTCAGTATCTTTTCTTAGAGATGCAAGGTGCAACATGTATGTATTACAACAGTATGTATGTAGACAACATGTATTGTATTACAACAGTAATGTCACTTATTATTATTCACTTAAATGCACATACAGTATTTATTTTGTCAATTGTATTTCCTCAAAAGCATAATAGAGTGGGTTTTTGTTTGTTTGTTTGTTTGTTTTGTTTTGTTTTTGTTTTTTGTTTTGTTATACTAGGAATGTGTGTTGTCACATTGCACCAAATCAGAAAGCAAGGTAAGATAGAACTTAATTGAACATTTGTTCAGTAACCTCATTTTATAATATTTTCTATCAACACATGAGAAAAGTAGTTCTAAGTTCTACCTTATTAAAAAGCTTTCTGTGCACACTAGTTGGTAATAGATGAGTAAGTCCCAGAAACTGTGTGCATATCTACTGACTAATTTGTTCAGATCTGCTCTCTAGTGATGAGTCAACATGCTAACAGGCAGAGTAAGTGCCCATTCTAAGTTCTCTTATTCGCCCAGACAGTGTGACTGCATGTAGAATGTTTGCTGGGTCTGGTAGCTGTTGAGCCTTCCCTGATCAGTGACCATTTGTTACAGATGGTCGCTGATATCAGCCAAAACATTGCCAGCAGCTTTTCTAGCAAACTAACATTTTAGGAAAACACAGAAAACTATGTCCCACTCTCTTGAAAGACCAACTTGCAAGAACAGTTTACAAGCTTATTGAATCTCAATTCTGAATCTCTGACATGGGCAAATGCTAGCAAGAGGGAAAAGAAAAAAAATAGAAAGGTTAGTGCTGCAAAATTTCATAACTTACAGCAGGATAGAACCTCGATGATTTAAAAATTTGGAATTGATTGACTTTCACTTAAAATCCTCTTACAGGTAAAGAAGCAAACAAACAATATACCTGTTAACAGTGGTAGCTGTACTAGTAATAGCAGTATTGCAAAACTCAATCTATTTGCAAATGACTAAGCCACTGTGAGACATCATCAGTTACTGAATGCTTAGAGTAACTATGATTTCTTACTGATCTTGATATGAAAAGATTTAATGAAACTGTTGGAGTTGGTTCTGGTTACTGACAAGAATCTCACTTTGGGTATCTTTCAAAAGGATTGGAAATTGCATTGTACATTCTCTTCTGAATAGAATGAGGAAAATACAGTCCTAAAGTCTTTCCATGTGATTTATTTTAAACCAGCTATAGGCATGTTCTTAATTATATAATGCTTGTGTAATTTGTTTCATTTATGCAGAGTATGGTTTGTCTTATTTTTTCTAGGATGTTCAGTATCTATTTGATTGTATATTTGTGTAATGAATTTCTATTTTCTTCAAGATATAAATAAAAAACCAAGAATATAAATAACTGACAAAAAATAAAAAAAAATGTTCTTCCTCAAACTATACTTATGAATTAAAGGCATTTTTTTTGAATTCCATTTCTATTTGTCTCATTGTTTAATTATTATTCATTTAAGAAAAAACACAATTAATTCAAGAAAAACTTTGGATTTGTTGCATGATTTCAGAATTATGGTCTGACCATCTCCAGTTATGGTTGACATACAGAACAGAGGGATAGGAAGTAAAAAATATCAGTGCTGTCACAGTAAAATGCAAAGAAAAAATCATTTAAACATAGATTTTTGAAAGGAAAGAACAATATTAATGGCAGTTATAAACCCTACAAGGCAGGAAAACAGTTGGAATATTATAAACAGTTCTGCAATTAATTAGCATACAAACATCTGTATTTCACTGTGTATAACATGGTATAAAGACTGATGAATTACAGATTCCATCTAATACTGCATGCATTTTATTTAAGTTACAAAAAACATCTTGAGGTTTTTTTTACTTTTGTGTTTGTGCATTCACCACAGTTGTTTTTTTATAATTAATTGAACTAACTGAAAATGTATTAAATATTGATAGTTCAATATGTATTTTATTTATCTATTTGCTGTATAATTGCGTTTTTTTAATATAATGATATGTGTACATTTATTAATGAGATTACTAGTTGCCATAAAAATATGTTAAACATACTCAAAATAATAAGTTGTTTACAGAATAGAAATAACACTTTGAACAGCATTACTTCTGTCAAGCACTGCTAATGCTAACATTTGCGCCTAGATCTCAGCCCTCCCTTATGACATACATTCTTACTCAGTATCAAAGAGGCTGCTCCCATTGTTTGTTATCCCTTAGTGATTTGTCTTCATTTTTAAGCTGAAAAAAAAAGGACTAACAGTTTCTAAAAGAACACATCTGAAGTTTTAAGCTTGCACTACATTTTAATTCACCTTATTTTAGCAAAAGCTGTGTATGGGACTAAAAGATAAGAATGTTCATGCACTGGATCAGAGCAAGGATATATCTTTGTCCATATTGTGTTTGGAAGGGTAGACATATACACAGAACCACTAGGCAAAATCAGTTTCATTAGCTATGTCTTCTAATACCATTTCTACCTTCAGAATTGACTTAATTGGTGCTGAACCCAAGCAGATTGCCAGAATTCATTACATTCCCTAGCACAGCTTTCCATAGAATGATTGCCTTCTAACTACTACCTTCTGCTTTAGACTTGTCTCCTACTGACTTCTCCTCAAGAAGGACAGAAGTATCATTTAATTTGAAAACTTAGATTTTACATTATAAATATGATATTTTGTTAACCAAATACAGCATAACAAAGAAGTAGATTGTACAGCAAATCAAAAGGTTTCCTTCTACCTTGTCTTAACCAGTCTATTTTGGCTTAATGATAACATCTGAAGGTGAACGGAAATTCCCTTTTCCTTAAAAGTAACTGTGTTCAGATTTTATATTTGCAAATGTACATATATGTGTTTGGGAAGGGACGTCTGAGGTGCCAGAGAGAGAAAACTGTAAGTGGAAGTGATTGCCTTGCAGTTTTGAAGATTTTCACATGACCAGAGGTCTATCCACAGTTTAAGATCAAACCAAAGTCATATCTCAGAGGAAACAGGAGAGAAACTTATCTACAAAACAAGAAGGAAAATTCTGTTAAGTTTGCTCAGCCCAGAAAGCTACTGGAAATTGTTAGACTGAAAAAAAAAAAAAAAAAAGAAGAAAAAAGAGTTCATGCAATAGCACAGTGAGATAAAGAAATTTTCATATATAATGCTTTCAATCAAAGAGTTATCCTTATTCATCTCGTTCTCTTTCACAGTATTCGTGTTCTGATAAAATATTCACTGTTTTGACTGAAAGTATTCTTAGCTTTCTGCTGTTCTTAGTTCACAAAAACAGTGAGGCGTGATTGCATTTAAGTTAGCATGCTTTAGAGAGAGTGAGGAAGGAAGAGATCTAGAAATAATTTTGAGTCTAACTTTACAGTGTGCCACTCTTGTTAGTCACGTAGTCTATGACTACTTGTCAATGGTTTATGAGCTGATTTGGCCTGGTTCCATGACTAACGGGGTGGGGAACCCACAGACCCCCACCCTGGGAAAAAGGGGAAGGTGGAGAAGGGAGAGGCTAGGGAGAAGGGCTTAAAAACAAAACAGCTGCAATGATCTGAGGAGGAAAACTAATTTACTAAATCAGATACTGGAATGCAAAATAACATAATATAAGGCAATGTAATTAAATTGAAGCTAATAAATCAAATAAAATGAGAGTGTTCGAATCTGAAGGCCTTACTCTAAAGCTGAAGGTGAGGTGGCTAAGGAACCTCCACTGCTGAGATGACCAGCAAGATAGGAAATCTTGGGACTTGTGTACAATTTTATCTTTCCCTCTATGTGGAATATGGGAATACAAAGTCCTCTGAGGTATGTAGTTCTTCTCCTCTGAGAACCAGGTACATGGAAATTCAGCTGTCCACAGAACTGGAGTATTAACTCTTTAACTCCCAGTGCCTAACATGATGTTATGATGTGGAATACCTATTACAAAAAATCATAAAACCAGGACACAACTTGTGAAATTAGTGTAAAACAAAAGGATTGGATAGACCAAAACAATCAAGATGGAGAGTCTGATTAGCAAAGTATTTCATTTCTGAGTAGATATTTTGGACTCAAAGCCCACTTGCAGCTGAATCACATTAGGTGTAAACATAAAGTATATCTTCTACACTGATTTCCTCTAAAATAATGCCAGTTCCTTTTCTAAGACATGTTCTACATTTAACTGAAACAGTTTAAGCAGGGTCTGACATCGAGTTGATTTGCTTCCGCCCCTACTGGTAAGCTAGGCTAGATCTTTAATTCAGACATATTCATGTAATGAATATTTATGCTTTATGCTCTTGAAAATGTAGTCACTTCTTCCTTCAGTGTGCAAGTTAGGTGGGGCTATCCCCCTTGTACCTGGCATGTGTGTGCAGTGCTTAATAAACATACCTGCTTTATAACTACTCTGGTTAAGGAGTTTGATTCTGCAAATCAGTAGCAATGAAAGCTAAGATGTTCATGTAGTTGGTGATTTAATACCAAATGGGCAGCTAAGCAACCACCATGCTATTCCTACACTATTTGTCCTCAAAATGACAGGAGGAGAAAATGTGATGAAAAAAGCTCATAGACTGAGAAAAGGACAGAGAGATCACTCACCAGTTACTGCCAAACAAAACAGAATAAGGGACATTAATACATTTCATTTCTGATTGATAACAGTTTAGAGCAGTGACAACTAAAAGCAAAAGTGTAAACAAGTTCCTCTCCATTCACTCTTTTCTTTCTCCACCTCCAGAGCATAGCAGGGGAACAAGGAATACATACCACAGTCGATTCATAACATTTCTTCTCTACTGCTCTCTCTCTTCCACTGTTCCTGAGTATGGTCCCTCCCATGTGTTGCAGCTCTTCTCAAATTGTGATGAGCTTCCCACAGGCCATAGTTTTTTCAGGACAGCACCATGAGATCCATCCTACAGGAGTAAACAGCTCCAGCATGGGGCCCCCAAGGGCAGCAGTTCCTACCAGACTTCCTCCTCCACTGTAGGCATTCTATCCATGAGCTGCAGCTCTAATCCATAATCTTCTTCTGCAGTGTTTCTTCATGAATGGCAACTTCTTTCAGACCATATTCACCAGTTTCAGCGTGGGCTGCTCCTCAAGCTGCAGTGAGGATACCTGCTCTGATATGATTCCTCATGAGCTGCAAGGGGACAGCCTGCTCCACCACGGGCCTCTCCTGGTCTGCAAGGGAAATTTACAGGGCCTAGAGTTCCTCCTGTCCTCCTACACTGGGCCATGGTGTCTGCACGGCTGTTTCTCTAAAATTTTCTTACTTTTTTCTTCCATCTGCTGCTGCTCAGAACAAAAAGACAATGAATAAGTGAGCAATAGAAGACTGAAAGGAGGAGTAGGAGTTATTGACAAGTTATGAAGAAAGACTCCTATTGACTGATAATAGTTTAATATGGATGCCATATGCAAACTGAGACAACTTTTTTACAATTAAAGAACAACATGTACTGTAGCATAGCTATAAATCATCATCTCCATACTGCTAAAAGCAAAATATGAAGTCTGCTTCAAATGCCTCAAGCTACTCCAATATTTACTTTTCCCCATTCTGGAGAAATGTGCCTCTGCTCATTATTTGGAAAATTAAATTGTTTGTGGAATTGCTGAAAAATATACTTCTTTATATCATCAGAGGAACTTGAAAGGCAGCTTCTTAAAATAAAAATTACCATATATTCATTAGACTTCATACAGGCTTCATCAGTTACTGCAATCTCTTCTGTCTGTGTTCTACTCAATTTCTCCTTCACCCCAACATTCTCCACCCAGCTACATCCTTTTCATAATCATCACCTGCTAGTCTTTATCTTCTATAGTTCATAAAGCTATTTTTTCCTATGTTTTGCAACCCTCTCTCTTTAATGTTTTTTCATTCTTTCCCATAGTAGATAGCTCTCATCTAACAACATCTCTTGTTAAAAACTTCTTCTGTTCCCAATTGTTCATTCTAATGTATAGGTGGTATAATTCCATGTCCAAATTCATAACTTCCTCTTAAAATATATATATTTTTCTAGCATTTAATATTCATTCTTTTATCTTTCTATTCTTCCAGTTATCTGTCAGAATTTCCCTTGTGCTTATCCTTGTTATTGAAGTATCATCTTAAATTCAGAAATTTTTTTATCTTTTAAATTAACCCTATATGTATATATTTATGAAATGACTAAGTCTTGATCCTGTGTCACAATAAACAAACAGGTAAGAAATCTGCTGAAATAAAATGTGAGTTTCTACATATGATATGTCAAACATGATTTTTCTGTATTACATTTTCTCAAAAGTTTTTGAGATTTATGACTTTTCTCATAACTCATATCTTCACAGACTTTCAGTGTGCTAAATGCCCAGTCTCAGATGGGGCTGTGAAAAAATCATATTTTTTGCTCATTCCAAACCTTACTGAGTATATTTTGAGGGTCCTTCCACATCTTCAGGACTTTGCAGTATCCTAATCTATCATATGCAAGAACTTAAAACGATATTTATGGTAAACTTTCAGACTAATCTGGTCTTCACAAAAATATGTTCAATTAAGAAAGATTAGAGAGTACTTTCCAAGGAAAATTAAGCAACTCTGAGCTAAATGTAATACTTCACAAATTTCAGTTACTGCATATTAATTGTTTTTTAACTTTATGTAGGAAAATATGTTCCAGAATATTTAGTTAGCCTCAACATCTTAATTAATTAATTTTGATAGTTATCATCCACTCAGAATGAATCTGTATTCATTCTATTCCTTATTTTAAGCTTTTGTAAACCTCAGCTTCATGCTTCTTGATGCTCTTTTACTCTGTGGAAATGAATTACTTTCTTCAGTATGCAGATCTGCTCATCAATTGAAAGGCTGATGTCATCTTTTTAATCTTTCATATCTGGACTTTATACTTTCATTTCTGTCCTTCAAAAAGGCATAATTATTCCTAATAAATTACAATGAGTAGTTCTGATGAAAACCCAGACTACCAAGTAAAACCACATTCAGTTCTCAATGAAATAAGTATGACATTCGTAATTGTCTTCTCTAGCAGCAGAATTCTCTGTTTTCTTTAGAAAATTATGTATATACATACCTTAAAATTGTTAAATATTTATTTATTATGTTTTCTAGTGTTTCAACATAGCTGTCACATTATAGTATAAAAATTTAGACAGCATTCACTATTTTAGAAGTAGAAAATTATGGATGATGCAAGTAGATACCTTTATCTTTGTAAATTCTTTCTTTTCATGGCAACTGCTCATAACTGTCATAACAAGGGAAAGCCTTGGCCACATTGGCCCTGGCCTTGTCTTCTGTCTGCTGTGGTTCACCAAGTTTTGGTCCCAGATTCACTCTGAACACCTTGTGTCCTTGCTTATACCCAGCCCTTGCTTCACCCCCATGATCTTGAATGGCCACCCTTGGGCTGGATCTGATTCTGGACATTACCCATCCATTTATCCCTGTCCCAGCATAGCCAGGGAATTTGTCCCCGGGAAAGTGTCTGATACCCAGAGGTGGATCTGCTGTAATGCTTCATCCACACTGCTCCTTTCTGGTGCAGTGAAACAGGCCCTGGCTGCCAGGTCTTACTCTAATGGACCCTGGAAAACCCTCATCACTCACAGCATGCTAGTCCATGTGGAGCTGTCAGCCTTCACTGCTTACATGCAAGAAGATGCCGTATTTTAGGGAATGCACTTAGAATGATTTGACCACTGTAATTATATGATGAGAAAACAAAAACTGCAAAGTGTTACGTAGTTTAAGTAGAAGGATTAAAAGGGAATTACATTTTTTTCCACTTTGATGGGTAGGTTCTTTTCTCCAGTCTTCTGAGTTTCAGTGCTTTCTTGGGCTGATAAAGTCCTTTCAAACCCTTCTCGAATCACTGTGGGACTTGATTATGAATCTCTCACAAGCTAGCCCTGTCTCCTCTCATCTACCACCTTCTGCTCCTGCTGCAAGTATCTCCTTTCTCTTCCACTGACTGCCTCTTCAACCTGTCATGCACAAGTTTTTTTTAAGCATCTCAATGAAGGTGCAATACTTTCCTCTATTTAAAGGAATGCTCTTGATCTGGATGTATCAGTCAAGACAAGGCAAGTCCCAGCTGCCTAGCTTCCTTCACCTTTGTTATGCAAAATACAAAACCAATTAGGAGAACTGGAATAAACAAGTTTAATAGCTTTATCATACATCACGCTCTGCATCAATTCTCATTCTCAGAAGAGGACATTAAACTGCACTGAGCTGTAGTACAATTACTCTCTGATGAAACAACTAATTTGTTTTGCATTCTTGGAACAATTCATTTATAGCCAGTTTAGTCTGCAAAGTAGACATGGGCAAGGAACACAAATCTTTTCATGGGTTCCTATTAAAAGCTTTATAGGTTTCTAAAGGATATCTGTCTGTCCCTCTTTTAAGTTTAAACTCTGAATAATAATAAAAAATAAATAAATAAAAATACATTAGCAAAACTTTACTGAGAAATGATGTGTTACTATAAGTTGGAGTAGAGCATATTCTTTTCCCCTAGTACACAATGTACATCTTAAAGTCTGTTTAATGATCCTATAGTATAATAGTTATTTTGTTTTTCTTTCATGTTTTTTATCTGGCTTTCTAAAAAAATGAGACTTAAACTTCTACCCTGTGCTTATTTTCTTGTCTTTGATAATAAATCCTGTATTTATTTTCCAGCTGAAGCCATTATTTTACAGATCTAAAATACATACTACAGTTTCATTTTCCTTCTTCACTACCATTTTTATGTCAGCAGGTCACTGCTGATCACCTGAGCACATTCCCTTATCAGTATTTTGTAAAACTAAGAGGACATTTTGCAGCACATGAAACTGATTTTTTTTTGTTGTTGTTGTTTCAATTTTAATCCTGATATAGAAGAAACTTCTGAATATTATGAGGGCTTTCTTAGATAGACATGCATATTTAGTCTAAATCCAGAAAGAATTAAAACTCTAGAAATAGAAAAGAGAATATTAGCTTTAGAAAGTTTTATTTCTTATCAAATGTAAAGTTCTGTTACTCTTCTCTCATCCTTTATTTTCTCTAAATATGCTATGTTCTTTTTATATAATATAAATTGTTAAAAGCTTATAATTATTAGTAGCTGTGCTTTTTTTTTATTTTTATTTATTTCCCAAAACATTTATCCACATACATGTGAGGGTAATTTAAGCTAACATATTCATTAAAAAGCAATAACTGGTGAAAAATTATTTGAAATTGCTTTTTGATATCTCTAGCCTATTGTCAAAATTATGCCTTAACTGCAGCAGTTATCTGGCATATGATGCTTAAACAGCATAGTTTTTTCATTAAATAGAAAATGAAAACCTTCACAGCACATTTATATATTGGTAAGAAACCTGAGAGCCTTACACTTGCAGGATGTTTCTGGTCAAAATCTACCTTAAAATTTCTAAGAAAATGACATACTGAAGCATGAAATGTTAAATGCAACACCTTATCTGAGTAGCTTGCTTCATAACAGCACTTCAGCTCATACCAAAAAAAAAAAAAAAAAAAAAAAAGTAGTTTTAAAATATGTACATTTTATTTCTAGTCTGCATTAGCACATTTATCTCAAACATTTGGTTTTTCTGAGGTGACAGTGCTTGCCATGCATATGTCAACTCTAATACTTTGCAGATACTGTGGATGTTGTTATTGCCATGCTATTGCTCAGTCTAGGTCACCTTTTGTTATCAGCTCTTTTAAAATGTGCTGTTAACTTGACAAAGACCTTGCAGCCTTATAAACTTTTTTACAGGGATATATTAACAGCAAGCTTTTTATAGCTTAGGTAATATCACAGTCTCCTTGATAAGTTATAGGGGTACCAATCAAAACTACACATCTAGAAAGAAGTCTACTTGAAAAGCAACCTCACTGTTTGACTTGTATTATTCTAAAGATGTAAATACAGGGGTTTTCTTGTTATTCATATCTTTGCTGGTTTTTGTTGTTGTTTTAGTTACTTCATTCTTATTTGGTTCCTCATAATGTTACAAAACATATGCATGGGTGATGAACCAGACAGCTACAAATGCCCAATATTTTTCATACAATTTTTTTTTGCTTTTTGTTCATGTGTGTTTTGTTGTTGTTGCTGTTTTGTTTCATTTTTCTCCTGTAGATTTCTTCAGTTCTTATTGCAATTTTTTTTTGAAAGAAACACCACAAATACTGAGAATAGAAGTATAACTACCCGCATTGAATTATCATTTTGCAAAATACATCTGTAACCATTTAGATGGCTAGGAAATAGCTTCTGAAGTGACCATTATTGTTGTGACTACTAACTACATTATATTTGGGTGATACACAGAGACCCATGGGCTGTAGCATTGAATCCCTTCATCATACATTATCAATGTTTCATAATCAAGTCCACTAAACTATGGTATATATGAAATTTTCTTTACCAAAAACTAAGGAAATAAATGGAGAGCACTGTCAGGTATACAAACTACAATATTACTATTGATTGCATACTGCTAAAATATGATAGTCCAGATTTTCATTTTCCACAATAGCTAGAAGTATCCTACTTATTAATATATTACTGTTCTTTGCTTCTCACAAAGCTATTTTTCCTTGTAATAAATTGATCTAAAAAAATTGTAATCATAATGCATCAAAAAAATTACTCACAAGCTTCACATATAAGTTGTCAGTTTGAAGCATTAGAATAGATAGATTTAATCATTAATAATGTAATCTGAATTTTTAAAAGCCTATTTGCAGTAAGTATATCATTATTGCTTCATAATCTTAAAATTGAAATGTATTCTATATTATCTCCTATTAATTTTAATTTAAAATTAGATAACATGCTATGCTTAGTTAATATTGGGGAACATAATTAACCTCTATATGGTTAATATCTTTCTCAGCATTCTAGTCTAAACACATTGGAGTTATGTAATTACATTCAATTATAAAATAACAAAATAGATGTTTTTATTATATATTGATTACAACAGAATCCTATGTGGTTTCTCCAAAACTACATAGCATATGTATTCCTAAGCAAGAATTTTGAAGCTTGTTATTCTCTGAAATAACAATTACTAAAAGTGATCGACTTAACAAAAAATATGTTCAGCCTATTAATAAGTGTGACTGATCTAGAAACAATGCAAAAAAAAAAAAAAAGGTGGTTTCTAAAATTAGATGGGTGTTCTTTAAAATTTTTTAATTTCAGATAATAGGAAAATATCAAGAGGAAGCATATACAACATTAGCATTTGATAATATAGTAAAGAATAAAATTAAGAACATACAGTTATATCATTAAAAGATATATTCTTCATTTAATTCTTTATTTTTTCAACATAAAAGATTCTCTACTGTACTGTACTGATGTTTTATGAAGATGCTGTTTTTTATTTTAACTAAAATATTCATCAAATATTGATGTTAGCATTAACTTAAACTTTCCTGTGAAGTCAATGAGATTTCTTTAAAAATGACTCTGATCATTAGGAATTTACAACTAACAAATATGTGTTGATTTGTTTTCATTAAGTTTTCATTAAGCTTTAAGCAAGAAATTAGTAGTGCATTCAGAGTAAAGAGAATAATCAATATTTACTATTTGAAGGAAAAGACTTTATAGTTTCAAAATAATTCACTATTTGTTACAATGGCCATTTTCTAAGACACTGAGAATTTTTAGTGGCCACTGCTGTTAAATTCTTCATCAGAAGTTTGATTTATATTCATTGTAGGCTAAGCTCTTTTCAGATGTTTCAGCTCTCACTTTTGGATTTCATACTGGGACAAGTCATAGATCACACAGGTCATAACAAGGAACAGTCACTTTGTTCTGACTTAGGCACTAAAAATGGCTCACAGCTGAGCTGTACGTGTTTGTAAAACTGAATCACCATTTTTGTTTCAGTGCCAAAAGTGGAAACTGCCACATATTGGATACAGTCAGTGGCAACACAATAAATTTCTATCTAGGCAAAATTAAAGTTAGTTTTATTAAGAAAAAGAAATATTTTATGTTTTATGATATTTATTCGTTTATTTATGAAAGAGAGCAATTAGGAAACAGAATGATAATTATTAGCTGAAGAACCAAGCCTATTCCTTTGCCTGACAGTGAGGAGGGAATAGAAATCTGCAATTATTGAGATGGTATTCCTTCCTCTGCAAAGTCAGTCATTTTGTTTTACATTGTCACTCTTTGCTTAGTGACAGCAGGAGTTAATAAAGAAAACCTACAATTAAATTAAGCAATGCATTTAATAGTAGTGAGAGCAGCAAACATAATATATAATACTTGTCTATTACAGGGAGACTTACCAGAAGAGTTGTAAGGAAAAAATGTAATTCCAGTTGTATAATTACATTTTCTTATTAAATAAAAAGAGATATATAGATTTGAGTAACGATGACTAAAAAAGTGTCACCTTTCCTACGGTGATTTTTTCTTTTTTTGTATTTTATTTTGTTGTTCTTTTGTCATTTTTTCCCCTGGCAGTTTCAGAAATCTTTATTTAAAAGATGAGCAGATATCTAGATTTTCCTGAGCATGGAAAATGTGACTGTTAAATCCAGGGTCGTGTGGAAGAGAGAGTGTCCTCAGTCAAAATCCAATAAACTGCAATCAATCCTTTCAATTGTGTAATAAAGGCTTGAGAAAACAAAGCTTTGCCACCAAAATGTGACATTGTTTTCCATTAAATAATGAAGTAGTTACAGCTACAGTAATCCGTTGTCAAATAATAGTAAGGGTAATTCTCTCATTATCTTATGTTATTGCATTTTACTGAAGTACTTGAAACACTAGAAAAGAACGTACTGAAATCATGGCAATTGGTATGTAACAGGATTTTCCTTTGCAATGAGAGCAAAAATTATTTGCTCAGTTTCAATACTTACTGGTTACAAAAGTGTCTGTCATTTATTGTAATAAGTGCTGCTCTGAAAATCGCACCAGAAACTACAGATTATATATGCTACTCTGCACACTGAGGAACATGGAGGAATTAAAACAAAAACAAACAAGTTCAGAAAACCTCTTAAATAAGAAAGGGAAGTGATTAGAGTACAATACTTCAATGAGGTATCTGAAATTCTGTAAAAAATCTTTCATGAAAGTCATATATCTGTGAAAAGTATTTATCTTCCTATTTTAATCCCTACTACCTCCTAACTGTTAATGGAACAACAGTACTCAACATTCAATTCCATTGTCTCTATTTGCATGTTCTTTTGTGGTTTTGGATTTGTAAACTTTAGTCAGCTGCCTACCAAAAGGACTCCTCTTGTCTATCTCAAAAAAAACAATATCCAGAGTAAATGTCCCAGCTAACCACTCTGTGATCCTTATAACCTGTAATCAGGGATAACTACTTTCAAGGCTTTATTCACTCAATGATTTTTTAGGTATTTCCTTCAGAATGAGACAAATCATCCCATAGGATCATCTATTCTACATTAGCTATGTTCAAATGTGGGCATCAACAGTAAGAATGTCTAAATTTGGTCAGATAGATTCTTGCTTCTGGAGCACAGTTCTCTTACTTATCTCTCCTACTTTCTTATGTGCTCCATCCTCTAAAGTGTTTTCACTACTGATGTCTTAAATATTTACTACGATTCACTACAGAGCTGAAAACAAAGGCTTCCTTAATAACTGAGTAAAAACATCACAGTGGAGATCTGGTACAGAAAGCTAAATCCACAGTCATTTTTATGATCATGCTCGATCATAAGCCAAATATGAAAACTTTTAAATAAAAATAAAAAATTATTATTTTAAAATTAAAATCTAAAGCAGAAAATGGTCTCAGGTAGCATAATCAACTCCTATATGAATAAAACAGTGGATGTGGTAGAATACATAACATTTCATAGTATTTTCTGAAAAAAAAGTTTCTATCTGTTATTAATTTATTTTATGGTTTGTGGAACCATAACAGCTGAAACTGGACCTACAGCTTTGAAAAATTTTACCAACAACTCTATGAAGTAATCAGAGAGAAAAACTTCTAGCAACCAAAAATTTAATACTAATTAAGTTTATTGTCAAGAAAGATTTTTGATAGCATTTCATTAGTGAGTATAACAAAACCAGTGAGAAGAAAATGAAGAAAATAAGTATACCTGTTTTCTAACAACGAATTCAAAGTGAAAGTTGAAGAAAGACAATGATTTAAGAAAGAAATGAAATGGGAAACATTCTAACTACTAATTTATATTTCTTGGTATATCTGCATTTTTGTTATAACATTATGACCAAAATAAATGACATTTTACACACATAACTCTAATATGATTTTCTATGATAAATGGTTAAAAGTAACAAGGATTTTCTCCACTTGTACTATGTAACAGAGGACCCAAAAATACGGTGTCTGAGACTAAGTGGTGATATAAAAGCTCATAAAGAACAGGAATGATTCAGGTAATGTTTTTATTTCTATATTTATTAGCTAAATGTCTATTGATGACTAAAAAAATAAAGATTAAAAATCAGAGGAAAAAGTAAACACAATGTCTATCTTTTATTGATAGGCCCTAGTTAATCCATAATATCCCAAAGCAGATAATTAAAGGATTTCGGATGTGTTGCTGGTGAATTCAGTTTGACACATTACAGTTTATAATCCCTGTGACCTCAATTATTGAATATGAATGATGGCAAACACTACTAAATGCAAATGAGTGGTGTCTTAATTTCTTTATAAAATCCAATGCTTAGTTAACTAACTGTGAATGAAGGTTATCTGAATCACAAAACACCACGCCCTTCATCTTTTGAAAGGAAAAAAATGTTCCTTCTGTGAAAGTCACTGCCTTTAAAGCGCTCCTTATATTCAGTAATGTGAAGAAAGGAGGCACCAAGGTTATTGTTTTTAATCTTTATATAATAAAATCCAACTGAAAAAAATATTTTGTTTAGAGAGGTACCATTTTTTTGTTTTCTGTTTCAAAACTTCAGTATACCTAATCAAAATACACCTCTATTGTAGCGCAAGAATCCTTGAATGATTTGACAATACAATGAAGCAGGAGTTACTGGTCAAGAAAGTCTGACTTATGTGAGAAATGCTCGCAAGCCAATAACTTAGGTTCTGGCAAGGATCTCAGTATTTTATTTCGAGATTGCAATGGAGGGCATTCTGCAATCAGAAGAGCACACTGCAAGTAATATCTTAAACTTCCTAGTTCCCAACACTGAGTATCTCTGCTGCTTCCTCATTCACTGAGTACTCCAGTTTCACACTCTTCCCATTTCATCTATCAGGTGCACATCAAGAATCCATGCCTTCTTTGTCAGGTAAGCAAGTACTTGACAAAGTCCATCTCTCTTTGTCTCTCCAAATAAACAAAATCTACAAAATAGTCGCCAAGCCAGTATTACTCACCATGTATCTGTCATATAAGTTTGTTTCTTCTTGTCAGTTTTGGGCAAAGATGTATATCTTAAAGCCATTACCTTTTGCCCCTCTTCCCCAGTGATTTCTCCACGGGAGCAGAGTACATAAATTAATATGCCAGCTGGACACCCCTGATAGCATTAAAAACAACATTCACAGACTAGTACTATTCCTGTTATCTATCAAGAATGCATATACTCTATTCTTTAACCACAGGCAAAAACTCATGATAAGGCAGAAACTCATGATAAAAGATATCATGAGTTCTGAAGTTGGTCCCTTTGATACAATATTATATTACTTATGTGAAGACACGCTCTGAACTACTTTAAATCCTCTATTCCAGTTAAAACATTCCAACAGATTTCTGCACTGATTTTGCCTGGGATAGAGTTAACTTTCTTCATGATAGCTTTTATGTTGCTGTGTTTTGGACTTACAATGAAAATTGGTATTTTAATTGCGCTTGAGCATTGATTACACAAAGTTCTGTATTTATTCTCATGCTATCCTCCCAGATTCAAGAGGACACAGCCAGGACAACTGACCAATTAAACAAAAGAATTTTCCATACCCCATAAGATATTTTCAGCAATAAAAATTGTAGGGAAGTTTACTAGAGGTACCAGAATTTAGAGAATTAACAGGCATTGGTCAGATGGTGGTGAGTAATTGCTGTTTGCATATCTTCACGTTTTTAATGCTGTTTGGTTTGCTTGGTTGGTTTGTTGTTGCATTTCTTTGTTATTTTTTGTGCTTGTTTTTTTTTTTTTCCTCCATTTATTTCATTTATTTAGATTATTTTTTTAACTTAACCTGTTATCTCAATTTTTAACTTGAATCATTTTGATTCTCTTCCTCCATTCTGTTGATAACAGGAATGGGAGAGAGCAAGGAATTTAGTGGTGATTACCAGGTTAAAACAACAATTTCAAATGAGTTTCTTGAACTGGGTATTATCAGATTTAGGTGACTGAAGAACATGGAAAATGCCTGAATTAATTTATGCCTTCCTTGAGAAGAATGAAATTTACTTGAAAGTTTTCTGTGTTTCTAGATAACAGAGAGAACTGTGTCCATTTAATTTTCTGTAAAATATAGTAAATGGCTTATACCACCTGCAATGGAATTGCCTGGTCACAGCCTGAACCAGTAAATGATCAACTGAGTAACCAGAGCTGGAGAGCTCAGATCCACCTGTTCTCTCTCTCTCTCTCCCTCTCAGTGGTACTTTCTGCTGTGCTTCTTGGAGTGCATGTGAGCTCAGCTTGTGCAGACATGACTTCAGAGTGAGGAGGGCTCAGCTCTGTAACTAGCCTGCATCTGGGATTCAAATGTGTTTCTATGCATGATGCTATACCAAATGGTTCTGCCAGCTCTTCTCTAACACAACTTAGAAGGGGGAACCTTGAAGAGGATGGTTGTTTTTGAGGTGATGCCATGAAATCATCAACCACCAGCCTCTCACCCTTACCAGCCTGCTTTCAGGCTGTGTATGCTTTTGCTTCTTGACAGCATGACATGATAAAAACTGAAAATGTAGGCATGGTTTAGTGGACAATATCGGTGGTAAGAGGATAGTTGGACTGGGTAATCCTTGAGGTCCTTTCCAACCTTAATGATTTTATGATTATATTATGCATCATTACTTGTATTTGAAAAACTGACTTTTGCAAATAAAAAACGACATATTTCATTTATGTTTCTAGCTGATATAAATGTAAAGACTTCATAAAGTTGAAGAAGGACTTGATTATCCTTGTGGGTTCAAGAAAACTTGGGATATTCTATGATCCTATGATTCTATAATAAAAATCAATACCAAATGAGATATGTTTATTTACATCCTTTCATTAATTTATTTATAATAATATTAAATGAGAAACAGAAAAAAATGTATATAATATGACACCTTCTAACAGGAAGAATTGCAGCTTTAAGTAAAGTTACACCATGGAAATAAACAAAATAATAATTAAAAAAAATGTTGAGATCAGGAAATTGTGTTTAAAGATAATTTTCAGGTAGAAATTAAAAAGCAGATTTCAAGAAGTTAAGATATTTCTGAGCTTTCTTTCCCTTTGAGAAGGTGTACATTTCAAATAAGTAAAATGTAGAGTTTTTTAATATAACTTTGATTTTGAAAATAATATTGAAGTTTGTAAATATATACAGCTTACTTTCTATATACAGTTTGCATTCTATAATTGCTTCCACAAAAGACTGGAAAGCTTTGAAATATACTAATACATTTTTTCTTCTTGCTAAGAACAGCAGAATTGTATCTAGCTTTTCCTACCCTTCAGCATCTGATAGGTGATCTTTGATTAAATTTCCAAACCATGACCCTCTGTCCAAAAAAAACTTCACATGTGAAATGACAAAATAAATAACCTCTATATTTAGATAATAGGAATTTCTGAAAATACCATGTGCAGTGCAAAGTTCTGCATGCATTTCATAATGGATTGTTAAACAGGATTTTATTTCATCATATTTCAATGTTGGATTTCAAAGGGCAGTTATAAAGTTGTTTTTTTTTCACTATTTAACACAAACTGCAATCTTTTGGGAAGATTCAAGGTTAGGTCTTCTGTATGAGATAGGATCCACATGTTTGCAAAATGCATATTTACACGTTTAAATGGATGTATAGCAAATGATTGAAAATGTGTTCATTATACAAAAAGTTTTGTGATTCATTTACCATTGAACATCTCTCAAAATCATCATATGTCAAAGCAGACTGCCTAAAATAGAGTAAGAAAAATTCATACAGAGGATGGTTTTACAGCAGATTCTGTATTGATTTATGAAGGCATTAATTTGCCATTTAGCTTTTAAATTTGACTATTAATAATTCTTGACATACAAAAGATAATGTATTATTTTTTCAGTGCTAAATCTGGTGACTTTCTTAAAAATATTACTTCCTGATATGTATGCATTTCTTTAAGGAGAAATGCGTTTTTCAAAGTTTTAGACAAAAAGGATTTAAAAAACAGTTTAGAAATCTTCCAGCTCCTCTCCCTCCACTTTTTATTTTATTTTTTCCCCCTCTATTTATTTCATAGAATCATAAAATCATAGAATCACTAAGATTGGAAATGACCTGCAAGACCATCCATTTCAACTGTTCACCTATCACCAGTAGTTCTCACTAAACCATGTTCCTCAACACAACATCTAAATATTCCTTGAACACCTCCCAGGGCAGCCCATTCCAGCACCCAACCACTCTTTTGGAAAAGTAGTATTTCCTAACATCCAGTCTAAATCTCCTCTGGCACAACTTTAAGCCATTCCCTCTAGTCCTAAATTTCAAATAACTTCCTAGCATCTATAGTACTATGCATAATTAATTCCATAAGTACCAAGGTTCTTTAAGTTGTCACAATATTAAAATACCAGTTTACTGAGCCATTAAAAAATTGTTGCCGTATATTTTGTTTACTACATTGCTGGATTATTTTTTGAGCTATATTTAATATTGTTAAGAGTCCAGAATGACTTTTGGCTCAAAGCATTATCCAGCAGCGCCCATCCAAGACATAACCTGCTTGACAAGCTTCTGAAGTTAACTATTAACTACTGTGAACACAGCGGTAAGAGGACAGTCAGCCTGTTCCTCCTGAACAAAATGTGGACACTCCAACAGCTGTTGTCACCATGATGAACAGGTCACGATGCCCCTGATAACTGGGGTAAGCAGGAGTGCCCCTAGCAACCAGCTGCTGATGGAGAGGATAAAAACCCAAAGAATTCTGAGGAGGAACAAGTACCCTCTCCACCAAACTAAGCCGTGCAGGTCATCGAGATGTCCCTGACCAATTTGCTAACTCCCTATGGACCTCTGACTTGTGAACTGTTTGCTAGGATTTTTCTCTTTACTATCACTAACTTTCCCTCATTCCTTAGTAGCTTAGAATTTGTAATAAGCCACTGGACAATATTTGGCCTCGTGTGCTGCCTTAGTCTTCCCTGAGTATAAATATGTAAAACCATTGCAAAATAAAAAATATACATATTCATAATACAAAATTAAAAAAGTGAATTTTCCAGGTGTTTGTTGATGTGTCATATGCAAAACTAGATTTTCTTGGAGTGAGTTTGAAAAAGATATTAAATTCTTGAAAACAAACATTTGTATTTCTGTGTGTAACTAGATCACAGAGAAAATGAGATAAGCAGAAGTAATAATATAATTAAGCAATAGGATGATAAAAATAACTATAAATTAAATACTTTGGGCTAGTAGAATCACTTCTAAATCATAATCACTTAAGTTAGTAATTTACCAGAAGACATATTGTCTGTAGTTGTACTGGTGAAAATCATTGTATTCCCTTTAACACTTTTATATAATATAATTTTCTGAGATCCTTAGGATCCTTAGGTGTTTTTTTGTTTGGTTGGTTTTTTTGTATTATATATATCTTATAATATCTCATCAAGTAAAGAAGGAATATGTGTATATCATAAACTAATATAAAATGGCAATAAATAATAGGGGAAAAAGACTATAAATAAAAGTATGAACAATAAAAACAACAGATAAACACAGTGCAAGAGAACAAACACCTTTAACTTCTGAAAATGAGTGTGAATACTAATGTAAGTCATTCTGGTTGACACTGAAAAAATGTTCAGAGCATTAATCAGCAAGAAAATTGGAAAAATGAGTGCTGGGGTAGATTAGAAATGAATGAAAGAAAGAAATGAGAAAAGCTTGTGAATAGACATAAGAATTGTGGTCTACCATATCAATGTCAAAGACCACATTGAATCTGAAGATGGTTTATTGTTTATTTTGCATCTCCATTGGAATCTCAAGATGATAATATGGCATATACAAAATAAATAATTTATAATAAATAAATACATTTTCAACTGCTAGATTCTGAATAATTCTTTTCATTTAATATCAAAAAAGAAGAAATTGTATTTTCAATTTTTAAATAGTTCTCTTGGAATTTATAAGGCATTTAAAAAATTTATCTTCCATGTATCTTTGAGGATTAGAAACAAAGGAAAAAAGAATCCTAGTATGAGGAATATTGAATAATCTTTGACATAATATGTCATCTTTATTTATTGGATACTATGTTGGAGAACAAACTTTGAGAGAGAAAATAGGAAGATTGGTTTTAGAAATGTTTTATATTCACATAGTACAGGAGCAGACAAAAACAATGTCAGAAAATTGGCAAAGAGCACAGAAATATAATGCTTAATGGTAAAATAGCCAGTGAAAATGAAACCCTATTTCTAATTGGGAAAGCTGTGGAGCCTCCAGCATTCTGTAACATTTCAGTTTCAGCTTTGTCAGTTACAGAGGGTCTGGATGACATATGTCATACATGTTAAATTTCTAATTTAGTTTAATAGAAAAATGTGTTGCAAGAGTGTCATCTCACGCATTTTAAGCACTGTGTCCTGAGTGGAGTTGACACAAGTCTTTCAAATATAGGACTAGCCACACTTCAGTTAGAAACAGGACTTGTGAGCAGCAGCAGAAGATGAGGTTTTGAAACTATGACACTCTTTCGTTACTATGACACTCTACTAAGAATTTTAAATGACATTTCTGATAGCTTAAGTAAAAATATGCAATATGCAACACTAAATATGCAATATTGCCTACAAAGCTCATCAGCACATTTGATTCTTTCCTCTGATGATGCCTTAAGTTGATATAAGACATTACCAGAATATTTAATTAATTTCAATTTTTAAGAATTTTTTTCATCCTGCATTCAGAGTTGAGCTGAGGCAACAAGTCATGTAAATTGAAGTGGAAAATCAGAATTATAAAAAAATAAAGACATATCAAATATCATGACCAATATTAGCATTATATTTAAAAATGACTTCCCTTTCTGTGAGGAATATGAAGGTACTAGGACAAAAAGCTGTTTTTTTGCTGTTGTTCTTGTTTTTAAATGTACAGTTTGATACTAAAATTAAAATACAAAACTTGGAACTTTTGTGTTAATATGTTAATAAAATAATAATGTATGTTAATACTTGTCCTCTGCTGATATCCATGTTAAATTATATTAGCTTCCAATTGGTATCAAAGATGCTTCAGAACAGCAAAGAAATATTTGATGATTTTAAATGGCAAAAAGTATAGTGGTTGGATAGGAAAGTTTTATTTCCTCCTGGAAATCCAGATGTAATACCATATTAAACTTCTGTAATGCAGTGAACAAGAGAAAGTTATCAATCAGATGTGAGTGGCAATCTTATATATATTGTATATTAATCTCCCTCAGATGTGGACACTTGTTTAGTTTAGTGAATCATAAAATATGTATTACTGATTATTTTTGCAATTCATTTGCATTGTTCTTTTAATTTGCCCCAATAAATTTAATTGAGACAACTTAGCATGTCAGAACAGACAGATAAAACAGCAAATGTGAAGAAAACGTCTAGCTTCTGGAATCAAAGCAGGAAAATTCAGTGCATCTGAAATACCACTAGACAAATTGATCTAGACTGAGTAGCTGATTTGTCTAACTGTAATTACTCTTAGTTCAGATATGAGAACTTCTACTTTAGATGTCTGAATTCAGAGATGAAGATCCTTCTTTCCCAGGATGTTCAGGCACTTTCTTTGTTCACAGCTTCATGGTTGTTAATATGACCTGGAGTTCCATTTGTGAATGATTACACTGACACATTAATCACACAAATACATGCAGTACACATACTTGTCAATGCTGCACAGAGATCAGTAAGGGCAAAGCTAATTCCTCAATTAAAAAAAAAAAATTACTATTAATAAAAATCTCTCCAAAATAAAAATTTTTCCAAAAGTTTTTAACCTAATCTTATATGGTCACAGTGTGGAATCAATGAAGAAGGAAAGAAAACTGAACTTGGCAGACGAAGGAAAGAATTATCCTCTGGAGCAACAGCGGGACGCTGTTTTTCTTGGTCTGTCTCAACTTCTCTCTAATGAATAATGGGTAAGAACTGATTCAGTTGGTAAAGAAGAACCGAGAAATTCAGAGCGGCTAAGAACAACTTTTCTTATTGTTTGTTTATTTTTGTATAGAATTTTCATATACAAATATGGAGATATGAAATATGAACACACAATTAACTTCTCTTTCTCTGATCTCTTTACCTGCTGAAAATTCTCATAATTTTCTGATGCTAGTTAAATTGGAAAAATAGTAATTATTGTATACATTGGTGAATATAAACCCACCCAAACAAATACAGAGAAGTGAAGCCAAATCAGGCTCCCTAGACCAGGTTGCACAGGTAGGTGACCAGGCAGGTCTTGAACATCTCCAGAGAAGGAGACTCCACCACCTCTCTGTGTAAACTGTTCCAGTGCTGCATCATCCTTACTGAGAAGTTCCCACGCACGTCTGTGTGGAACTTCCTATGAATCAGTTGATGGCCGTTTTCCCTTGTCCTGTCACCACATACAGCTGAGAAGAGTCCAGCCTTGACCCTTTGCTTCCTACATCTTAGATTTTTATGGATGTGGATCACGTCCTCTCTGAGTCTTCTTTTTTTAAGGCTGAATAGACCCAGGTCTCTCAGCCTTTCCTCATAAGGGAGGTGTTCCATGCCCTTTATCATCTTTGTAGCCCTCCGCTGGACTCTTTCAAGGAGATCTCTGTCTTTTTTGTACCAGGGAGCCCAGAACTGGACACAGTACTCCAGGTGAGCTCACATCAAGGCAGAATAGAGCGGGAGGATCTTGACCTGCTACCACATTCTTTTTGATGCTCCCTAAGATGCTATTTGCCTTCTTGGCCACCAGGGCAAAGAACACAACTTTCAGAAAATGGAAGTAATCTGGTACATCATTTAATTTAGTGTATTTCTTTCAGTTATCCTACAATACTGTTTTTTTTGTTTGTTTGTTTGTTTTCTAGAAATATGATGTTTGGAGTTAGAGTAGGTAATAAAATGAAGCTTACAGGAGAAAATGAAGAAGAGCATTTGATCAGTGAACTACCTTTAAATTCAAAACATAGTTCATTGTTTCACAACTGACTATTAAAGCTGCTGGAAGTATCAGTGTGATTCTTCAGACAAGACTTGTAAATCCAGAGAGAAAATTCAAGAACTTGCATTTCTGGAAAAGGTTTCTTAAAATAATAATAGTGTTTGCTTAGTGTTTCCAAGTATTAGAGGTACAATCTTTTATATTTTTGGTGGGCTAAGGTATAGACTTAGTAATCTATTTCAGCTGATGTTCTGTTTCAAATACCAGATTTTGTATTTAAAATTTATTTCTATGTTAGGGTTGATTATGATTTTCATGGACTTATATAGAACAGTAATGTTAACCCTCACAAGGCATAGAAGTTCTACAAGCTCCAGAAAATTTACATATTATTTATAATAGAAAGGAAATTAAATTTGAAGACTGTAAGCATAATTTTGTTCAGGTGTTTGCAATTTTTTTCCCATAGTGTCATGGTTTTGTGGTTTTTTGGTCTTGTTCTAGATTCCCGGTCAGGTATACCCAGCACGCAGCTAGAGCATTGAATCTTCAACTCCCAACACACCACATGATGTCATGATGTGGAATATCAACAACACAACAAAACCCACAAAACCATGACACATAGATATTTGTGGTGATTTCAGAGAACATCAATTTTTACCCTAAATCTATAAGCATAAACACATTTGTTATTTACTGTGCAGCAAGACAGAAAAGTTTACTATCAGTAGTGTTGTTTCAGATTCTAATCATTTTTAAATTGATGTAATCTTGTAAAACGATGATGTTGTTGTTGTTGCTGTTGTTTGTTTGTTTGTTTCTGTTTTTAATCTGTGGGGATCATTTTATATTATGACTTTTATAAATCATCAACTCCAGATCATCTTACATTTATTACTCATAATGACGTTATACATTATTGTGGACTCTACAGTTAATTTTGCCATAATAATTGTTAAAAACTGATTGGAAACACTGCCATTCATGTAAAATATCCATTTCAGAAGTTATAAAATATTTTCATGTTCACAGAGTACTCTAATACATGTATTGCCTATTATTTTCATTCTAAAATAATATATATATAAAAATAATAATGAATGCTAATAAAAGTTTTATTTAAGTTTTCTATTATGCCATCATCATTTGGACTTAAAAGGTATGTATATACCCTTCTTTTCCTTACATTCATTGTACTATTTTTTTTTTTTAAAGTGGTAGAAACTAATGTTTTATTACTCACGTAGCATTTCAGGGACCACAAAGATTATTCCTTAGCTTCCTCCCACGTTACTGGGAGAAATCATGAAATAAGATGGATGTAACACATACTCAAGACATCTAGCTCTGGTTTTTCTTCTCAAGAGACAAGCACAGTATTTATACCTAGCTTTCACTTAGAACAAGTGTGTTTAGCATGTAAATGAAACAAAGTTGTCTCAAATGTAAAAAGAAGTAAATGAAGGAGCACTGACAGGATATAAAATATATACCAAATAGCTGGTGGAATAATTAAATTCCTCTGTTGACTGTATCCATCCTAAAATATTCAGATCAATGTCAGTTAGGTATATCACTGCTTCTGAATAAAACTTTCTAAAAATAAAAGTAATAATACTACCTTTGTTTTCTGTTCCCAAACAAAACTTCACAATTCTAAACAGACAACATAATCATGTAGCTTTCATCACTTTTTGTCTTGAACATCTGCAAACAGATGAAGATAAAATCAAGACTATACATATCTCATTTCTACAACAAAATAGACTGATAAAAGAAGGACACTACAAAAATCTTTCTATAGATTGCCATGAAAAACTTCCCCTCTGATCCATGACAACCTGTGGAATGGGAACTCACTGGCATAATTACTTATATTTTTGTGAATTACCAAGGAAAATCATTGATGACAAAATTGACAGGCTCATGAAACCTAAGCAGCAGAAATGATCATTCAATACAGCTGTTTATTTGGACATGCATTCTCTATAGTCGCATAGAGAAAATAAATTCTGGTATTGCTTGAATAAACTAGTGAACTCTCTACACCCAAATTTTATTATATAAAGATGGGTAAAACAGAAACACAAAAATAGTTTTCAATTGATTTCCAGGTTAAAATATTTTCATCTACAGAATTAAAAACAACTGATATTTCACCGTATTTACATCTGCAGTTTTCAAAGATTTCAACTGATTCATCACAAAACAAGCTTAAAGAAATTAATTTAAGACTACAATTGAGATTTCTGTTTAAGAGAAAGAAGAATGAAGTATTCATATAACTGAGTAATAGAATATCCTAAGTTGGAATCACCTACAATCATTGAATCCAACTGCTGGCTCCATGCTGAACTACTCAGAAATTAAATCCTGTGTCTGAGAGTATTGTCCAGATGTTTCTTGAAATCCATCCGGCTTCATGCTGTGACCATTGTTCTGGGGAGCCAGTTCCAGTCAGAAGTGAGAACACATATCTTAATGTTTTGTATTTGAAAACTACTTACAGAAATATAGATTTTGTCTCTGGAAAGAGGAAGGTTAAGAATTAAATGTTATACAGTTGCTGAATTTCATTGTGTGTACATTGCATAATACTACTGATTTACTTTTGTAACAGCAATGATTAGTTTTTCACCATGGTGCACGGGGAATTACTGTCATCTCTGCTTATGTTGATCAGAATTTCACAGACATTCTAAATATAAACCTGAGTCATAGTCTGTGCACTTTTTTGAAGCGCACTCTAAATATGGTCTTTTTTTCTTTTCTCTCTCCCTTTTGTTTCTCATCTAAAAATGAGTAACTGTTTACATACAGAGGTATCTCTCTTTTCAATGTGAGGATGTATCTCCCACTGATAATGAATGAAGCATAAATGTTGAAAGAGAAATCTTTTTCTTAGGACTTTAAGACATTGCTATCTCCTAAGTCTTCTTGTCTTTTCAATTTATTTTGTCTAAGTACTATCAAATTCACTAGCCAAACAAGTCATATATTTATTACCTTGCACTTTCAGTATATATGAGGGATACTCCAAAAGTAATACCCCCGATTTAATAATGCTGGCCTGCAATATCTTAGGCAGACACTGGTGTTATGGCAGTGGAGGCTGAACCTTTCCACTAATATTCCAGTATATTTTGCTGTCATGTGATAAACGGCAGCAGAGGGACAGTCTGTCAAACTGGTATCTGCCATGAAAGTGCATATGAAGCAAAGGTGTGTAATTGAATTCTTCCATGTGAAAAAAGTTGTGCCCATTGACATCCATTGATACTTGCTAAAAGTTGATAGAGCCCAAACAGTGTGTGTGAGCACAGTGAGGCAGCGGGTTGTGCATTTCAGCAGTGACAGTGGTGGTGTTTTTCTCTGTTATTCTTCTTTTACATAGATCCCCAAGACCAGTAGGGATTCATGAAGCTGCTGAAAAATGAACTCTTTGGGTATTCACCAGGTTGGTCTTAGAAAGTGCAGGTTTAGAATAAGCTTGACAATCAACAGATTTAAACATTTCAGAAGAGATAGGTTGGATCTTGGCATCACAGGCAACCCCCATCTCAACCTACCTTGGTTCCCTATGTGCCCCTGTGTAATAGGTTTGAGGCTCTGGAACTTGAGGGAGAGGTCATTAAGGATGTACTGGGGTTGCCTATGGTGAGGCAGTAGATTCCACTCCTCAAGATTGCCTCTGACAAGGAGAAAAGAAGGGTAATTGTCATAGGTGACTCCCTCCTGAGGGGAACAGAGGTCCTTATATTTCATCTTGACCCTACCTGTAGGGAAGCATTTTTCCTCCCTTGGTCTTGAGTCAGGGATATTTCAGGAGAACTTCCTACCCTTTTTCTCCCCTCTGATTATTATCCTCTATTGATAGTTTAAGTCATCAGTAATGAAGTCACAGAGAGAAATTTGACGACTATCAAAAAGGTCTTCAGGGGAATGGGATGGTTAGTGGACAGAGTGGGCATACAGGTCATATCTTCCTCTGTCTGTTCAGTAGCATGTAGGGATACTGAGAAAAGAAGGAAAGCCCATTTCACAAATACATGGCTGAGAGTCTCAGTATGTACTCTTCATTCTTATAGTCTGTTTTTAGATAATGAAAAGCCATTATCAGGTCTCCCCAGAGACTTATCCTGACTGAAAAGCTCTAGCTCTCTCAGCCTGTTCTCACAGGGGAAGTGTTCCATCCCTTGGATCATTTTTGTAGCCCTCCTCAGGTTACTCTCTAATAGATCCATGTTTTTTCTGCACTAAGGACTCCACATCTGGACACAGTACTCCAGGTGAGGCTTCACAAGTGCAGAACAGAGGGGCAGGATCACCTCCCTTGCCTTGCTGACCATTCTTCTTTTGATGCAGCCCAGATGGCTTTCTGAGATGCGGGAGCACATTGCTGACTCACAACCAGCTTATCATCCATCAGTACTCCATGTCATTATTGGCAGGACTCTTCTCAGTCCTTTTGTCATGGTTTCACGATTTTTTGTTATTGGTATTCCACATCATACCATCATGTATTGCACTAGAATTAAAGAGTTAATGCTCCATTTACATGGTTCATTGATAGTTCCAGGCATACCTGTCTCAGAAGAGAAGAAGAGGTACATACCACAGAGGACTTTGCATTACTTAGTGTTTCTGTTTTCTGTTCAGAAGGAAAGATAAAACTGTTCACATGTCATGAGATGTCCCTTCTTTTCCCTTTCATTTCATCTGCAGTTCATACTTCCTAGCCATTTCACTTTCAGCATTAGAGTAACGCCTTCAGTTTTTGGACACACTCTCATTTTGATTTATTCACTTCAATTCTAATTGTACTGTATTATATTGTGTTATCTTGCATTCTAATATCTTATTTAGTAAATCAATGTTACTCCTTTGATTGTTGCAATTGTTCTTTATTAAGGCCCATCTCTCTTTCCTTCCCTCTTTTCCCCTTTTCCCTTGCTTGGGGAATGGGTTCACGCATCTACCTGTCCTGTTATTCACAGAAACAGGCTGAACCAGCTGGTAAAGCATTGACTCCTTTCCTAAAGCTTTCTTTCTTTCACCTAATGATGCATTACATTTGATATGAAGCAATAGCTAAGAATGACTCGATGGTTTTTATTCCCCTTGAAGGAACCAAACTATATACTAAAGATGCATTCATTCAATTGCAGCTCAGTGTCTTGATATCCCATTGTACTGAAAAATACCAAAATCCTCAGGTCTTTCTTCTATCGGAGCTCCTGGCAGTGGATAATTGGAGGGTGATCTCTGAAACAAACAAACAAACAAATAAATAAATAACCATTTAGAAAACACATCATAGCTGCAGTAAAGAGGTGCGTTATGAAGATTGGTATGCCCACATTCCTTTTCCTGCTTTAATGAAGGAAGCTGCGAGAACATGTGAGCACCGAAATGACACATATGTATCTGCCTTGAATATTGAAATTGCAGTAAAGGGTACAAAAAATTCTTAGTTCATTTATTTACATAGTAAAATGTAAAATTCTGTTTCCTCTGAAAGTTATTTTTGAAGCTATTGTATGTATTTATCCAACTGATTTTTGACAATCTCTTTGATTTTTGTGACATCACCTGTTGCTCAATATTTTTAAAATAAAGTCATAGAAATATAGAATATGTCAGCTCTCTGCAAATAATAAAAAATAATAACCTTAGCAGGATTTATGCCTATATGATATAGTACTTCTGATTCTATACTAATTTACTAAAAGTTATACCTTAAGCAGCAAAATGTCCTGTGAGACATATTTTTCTTTTTTTCTTTTCTTTCTTTTCTTTTCTTTTCTTTTCTTTTCTTTTCTTTTCTTTTCTTTTCTTTTCTTTTCTTTTCTTTTCTTTTCTTTTCTTTTCTTTTCTTTTCTTTCCTTTCCTTTCCTTTCCTTTCCTTTCCTTTCCTTTCCTTTCCCTTTCCTTTCCTTTCCTTTCCTTTCCTTTCCTTTCCTTTCCTTTCCTTTCCTTTCCTTTCCTTTCCTTTTCCTTTCCTTTCCTTTCCTTTCCTTTCCTTTCCTTTCCTTTCCTTTCCTTTCCTTTCCTTTCCTTTCCTTTCCTTTCCTTTCCTTTCTTTCCTTTCCTTTCCTTTCCTTTCCTTTCCTTTCCTTTCCTTTCCTTTCCTTTCCTTTCCTTTCCTTTCCTTTCCTTTCCTTTCCTTTCCTTTCCTTTCCTTTCCTTTCCTTTCCTTTCCTTTCCTTTCCTTTCCTTTCCTTTCCTTTCCTTTCCTTTCCTTTCCTTTCCTTTCCTTTCCTTTCCTTTCCTTTCCTTTCCTTTCCTTTCCTTTCCTTTCCTTTCCTTTCCTTTCCTTTCCTTTCCTTTCCTTTCCTTTCCTTTCCTTTCCTTTCCTTTCCTTTCCTTTCCTTTCCTTTCCTTTCCTTTCCTTTCCTTTCCTTTCCTTTCCTTTCCTTTCCTTTCCTTTCCTTTCCTTTCCTTTCCTTTCCTTTCCTTTCCTTTCCTTTCCTTTCCTTTCCTTTCCTTTCCTTTCCTTTCCTTTCCTTTCCTTTCCTTCTTTCCTTTCCTTTCCTTTCCTTTCCTTTCCTTTCCTTCCTTTCCTTTCCTTTCCTTTCCTTTCCTTTCCTTTCCTTTCCTTTCCTTTTCTTTTCTTTTCTTTTCTTTTCTTTTCTTTTCTTTTCTTTTCTTTTCTTTTCTTTTCTTCTTTTCTTTTCTTTTCTTTTCTTTTCAGGCTAATGCTCGTTACTAAATTAAGCTGAAGAGAAAAAGCTGTTGGATCTTCTGCTCCAGCATGAACACCACTTGTAATAATAACCTAAGTGCTTTAAGCAGATGTACATGGAAAATATATCAGCATGAAAACTTTCTAAGCATTGTACTACCATGCATACCAACACGATGAATATATATATATTACTATACTATATACTATATATGTATTGGGTTATAAGCAAATGGCTGTATTTTAATACAGTGAATAACAACTATGTTCATATGATTCTGACCCAAACATGTAATGATATATATTATTTAAATTTTGATAATCAATGCTTTCTTGAAAGAAACACAAAAAATACTTAAAAAGAAAAAAAAAAAAAGATGTTCTCTGTTTTTCCAGTCTGAAACAAATCTGATCCGCATAGAATTGTTAATGTCTTCCTTTGCTGATGTCTTTTTTTCTTTGGATATCTACGTATGTCAGAAAATAGCTATTACATAGATAATAGCAATCAGAATCTACATTTCTTGCTTTTTAGAAAGTGTTAGAATGTCTGGATTACAGAGACATACCTCTTGCTTATTTACTGATAACAAAAATCTACATATTCTTCATTTTCAGTAGCCTAGATATATAGGAAAGGATAGAGATATAATAACTAATTTAAGCCTGATTTAGAATGTGTGGATTAGGGAATTTTCATCACAAACAGGATTGTTATTTGTCAAACTGAAGGATTACCTATATGTGTCCATTTCTTTTTCTAAGGAACTGTTCAGCTCATTAAAGTGTTACATAAGATGTGCATTAGAATTAGTTGAGCAGGTCTAATTTGTGTTAATGATTATAAGAATCCTAAAATCTCAAGAAGGAAAAACTTCAGTGTCATTAGGTTTGCAGAGAAATGGAACAAGATTGGCCCCCAAAGTGATTTATGGACTTTACTTCTTTAAATTATTTTGATAAAGTTAAGCACTGAGGAGAAACTGAAACATCTTTTCATGCAATGTGACTAGCTAGAATCTACCTGGATTTGGGGATTTTTCTAGGTAACTCATAGTTAGATATAAAACATTCAGTCTGATACCACTGTGTGGTTATAGCTTGAGTTTGGCTGTTCTTCAGTATTTTAGAACTGAGATACAGCTTTCTTCTTTTGGGACAATAATAATTTGTATTTATAGAGTGATTTTCATAAAAGGATCTCAAATGTCTTTCTTCACTATATTGAAACTTAAACTTTTCGGTAACACCTTCTTTTCATTTTTGTTATTGTTTTCTCACTCCTCTGTCTTGCTCAGTCTATTAAATTGATGTATGTGATATTGTTTTCCTTTACAAGCTGTAGGACTTGATTTACTTGGCTTACAATTTTTGTTTTCATGTACACATTTACTCTTTTGATGTATACAACATACAAATGTACACTAACAATCTAAATTATTAGACTTTTCTGGGCTCTCTCTGTGTTAAATCAATAATCTTAACTGAATTCTTAAGAAATACAAACATAAAAAAAATTATAACAAATATAAAAATTGGAAAGAATGTCAGTGTGCTCATTCTGTTAAAACCAAGAAAAGACAAAGGTAACTAGACTGCTGAAGACAGTCTAGCCAGAGGTATTAATTCCCATTTCATCAGATGGTGTATTTAAATAACTGTGTTTCACATTCCTCTAAAGCAGCTTTGCACATGTCACAGCACAAATTAGTGAAGTCTAAATTTCAGCTCAAGGCTCCATGTGTCATTTAATAGCATACACTTGCTAACTGCAGCCAAAATGCAGGCATTCTTCAGGGACCCTGAAACCCTTCATTTGCATAAGAATGGGAAGTTAATTGTGCTACAGATATTCTGGCTTCCCCAAGGAATTCATTAAGCGTGCTGAACTTGCTGAGAATGTAAAGTAACTGTCATTTCCAGGAAATCATGGAAATTCCACTTCAGAGACAGCACCAAGGGAAGGCAAAATACATTATTTAATATGAATTTGATTCAAACCTAGATTGAGTGGATTTGGAATACCTACTACAATTTTGTTCCACAAGTTATTTTCTAAATATGTGCAGTTACTTTGAGTAAGTGTTTCTTCCCTTTTCAATACAGGGTCTTGAGGCAGCTTTGTTATTTCTCATGAAGCTTTATGCTTACATTTATTTCAAGGTATTTTTTTAAAGAGGGATATGCTCTTATATTCACATTAGCAAGAGTAAACAAGTACTCAATCTTTAGATAAAAGGGGAAAATATTAAATTCACTCTTTTTGGTCTTGGTTAATGACATGAATCACTAAAAAAAGACACTATAATGCTCTTACAAAAATATGCCATCTCCAACAGCAGGTTGTAGCAATTCTTGTATCAAATAAGATTGTGATGTGAAGACTCTGTTTTCATGAACTATCTTACAAAGCCCGTAGTTATTTAAACTGAGATAGCTAGAAGACTATGTAATGCATTATCTTTTTCTTTTTTTTCTCACATCTTCTGAGATCACATAAACCTACTTTTTTCTTTGTGAATTTATATTACAAAGAAACATAGTATTGATTGAATTGGTGAGATGTCTGCTTATAAATTTCTTATATTTTAATTAATTCAAGAAAATACTATATTTTTAGACATATAGGGTTTTGATTTTATCCCCCCCAGCTAACAGAGAAATTATTTGAAATCTTCTTATTAATACTCTACTCCAATAGGAAAGAAATGTAGAAAAGAATTGCTAACTCATCATATCGTGTGAATTGAGGGATATAAATACTTCTAATGGCAAGGGAGGAAATCAAACATTTGAATATTGTCTTCATTTGCCAGTTTACAGATGCATCTGGAGTTACTCAGCTTGTTCGGTTGCTCATAGTTTAGCAAGGAGATGCCTTAAGGAAATGCCTTAGGAAATGCATTATGGAGAAATCTCCCAAACACTCTCGAGGAACACGTCATTCTGGGGTTTCCCTTTTAAGTTCCTGTACATTAAGAGACTCAATATGAGGAATAAGCAAGACAAGTTCAGTACATATCCTGGCATGGCTATGATCTTATTGAGACCACACAGGTGTGATGGAATGGCTTCACTTGCTTGACAGTTATAATGGAAGAACAGAGGCTCTTTAAAAGGACAGATTGATAAGTAAGAGCTTATCTCATCTTAAATATCAGTAACCAGTTAAATTCATGGTGATCTGCCTGAGGATGGCCTAGAGAAATGCAGAACTGGTCAGCCTCTCTTCAATCCCTAGGGCAGTGATAGAGTAAATAATCCCACAAACCATTTCCAAGTACAAAAAGGACAAAAAAGTGACTGGGAATAATCGCTGCAGATTTATGGATGATTATCAAACTGATAGCTTTCAGTGCTGAAGTGACTGACTTTGTGGATAAGTTAAAAACAGTGGATGTTGTTTATCATGACTTTAGCAAAGCTTCATCACTGACAATCTGAGGAAGTATCAAAAAGATAAGAGTGAAGTTTGATGTTTGAAATGTGCCTGATCTGCTAGGGAGAGAGCTGTGACTAGCAGTCCAGATTCCAGTTGAAAGCCAGTCACAGACACCCAGGAGTCTGCACTGAACAAAGATATAGACACTTTTAGAAAATGGTTTTTTTTCTTTGTTTATATTCATTTTCTCAAACATGGGACCATTTACTGTAATTTCCTTTTGTTTGTTTGTTCATTTGTAGCAATAGAAGCTTAAGGAAAAGTTTGTTATTAAATAATATATAAATAGAAATAAATCCTAAAAAATAAAGTATTTCTGTAGCACTATTGCAAAATTAAGTTTCTGTACCAGTATTGCAAAATTAAGTCTTTAATACTTAGATTTAATACTTGATAAGGTACAGAAATATTTTTGTAGAAATACAGAAAAAAATAGCAAAGAAAAAATGGAGGAAAATATGGAAAATATGGTTCACTAACAATATAATGTAATGTTTTATGGATTAAAGCATGATTATTAACTTAGGATAATTCCTTTGTTGAGCTAGTTGATGGATTAGAAGCATACTTAGAACCTACATGGGAGTAAGACTCATGCTGCGCAACTCCATACAAAATTAATATCAGTGTTGTATTACTATGCCACCTGCATTTTTCAAACACCTTCTGGGAATTAGAAAGGATAAGCAGATCATCAATAAGAATGTTTTCATAGTAGGTAACACTTACTTTGGTCAAGTGTTTATTTAAATATCTATTTATACTTTTTATTACATTTAGTGGCTTCAGACAGCACAAGGATTCTCTTGTCCAGAATAATAGAAAAAATATTTCTGAGATAACATATTGTAGTAAATTAAATCTGCCACAGTTATAAAAATATCTGACTTAGATATGGAATTGTCCAAAATTTTTTATCTTTTTTGGACATATATATATAAACTTTATTTTATAAGTCACGTTTATATTTATTTGATAAACAGCCCAAATATCTTATTTCCTTGGTATTTTCTTCAGAAAGAGGTTTAGTTATGATTATACAAATTGTAGAGTTCAAACTGATAGAGACATAGAACTAACAGTTAACTAATCTATAGCATCTACCCACTTTTAAATTTATGACTTCCTGAAATCCTGAGTTGTAAACAGATTTTGAGTACTCCTTAATAATTTAGAGCCTTGAGAAATTGAACTTTACCCTTCTCATTACATAGTTAATTATTTCCAGTATTATTAGAGTCTTCTTTGTGCATCCAAGTTTTCCGTCTGCAGTAATCTACCTTACTGAAGCAAAGACTTCACAGAAAAGTATAGGATTTTAAAAAGGCAGTATCAAATGAAGTTGTTTTTTGTACTGCTTAACCCCTTGAGTTTTGGTTAGGGAGTCCTAACAAAAGGGGGAAATTGTTTTTAGCAATCTATTTTAGCCTATGTATTTGAGACTGACAATGAAAATCATGATTAATATTCAACACTTCAGTCATGTCTCAGTCAGACAGTTTCACTTATGCTGCTGTATTCAGTTAAATTAGAAATACAGGCACACACTCACACACAGAAAAGTCCATTCTGAAATATAGTCTTAGAATCAAGTTATGCTTTTTTCAACTAATTATATTCAAAATTTTGTTATGGACAAGAAGACAACAAATTTATTGCCAATTTAATACAAATATGTAAAGTCTATTACTGGTTTGATTTAAATGAATGTTACACATCAGAAATAAAAAAATATTTCATTAAAATAATAAAAAAGGGAATTGATAATGCAATTAAATTTGTACTACACAGGTTGTTTCATCTTAACGCTGTTCAGTTTTTCTTGTGTATATTTTCATCCTTTCAGTTGTTGAAGAATTCCTGAACAGTCAGTGCCAATTGTGCCCACTTCTTCTTCTGATTTTAGGTGTTGAGTATGCTTGTTTACTATTGTTCAGCAGTTCTAAATTAGAATACAAATTTTCACTTACCCATGGCTGTTTCCTGAACTTCTACCACATATACATGTCTAAGCTTTTTTGCCTTTGGAAAGCAATAGATTACACATTTTAGAAAAGAAATTTTAAGCAAGTCCAGTAAGCTCAATGCATAGCAGTAGCAAACAAAGGCTGTGATTAATCTACATATTGCTTTGCAGCTAAAGGAAGCAATATTTATTGTACTGAAAAAAGTAATTGTTAAAATAGTATTATTAAATTAATTTGGAAATAGAAAAACACAAGGACAACATAATTTTTTCAAGAAAATGTCAAGATTTATTTATACTAATCGTATTACCTTTAAGATAATCCTATGATAGATTTAACAGGAAAATCTAGAAACATTTAGTAAATGTCAGAAGTACTTGATTTATGTATGCATAATTTAATTTTAACTACTGAGAACTGTTTATAACATTATGCTAATTTGCAATATGTTCCTCAGTGTTTTTTCAGTACTAAAATGAAAAATAACTGTATTTAAAGTTAGGTACAAAATTAGAGATTCTTCCTAATAGTTTATATTAGGTTTAATTTTGTTGATGGTTGTTGCTTTTTGTTTGCTTATTTGTTTGCTTTAAATCTGATTGCAAGTCATATTTTCTGGGTATTAGCTGTGAACTGGCTTTCACTTTTTATAGCTCTGGTTAAGTTTCAAGCACACAGTTCTTATTCTGAATTTCAACAGAATAATTGCATGCTAATAATTCTATATCAGATATACCATTTGCTTATCAAAGTCTGATTTTGAGAGTTAATTATACCTAGTGTTAGTTTCTACTACATTTGTAATGATGTCCATCCTGAAAAAAAAAAACAAAAAACAACACTCTACATTAACACAAAATCCATTAAAAAAATAAAACCAGTGCTTTGTGGCTCAGACTGAATACTTCTTGATCCTAATGCTATATTTTTAAAGTATGTACTAGAATGCAGTCTTGCTCCATTCTTCCTCTGTACTACAACTTGTATGTGTTTTTCTCAATATACAGTCTTGCTGACCAAAACTGAATGTGTACTCAAACTTGAGCATAGGCATGTATTAAAGACATTGGGAAATAACGGAGGAAATTTCCAAATTATAGGAAGCATTAACATGAAATTTATACACACACACACACACACACACACACGCACACAAAGACAATAAAATAATTATGAATATACTAGTTAATTGTATGGCTGAAACCCATTATAATTTATTTATGATAGACAAAACTTTTAAAATGAGAATATTTAGATGGATTAGTAAGTCAGCAGTATCTTATGGTATGTAGAAAGCCAAAATACTCCTACAAACACGTAGTTTACTTTTCATATAATGGAAGGATGTGTGTAAATATAGGTATAAATATTATAAAGTTTAAAAAATTAAGTGCTATTTATTGTGTCACAATGTAGTTGCAAGTCTCTGTGATGCTGAAGATGCTGGAACTTGTTACGGAAGAAACATTTTGGTCATTTATACCTGTTAAAACTAAGATTCTTCACATAAACATAGGTTTTACATTTTTATAACATTACCTTATTGTTATAAACATTGGTCATCATGTTCTCTTGTAACTACCAAATTCTCAGTCAATGTATCTATCCAGGTCTTCCTTTTCTGAGAAAAAGTAAATGTATTCTGTATTACTGGCTATGCTAATGTTTCACTGTCATCACTTTGTTTCCACTTGTTTATAGAAATGCATGCTTTAAGATTTAAAACATTTTTTCCAATCTATTCTGTCAGCATGTATTATAAATTTGATCTTTTCAATAAGCTATGACCTTTTAAATAAGCTATATCATAGCCATGAGTCAGACTCTAGCACCTGTTTTCACGCCTAAAATAAAATCAAGATAATAGCAAAAGTAGAGAAGCATAATTTCATCTCATTTCAAACTGTCTTTAGTTGGTAATTTCTGTCCTGTCAACCTTTTTCTCAGGTTCAAATGGAACTTCCTTTGTTCCAGTTCATGCACATCACTTCCTGTTCTGTCACTAGAATTCACTGAAAAGAAGCTGGCCCCATCCACTTGACTTTCACCCATTAGATAATTATAGGCATTAATAAGAACCAGCCTTCTCTTCCTCATGCTGAACAGTCACAAGTCTTTCAGCCTTTCCTCATAAGGAAGATGCTCCATGCCACTAATTAACTTGTGGCCCTCCGCTGGAATCTCTCTTTTGCAGTTCCCTGTATTTCTGGGGAAACCCAGAACTAGACACAGCATTCCAGGTGTGGCCTCACCAGGCCACAGTAGAGGGGGAGGATAACCTCCCTTGTCTTGCTGGACACTTTCTTTCTGCCAAGGATACCATTGGCCTTCTTTGCCACAAGGGCATGATGCTGGCTTATGGTCAACCTGTTGTCCACCAGGACATCTAAGTCCTTCTCACAGATTTCCTTTCTATTAGGATAGCTCCTAATCCGTACTGATATATGGGTTATTCCTCTCCAAGTGTAGGGCTCTAAACTTCATTTAGTTCCTCTCTTCCCAGCTCTTCAGCCTGTCCAGGTCTTACTGAATGGCAGTAAGAGCCTTGTATATGTTTTTGATAGTGAAGCTGGAGAGTAGGGACTAAACTGAAGCCCTGCTTTTGTGAGTCACCAGGGACCAAGATGCTTCCTCAGTGCTGTTTGCTGCTGGAATACAATTATTTAAAAACCTATCTATCTCTCTCTCTCCCAGCATCTTTAATACTACAGGCTCTTAACTGACTTTTGTATGTCATTCACTTGTGAAATACTACTCATGTATGTGTATCTTTTGCAAGTACTTGCCTCATCAGCAGGAGTAGGTTCAAAGCACTCAGTGCAACCAGTCATCTGAACTGAAATCTCCTTTCTTACCAGTTCTGAGTGACTGCATTGGATATCTCTGGGGACTTCTCTGAAGGGAGAGTTGTTTTAGCTAGCTGTTGGGTGAATGCCAGCATACCGGTAGGGACCAAGAGCACTTCTGTTGGTTGTGAATCTGCAGAAAGGTACACATCCCTGCCAGTGCAAACTGCTGTGACTGCTGCTAAAAAAAAGGAGAGAAAGAAAGAGAAAGAGAAAGAGAAACAGAAACAGAAAGAAAAAAATCTAAACTGCAATGTACTGATAGAATTCAGTTTGCTGGGACTCCATTCACTAATTGTATACTTTTGCTGATGAGTTTTTGCATTCTTGGTTAAGATTTCCTTTGTCAAATGTCTACCTTCCTGAATTCTTTGCCATTTTAAACCTGTGGAAAAGTCTTAAAACATTACTGAGCTCTCAACTGTTCAGACACTTTTCCTAGTGATTCTGGTTCCAGTTAAAGCCTTTGAGTGCAATTAATAGAAAGACATTGAGAATACACTCATAAAAACATATCTTAATCTCAGGTGCTTTCAGCTTTTATGGTGATGGAAAGATGCCAATCCAAGAAAAAGTCGAAATTGTTAACTGAGCTGGTTTCTCTTTAGAATCTTGACCCGCTTTACTCTATGTCATAATGATCTACCCTTTGTTTAGAACACAATATCCCTAAATGTTTCCACCAGGGAAATCATAGACTCCACTCCAACCTCCAACTTTTATACAGAATGTCATTCAAAATCAATGGCTCAGTCAAAAACCCCTAGCCAAAAACTCATAGGAGGATGAGTCATTCAATATTAATGACTCCTGATTGTTTCATCACCTTTTCTCAGTCTTTTTATTTGTTGCTTATATCACAAAACTGTTGTACCAAAGCCCAAAGGTAATTTTGTCGTGATGTAGAAATATCAAATGAAGGTTACAACTAAATATACAGACTCTGAAACCAAATGAAATTCATACTCAGGAATTCCAAACACTTTAAAAAAATATTTTATCTTTTCATCTTTTAATATTGCATACTTGAATACTTTATATTATGCTTGTACATTTCCTTTCATATCATTTTCAGTTGTTTTCCCTGAACACAGGGTGTAGTTCATAATGCTCAAATCTGAACAGAGCTTCTGGACACATGATACTATTATTCTGAAATTAGAAAATCTAATCTCCAATAGACTTTAATAATATACGTATTAAAAGTTAACAAACTAGGAAATTCCAGTAATGACATGATTCAATGTTATTTGTATGAGTTAAAATATGATTTCAGAAACAACGTTTATTTAACTTAGTGTTAGTTCAAAGTGTTAGTTCAAAGTACTGTTTTTCTTCATGGCCACATTTAAACTGTAATCAAGATTTCTTTGTGGACAGAAAACATTGCTCATTAATGACTTTAGTAGGCATGTATTTGATAAAAAAAAAAAATCAAGAAAATATTTCTTTACAGTATTTTTTTCCACCTTGTTTTTCAGTGTTAAAAATATACACTCCTGCTTTTGACCTGTACCTTCATTGTCTAAGAATTCATCTTACAGAGCCTGAAAACTGGTTTGTCAGCTGAACTATGTAAGCATACTTCATGCATCCATACACACATACATGTAGTGTAGTTTGACTGGAAGAGTCCTCATCTAGTCCAACCCACTTGTAAGCAGGTTCTCTACAGTGGTTCTCTACAGTTCTCTATGCAGGAAAGTATCTAGGTGGGTTTTGAATATCTGTAGGGAAGAAGGTTCCACAACTTCTCTGAGCATCCCACTCCAGTGCTCTGTGACTCTCAAAGTAAAGACGTTTTTCTCAAAGTAAAGAAGGTTCCACAACCTCTCTGAGCATCCCACTCCAGTGCTCTGTGACTCTCAAAGTAAAGACGTTTTTCTCATGTCCTCATGGAACTTCCTGTGTTTCAGTTTATGCCTATTGTCCCATGTTGTGTCACTGGGCATCAATAGCAGAAGCTTTCCCCTGTCCTGCTGACTTCTGCCAATTAGATATCTGTAAGCAATGATAAGATCCCTCCTTGATCATACTCCAACTAGAGTGTGCTGCTGATTACAACCCTCTGAGCTCTGTCACTCAGGCAATTCTAAATCCACCTTGCTGTTTACTTGTCTATCCTGCACTTCCCATACTTACCCACAGGGATGTTATGGAAAGTAGTGCCAGAAGCCTTGTTGAAGTCAAAGTGTGCCTCCACTAATTTGTTTTTTATCCCTTAGTTGTATACAAAGCATTGTCATTTGCCACTGCTTGTTAAACATGTTTGAGGCTTTTAAGATATTTTTCTTAGCTGACATATTGTAGCAGATTATTTTCTTTCAAATAGACAGATCTTAAGTAACTTGTATCACATTCAGTATAATATCTGTATTTCATTAATCACATTATAGAGCTTTACAAACCCACTGCAAATGATTTCTCTTTGTCCTGGTAGAATTATGTGGCTTATGAAAGAATTTAAAGTTCCCTAAATACATTCAAAATACATTCAAGTCTTACCAATATATATATATATATATATATTTTTTTTTTTTTTTTTTTTTTTTGGGGGGGGGTGACGACAAAATCTGAAAAATCTGTAAGTATGTAAAATCACAGAATCGCAGTATAGACATGTATAAAATAACAAAAATTTATTTCATTAATGTAGCTTCAATGACATGAGTTTTTTTACACTTTAATGGGAAACACTTTGTAATTTAATATCACAACTACCAATGACAACAATCAATTACATGGGACTCCGTGAAAGAATCATAAATAAGTACAAATGTTATTGTAAAAAAAAATCATAAATAAGAAGCAAAGATCCTAATTCCACTAAGCTCTTAGAAATTATTCCCCATGGATGTCAGTGGAGTTTTTTCTGTATTAAAGAAGAGGGGAAAAAAAAAAAAGGAGAAAAGAAATCAAGTCTTCTTTTACAAGAGTATATAATTTAATTGTCAGTATTCCAGATTATTATTTCCTGCTATTACAAATTCAAAATGTAAATAATTTTTTTTCCCAGAAATTCTGGTTTATAACTGGCAGTCCTATGACTCATTCAAATTACAGTTTTAATTCCTGATGTTTCTATGATTTAATTATATTTTAATTTTGCTTATGTCATTACTTAGTAGTAAGGAGTAAATAAAGTGGAAAACTGAACTACTGATATATATATTTAAAGAAAAAAACTATTTAGACTTTATGGAAAAAAAATGAATTGAAATTATATTCAAATATTTAGCTGGTTTATTTAAAACACCCAATGTGTCTGTTCATTTACACATCTGTTTAAGCGTATTACATTTCAATTTTTTTCTATCTGACTTTACACATAGTTAGTCTGGTATTTTATATAAGATCAATCAGGAGTATTCAAGTTTAGTAGAAGGCAAAGAAAGCATAATAGATAAGCAAAGCCTGTGTTAACCCTAGGTAGAGTAAATGGAAGAGCTGACTAAAAGAATGCAAGAACCATATGATGGACAATGCAGTTGTTGGTCAGAGCCAACACATGTTCATGAAGGACATGTCCTGTTTAATTAAGTTTTCTTTTTTTCAAAGGTCACCTATCTAGTCAACCAAGGGAAGCAAATTGATGTTATCTTTTCAGCAAAGGTTTTGATACTGTTTCGCACAGTAACCTTCTGAACAAAATGTCTAGTATATGGCTGGACAAAAATATAATGTGATGGGCAATCAAGAAGCTGATGGGTCAGGCTCAAAGGGTTGTAGTAAATAGAGCTGAATCACTTTGGTGAAAAGTCAATAGCAGAGTTCCACAGTATTCCATTTTAGGGTCAGTTCTCTTCAGTATTTTCATAAATTATTTGGATGTACAACTTGAAGTTGTTTTGTGCAAATTTGCTGACACTAAATGTCAACAGTTTACAGGCCAGTTTGGCCAAGTTCCACAACTAGTAGGGTGGGGGACCCACAGACCCATGCCTTGGAAAAGGAGAAGGGGAAACATGGGAAAGGGTAGGGAGATGGGCCTAAAAGTAAAACAGCAGCAATTATCTGAGGAGGAAAACTGATTTACTAAACAAGATATCAGAATGCAAAATAATACAATATAATTGGAACTGAAGCTAATAAAACAAACTAAATGACAGTCTGAAACTAAAAGCCTTCCACTAATGCTGAAAGTAAGATGGCTAGGGAGCACACATTTCAGAGACGAGCATTAACAATGGAGTGGCCAGCAGGGACAGGGAGGTGAGCGTCCCCCTCTTCTCATCCCTTGAGAGGCTCCATCTGGAGGATTGCATCCAGGCCTGGGGTCCCCAGCACAAGAAAGACACAGAGCTCTGGAAACAGGTCCAGAGGAGGGCCACTAAAATGATCAGATGGCTGGAGTACTTCTCCTCTGAGGAAAGGTTGATGGAATGGTGATGGTGAGGTGGGTGAACTGGCTGACTGGCAGAGCTTAGAAGGTTGTGATTGGTGGCACAGAGTCCAGTTAGAGGACTGTACTTTGCATTGTTCCTCAGGGGTTGGTGCTGGGTCCGGTCCTGTTCAACATCTTCATCAGTGACCTGGATGAGGGGATAGAGTCCACCCTCAGCATGGATGTTGATGATACAAAACTGGGAGGAATGGCTGATGTGCTGGAAAGCTGTGCTGCCATTCAGACAGACCTGGTTAGGCTGGAGAGTTAGGCAGAAAGGAACTAGATGAGGTTTAACAAGAGTAAGTGTAGAGTCTTGCACTTAGGGAAGAATAACTGCATGCACCAGTACAAGATGGGGGCTGACCTGCTGGAGAGGAGCTTTGAGGAGAGGAACCTGGGTGCTTGGTGGATGACAGGCTGGCTATGAGCCAGCAGTGTGCCCTGGTGGCCAAGAAGGCCAGTGATAACTTGGGGTGCATTAAAAAGAACATGACCAGCAGTTCAAGGGAGATGATCCTCCCCCTCTACTCTGCCATGGTCAAGCCTCACCTGGAGTACTGTGTCCAGTTCTGGGCTCCCTGGTACAAAAAAGACAGGAATGTCCTTGAAAGAGTCCAGCAGAAGGCTACAAAGATGATAAAGTGTGTGGAATACCTCTCTTACGAGGAAAGACTGAGAGACCTAGGTCTGTCCAGCCTTGAAAAAAGAAGACCCAGTGGGGATCTGATCCATGTCTACAAATATCTAAGGTGCAGAAAGCAAAGGGTTGAGGCCAGACTCTTTTCAACAATGTTCAGTAATAGAACGAGGGTTAGTGCTCACAAACTGGTGCATAGGAAGTTCCTCACAAATTTGTGTGGTATCATCTACACAGTAAGGATGATGGAGCACTGGAACAAACAGTCAAGGGAGGTGGTGGAGTCTCCTTCTCTGGAGATATTCAAGACCGGCCTGGACAGCTACCTGTGTAACCTGGTCTAGGGAGCCTGCTTTGACAGGGGTTTGGACTTGATGTACTTCCAACCCCTAGTTCTATGATTCTGTGAACAGGGCTTGTTTAGCTTGGAGAAGAGAAGGCTCCAGATAGACCTCCCTGTGGCCTTCCAGTACTTGAAGGAAGGGTACTACAGGAGGGGGAACAACTGTTTACACAGGTTGATAGTGACAAGACAAAGGAGAATAGTTTTAAACTAAGATGAGAGATTTACTTTTGATATTAGGAGGAAGTTTTTCACTCAGAGGGTGGTGACACACTGAAACAGGTTTCCCAGAGAGTTTGTGGATGTCCCATCTCTGGAGGTATTCAAGTCAAGGCTGGATGTGGCTCTGGGCAGCCGGGTCTAGTGATTGGTGACTTAGCCCACAGCAGCGGGGTTGAAACTTGATGATCTTTGAGGTTCTTTTCTACCCAGGCCATTCTATGATTCTATGATACTATGACTCTATGAGAAGTAGAAGAGGGGATTGCTTGACTTCTGGAGAAATGAAACAAAAAACATGTAAATGTTGTTATGTGATTACAGACATATAAGCAGGGTGCTGCTGTTTGGTAATATATGAATGTATATATGTATAAATGTATATTTTTCTAGATCTCATTTTTATCTCTGTCAAATGGAGAGCAGAAAAGGAGTAAAGTTTGGAAAAATTCACTATTTTCATTTCACTGAGAACTATATTACCAGATACACTTATTTTCAATTTAATACTTGCTTCTTCCTTTTCCTTTTTATTTTTCTCTACTATGATAAAAGAGAAAAAATGCTAGAGTTTATATACTGAAATTTTATCATATTGAAATTGGTAGTATTTGCCAACATACAGATTGAGAAGGTATATTATTATAGTCTCTTTGCTTCTTAACCTGTATATTTAGACCAAAATGATTTTATTCATTGTTGACCTTCTGAAACACAAACATGGCAAGCTATTCTAAAACAGATAGCAGAGCATGCTTCTCAAGAACACAATCTAGCTCACATCTCATTCAGAAATAAGCCAAAAAGAATTTGCTTTAACTCCCAGTATGTATCATTGAACTTTTTTTTCTGCACATTTTGGGTGTTCCTCCACAACTTCTATGTTAGTCCAGGTGTCTGCATCTTTGCCTGCCATAGTGATTTATGCCTTCATCATGTCCAGGTCAAAGTACTGTGTGTGAATGCTACACCTCATAGCACATTTTAGCCACCACAAATGCCAGTGTTCACACTTGAATAAACTTCCACATAACCTTCACATTCACTATTTGTATGATAAAATAAAACTCCTTGTTCTAATCTATGTATTTACGAGAAAATTTTCCTCTATTGCATCCTCATTATATATCTGCCTACTGAGAATTCAAAGTGCAGTAAAACAATTATATTCTGAAGGCAAAAATTAAATAACAGATATTTTTGTTTAAAATCAGGACTAAAAATTCAATATTAAAAAATGCTGGTTTTGATTACAATATTTCTCGTGTTTCACTTTTTCATTTTTTTTTTTAATTTTAGAAGGAGTGTTTTTAGCCTAATACAAAATGTTTTTGTTCTTTTTTAATATCTGTTTGAATTGTTTAAGATACATCAACTTCAAACTGCCAACTGTATCAGTATAAATAATTTAAAGAAAACCTTCTATGGATTCTTGGTTGTTCATTTTCTGTATGTCATTATTTCACCAGTTCAAATTAAATAAATAATTTTTTTATTATATTAATATTTTATTTTGTCTTTGAGGACATTTTGGTATGAATCAGTGAAATATATAACATTAAAAATTCTATTTGTTGAAAACTTCTTTTGTTTATCATTCATTACTGTAAATTAGATAAAGGGAGAGGAAAATAAAAAGTAATTTGTAAAAAAATACATACACTTACATTAAAACTAGGCTGAAATAATTTAATTTCCTATGTAATATCTTGCTTTATCAGTGTCTTGTGCAATTCTTTTTCACCTCAGATATCACAGTCCCCTAGAATCAAATTTCTCAGTGCCACAGTGTTAAAGTCTCCTGTGTGCTCATCCTTCATCATGCATCTAGCTGGCACAGCGAGACTGTGAATTTCAAGAAGCTTGTCTGCTTTTGGCAGCTGGGAAAGCACTATGCCACAGTTCTGTGTATATTCAAATAGTCTAATACAGGTAATTTATTTTTGCAAAGTACTATGGTGTGTCACTGATTCAATCCAGCTCCATCATGTACAATATCCCAGAATTTCAAATGAATCCCCCAAGTCCCATAATGCATCTGACCAAATCTGAATTTCTGCACTAGAGGAGAAATTTATCCTGAACAGTGCAGACTAATCTATGTCCCAGAATGACAAATGTGATTGCTCTTATTTTGGTATGTAAGATTATCCTGTGCTAGTCACAAAACTAGGTAGGCTACTTTTCAAAAACAGTTACAATTTTTTCAGTGTGTGCATTTCTTAATGGAGAGCTCACTACATGTTTGTGAATAAACATTTTCATTTCTGCCTTCAAAACATGCATCTGACTGATTTATATATAGTTGTCTTTTTGGTTTTGTTTTCTTGCTTTTCTCTTATCTAGTTCTTCTTCATGTAAAATTGTTTTTATGAACTATTGGCAAAATGTCTTTTTTTACAAAAGCAGACCCTAAACACCTTATCAACTACTAACATGGCTCTCATAATGCAGTAGTCTTTCTGTCTGCAAATAACTGAAGAACAGTATCTTTCTTTATACACCGTTTCTGAAATGTTGCATAGTTAGTTTCCATCATGTGTCAGTGTATACTTCTTTGTATGCATGTGAGAACTGTTGCAAGTTTTCTCCTTAGATTCACTACACAACAGAAAAAAAGTGTACATTACTACATCTTCATCTATATATCAAATATATGGTATATATCTGAATGCTTATTCAGACAGATGTTTGCTTCTTGCCATTTTACAGAATGTAGTTTAAAAATGAAAGCTAGGATGAACTAGGCAGGTCAGTGTGCCTGGAAGGATATATTTAGTTCTTTAGTAAATCTAGTCCTTTGTTCATATTTATATATGTCTCTTATCTAACAAAAACAAGCAAACAAAAAAACCCACATAATGAAGATAAAGCAGTGATAAGTGACTATCTGAATAAATTAAATCCTCCAAGAATAGGAGTAGATATTAACTATTATAAAGACTATTCACATTCTATTACAATCTATAGAAATCCTAGAAAATATCACCACATTTTCATGCAAATAACACAGCAATCCATCAAACAACCAATGACTTTATTGGTATGCAGTGGTCCAGTGAATACACTGCAGCTGTAACACCTTGTGACTTGTTTGGGAAAACAAACAGAAAAACAAAACCCAAATGAAGAAACAAAGGAGCAGGCCTGAGCAAACATTATATTTAACAAGCATTCTTTATTTATTTATCCTTTAATACCAAAGGCTACAATTTCATAATATAAAACATACCTGTCTTCTTATACTTCAAATAAGCTGCAAGTATTCTAGAAAAAGATGAATAATGAAATCACTGAAATGCAACATCTGAGCCCATGAAAATATCACAGAAGAGATAAATTATACTTCTGACTGCTTCTGTAAGCACTGTTTACAGAGCCTTCACTTATTCTTAATGTTTAAAGACATCTTCTTGATTGTGTGTTTTCTTTCCATGATCACAAGAATTAGAAGTTTGTATACAATAAAATTCTACAATTAAACCAAAATTACATTTAAACATACTCTTTCTCAATCTGGATAAGATGTCATGGTTGGATTAAATGCAACTTTTGAACTGAAGACACAAAAATTAGATGGTAATTTAAGTAACATCTTAATTGAACAACTTTCTGATGATATAGTTTGAAAGTTCAGGCTTGTCTTGTAGCTTAACCTTCCTGAATTCTTTTCAGTAGCACTGTGCTTAAGACATCATTGTTATATTTGACAGGATGACATATAGAAAAGAGAGCACAGAGAACTTACTAAAATCCAGAAATGTATAATATTTAAAATCCATCCACAATGTCATTTAAGGACAATGTAGAGAGATAATTATTCTTTTTATTGCTTTATGAAGCAATCCATTTATAATAAGAGATGGACAAGAAGAAAGGACATAATTTTTAAAGAAAAATAAAGTATAAACCTATTCCAAGTTTAGAACGAAAACCTTTATCTGAAGAGAGGAATAAATATATTGAATACATTTCTATGTCTATCCAGTTTAGTAATAATTATTTAATATACTGTTTAACACAAAACTGTTTATTCTGTTATCATTTTCTAAAAATATATTTCCATTCTCTGCTATCATCTGAAAAGGCTAACATGCACAGTTTTCTGGAGATTATTTTTTTAAATTCTTAATGTTTCTGCAATATTAAATCTAGAGCATTTTATTAATAGACTCAAAATGACTTCAGTGTATTTCTACTGATTTATTTACTTATTTCTGCTATTCTTGTGATCTCAGAAATATGCACAGGAATGCATCTGTACAGAATTTGGTTTTTTTTTGTATGCATTTTCCCATCCTCTCTGGACATTGCATTTGCATTTAATTATGTATTTCATCTATATACATGTCAGGAAGAATTGCATCCCTTTGACACATTTCCTGTAATAAGTATTCTATCATTTCCCTTCCCAATAACAGAGGAAGAATTGAAAGTGACGACTAAGGTCCATGGTTCTAGTTTTCATTTCTGCTAGTATCCTACAAAAACAAACAAACAAAAAAACAAGGATGTGGCTTTAAAGATTTTATGCCTCTTTAATAACAAACTGTTGATGAGAATTTAAAATCTATGTGGGGGAACCAAATTCAGTTTATTACTCATTATGAAGAGATTCATCCTCAGCAAGAACTCAAAATTCAGGTGTTGAAACAGAGAAGACTTACTTTCTTCTTCTCTGAGACAGAGAAAGAACATGAAAAAACATGATTATCTCTAATGATTAAGGTAAAAAAAAGATAAAGTCTTTGCTAAAATAAATTACAGAATCAAAGAATTGTAGGGGTTAGAAAAGACCTCGAGATCACCAAGTCCAACCCCTCTGCCAAAGCAGCTCCCTAGCCAAGGTAGGCATCCAGGTGGGTCTTGAATATCTTCAAAGGAGGAGACTCCACAGTCTCTCTGTGCAGCCTGTGACAATGCTCCATCACCCTTACTGAGAAGAAGTTCACATGCACATTTGTGCAGAACTTCTTATGCATCAGTTTGTGACCATTTCCTCTCATCCTATCACTACACACTGCTAAGAGTCCTTCTTTATTGCATAATATGTGTATATTTTAATATACACACAGTTTCAACTAAGCAAATACAGCAACTTATTGTGGTAATCTTTCAGAGAACAAATACAAGAAAGTCCACTGTTCTCCAGAAGATATAAAGAAAAACATTTGTGTGTGTGTGTGTGTGTGTGTGTGTGTGCGTGCGTAGTGCTGGTGGGTTTTTCATGAATTAGCACTTCCATTTCCATGACTTCCTTACGAGTGCTGCAGTACATGGCTATAAGCTCTTCAGAAGTGATTGGCAAGAAGGAGAGCATGTTAGAGACTCTTTCCATTGTGTAGAGCTGGGTACTGGGAATTGTAAAATTTAGTCCCTGTGAGTAAAGATTAGGAGGAAGGCCATCAGGACAGGCTCTCTGGTGGAGTTCTGTCATTGACTGCCAAACCAAGATGAAGAGACAAATGAGACACTGTATGAGTGGCTGGCAGAAGTCATGCAATTGCCAGCCCTTGTTCTCATAGAGGACTTCAATTTCCCTAATAAATGCTGGAAATGCAATACACCTAGGTGAAGCAGTCTAGGAGGTTCCTGGAATGCGTGGAAGATAAATTCTTGACACAGCTGGTAAGAGAGCCTACAAGGTAAAGTAACAACCTAGATCTAATGTTCATGAACATGGAGGGTCTAGTGGGAAATGTGGTGGTCAGGAACTGCCTTAGGCAGAGAAATCATGGAATGGTAGAGTTATCAATCCTTGATGTAGTCAGGAGGGGGATCAGAAAAACAGCTGCCTTGAATTGTGGAGCGCAGTTTTTGAACTCTTCAGGACATTGGTAGAGAGAGACCATTGCAAGTCAGTCCTGAAGGGCAAAGGGGTCCGCGGAACCCTCTTCAAGAAGGAAGACTTTAAGGTGCAGAAGTAGGCTGTTCCGCTGTGCCATAAGATGAACAATCAGGTAAGAAGACTAACTGAATAGGTAACTTTTGCTGGGACTCAGGGAAAAAAAGAGTTTAACTCTTGTGGAGCAGGAGGCAGGCACCTTGGGGAGAGTACAAGAAATTTGGTAGCTCATAGAATCATAGAATCATAGAATCATAGAATCATAGAATCATAGAATCATAGAATCATAGAATCATAGAATCATAGAATCATAGAATCATAGGGGTTGGAAGGGACCTCAAGAGATCATGGAATCTAACCCTTCTGCCAAAGCAGGTTCCCCACACCAGGTAGCACATGTAGGCATCCAGGTGGGTCTTAAATATCTCAGAGAAGGAGATTTCACAACTCCCCTGTGCAGCCTGTGCCAGCGCTCTGTCACCCTCACCGTAAAGAAGTTCTTGTGCACATTCATGTGGAACCTCCTGTGCTGCAGTTTCTGTCCATTCCCCCTTGTCCTATCTCCACACAGTGCTGAAAAGAGTCTGGCCTTGCTACTTTGTCCCCCACACCTCAGATATTTATAAACCTGGATCAGATCCCCTCTAAGTCTTCCTTTCTCAAGACTGAAGAGACCCAGTTCACTTAGCCTTTCTTCATAGAGGAGATCCTCCAGGCTCTTCACCATCTTTGTGGCCCTGCACTGGACACTTTCCAAGAGATCCTTGTCTTTTTTATACTGGGGAGCCCAGAACTGGACACAGTAATCCAGATGAGGCCTCACAAGGGCAGAGTAGAGGGGGAAGATCACCTCCCTTGACCTGCTGGTCACTCTCTTTTTAATGCACCCCGGATTGCCATTGGCCTTCTTGTCCACGAGGGCACACTGCTGGCTCATGGTCAACCTGTCATCCCCCAGGACACTCAAGTTCATAGGTTCATATGTTCATAGGTACATTAGGTTGGAAAGGACCTACAAGATCGTCTAGTCCAACCATCCTCCTATCATCATCCCTGCTCACTAAACCACTAAATCAAATCCCTCAGCACCTCATCTAAACGCTTCTTGAACAGCGCTAGGGATGGTGCCTCAACCACCTCCCTAGGCAGGCCATTCCAGTGCCTGACCACTCTTTCAGAGAAAAAATGTTTCCTCAGGTCTAATCTAAATCTTCCCCGGCGCAACTTCTGGCCATTCCCTCTCGTCCTGTCATTATTTATCAGGGAGAAGAGGCCCACTCCCTCCTCACCACAACCCCCTTCAGGCACTGGTAGAGTGCAATAAGGTCTCCTCTGAGCCTCCTCTTCTCCAGACTAAACAATCCCAGTTCCCTCAGCCGCTCCTCATAAGACTTGTGCTCCAGACCCCTCACCAGTTTTGTTTCCCTTCTCTGCTGGCTCATGTTAAGTCGAGCATCAACCAACACCCCCAGGTCCTTTTCCTCTCTACATTCTTCAAGCCATTCTGCCCCAGGTCCATAGCATTGTGTGGGGTCATTGTGGCCAAAGTGCAGGACCCGGCACTTGGCCTTATTGAACCTCATCGCATTGAGCTCAGCCCAGCTATTCAGCCTATCCAGATCCCTCTGAAGGGCCTCCCTACCCTCAGGCAGTTTGACACATCCTCCCAACTTGGTATCATCTGCAAACTTACTGAGGGTATACTCAATCCCCTCATGTAGATCTTCAATAAAGATATAAAACAAGATGGGCCCCAATACCCCCTCTGGTGAGGTCACACCTTGAGTACTGTATTCAGTTTTGAACTGTTAACTGCAAGAAGGACATCAAATTGCTGGAGCTTGTCCAGAAAAGAGCAAAAAAGCTGGAGAGGCTCAGGGAAGTGTGACTTTTTAATCTGGGGAAGGCTCAGAGAAGACTTTACTGTTCTCTACAACAACCTGAAGCGAGGTTATGATGAGGTGGGGTTCAGCTTCTTCTTTCAGTGAACTAACAATAGGTCTAGATTAACTGGCTTCAAGTTGCACTCAGGGACGTACAGGTTGGATATAATTTCTTCTCAGAAAGAGTGGTTAGGCACTTGAACAGATTGCCCAGAGAGGTGGTAGAATCACCATCTCTGAAGGTGTTTAGGGGGTAGATATGATACTTAGCAACAGGGTTTACTAGGAAATGTTGGTAGTAGGTGAACTCAAAGATCTTAGAGGTCTTTTCCTACCTTAATAATTCTATGATTTTATATCTTAGTAAATAATACACATTCAAGATCCAAAACATTAAATCAGAAAATAATGCAGAGATGTAATAAAGTTAAGCCATATTTATTTATAATTATATTATTGTGGATTTAAGCAAATTTTCATTAGTATTAATTTAAGTCATACTGTTGACACTGAAGACAGTGTAACAGGAATGTAGTTAGATTTGATCACAGTTAATTTTTTAAAATTTTTAAAATGTTTTTAAAAAGCCAATTTTGTTATTTTTTGATCATTTTCAGTAACATCCCAAGAATTATCCCAAATACTAGCCCTTTGAATTCAACCAGTAGTAGCTTACATATTGAAACTAGCTTGATTTAGATGTTAGAAACACAGCAGAACATATGATCCTGTTAGAATGCCTTGCACATTTTAACTTTATCATTTATAACTATCATTCTGTTGTTTAATGAAGCATTTACTACACCAGTGAGGGGTATGTTAAAAAGTCTTTAAGATCTTGCCTTTAGTTTAAATCATTAATTGTTTTCTGGGAGTCAAGTATGTGCATTTGAACTCCTTCACACTAACAAGGATGGCAAGCCCCTGGGAGTGCTTCAGCTATTAAAATACATAGAAATCTCTGAAAATGCTCACACTGACTGTTCATCTGTGTTAGATGAAAAGATGATTTTTACTTATAATATATAGAAAAAGTAGTTGCAGACACCTGTCTGGAAATGGATTTCATGTTTCAGATCCAAAGCACTTGGAAGAATATCTGCCTTCAGTTCTGCCTGTGTCATAGTGGTGTAGTAGCAGTGACACATCTCATTTCAGTGTTTCTGTTAGCTAGACCCAGTCTGATATTGCAGGAAAGTGTTGAGAGGAATTCTCCATACTTTATTTAGTTGGAAGATTTTTGGATTATTTTTATGAAGTATACATCTCTATCCACATGGTTTCTAGTTCATTTTGGAATCTTGCCCTGAGAGCGAAGGCTAAAGATCTAATGTCTAAAATTTGACAAAGTTATTTCTTGTTTGTTATCTTTAGCTTTCATACATTTACTGGATAAATTATTTTAATTGGATCTACAATCAAATAAGTGCTTAGAGCATATTGCTGAATAGCTTCTACTTTTTGCATGATAACAAAATTGATTTGACTACAAACCATTATTTTGAACGTGTACTTTTAACTGGTTTAAGCACATATTTGTTGTAATACGAGAAATAAACATAACAAAACAGAACAAAACAAAATAAAATAAAATAAATAAAATAAAATAAGCTGAACATGAGCCAGCCATGTGCCCAGGCAGCCTAAAAGGCTAATGGCATCCTGGCTTGTCTCAGAAATAGTGTTGCTAGAATGAGCATGAAAGTAATTGTCCCTATGTACTCAGCACTAGTGAGGCTGTAACTTGAGTACTGTGTTCAGTTGGACTTCTCACTGCAAGAGACACATTGAGGCCCTGGAGCATGTCCAGAAAAGGGCAATGAAGCTGGTGAGGGTTCGGGAGAACAGGTCTTAAGAGGAATGGCTGAGGGAGCTGGGGTTTTTTAGTCAAGAGAAGAGGAGGCTCAGGTGAGACCTTATTGCACTCTATAACTACCTGAGGGGAGGTTGTAGTGAGCTGGAGGTCGACCTCTTCTCTGATGTAACTAGAGATAGGTTGAGAGGGAATGGCTTCAAGCTGCACCAGAGGAAATTCAGACTGGATGCTAGGAAATACTATATTTCTGAAAAAAGTAGGTCAGGTGCTGGAATGGGGTGCCCAAGGTGGTGGTGGTGTCACCAACCCAGGAGGTGTTCAAGGAACACTTAGACATTGCGTTGAGGGACATGGTTTAGAGAGAACTGTTGGTGGTAGATGTACAGTTGAACTGGGTGATCTTGCAGGACTTTTCCAGCCTTGGTGATGCTATGATTAAATAAAAATAAAATAAATCAAATAAAAATACAAAACAAACAAACAGATTCAGAGTGCTACTTTTTTTAACCTGTTAATAACAGCCTTAATTAAGATTGAATATCCTATTGTTATATTAAATTATTGTATCTTATATTTATTTTCTCATTTGCTGTAATCCCTGGATTGCATCCTCGCTATGGTAAGGTTGAAATATGCCTTTCAGTGCCCACATGTCTTGTAATACAAAACTACATTTAGATAGACTCTCTTCAGGGACAGCAAAGCAATACTGAAACAGCTTTCTTTCATTCTTTTTTTTTTTTTTTTTTTTTTTTTTTTTTACAAAAATCAGTCATCTAAAGATGCATCCTTTCTTTTATGAATTAATTAATTAATTAATTGTATCTGTGACTCTCTGAGAAAAGTACTTACACATTAGCCAATCTAATCATTTAGAAAGAAATAAAATTCAAATGAATCAAATCTATTATATTTCAGACTATACACAGTAAAAGAAAATCTAATTCTCCAAATTAAGTCAGTATGAATTCTTTGATACTACATATTTGTGAATTATTAAGCTACCCTTTGCTCTTGATAATATCAATTTTTAAATAAATTATAGCAATTAAAGTGTCAGTCTGTATGATTGACTAGATGGCTATTAAGTTAACAGTTATATATTTATTTAAATAGATTAGATGGCACGAAGTGGAAAAATACTGAGAAAGAAAAGTATTTTAGTCTAAGATAACCTGATTTTTTTCATAGCCTTCCATTAATACATATTGGTCATTTTGAAGTCATGCTTTTTTGTTCTGTTCAGAGCATTTGAAGGTATACAAACTTGTCTCTCCATATACCCTGTTGTGTTTACATTTATTCTTGATCACTTACAAAAAAGAATATTTATATATGCATCATCATGACAGAAATACATTTGCAGAGATTATTTTCATCCTCAATTATAATCTCAAGAGCTGAGAATGGAAAGAAGAATATTTGATAGTATGTACTCCATAGTCTACATTTTTATATATTTATATGTGGGAGTGTATACATTAATTGTGTTTATATATATATATATATATCTATATATCTATATGTATAAGGATTTGTTGATTTTTCTTAAAAGCATCAAAGTTTATAAAAAGAAGTACAGATAGTTGTGGATTTCCAATGGTTTTCTGTAAAATCCTATTTATAGAATCAGGGCAGGTTGAAAGAGAAATAAGAGTTACAATAATGGAACAGTAAGAATATTACACCTGCTAATAAAATGAAACTGATTAGAGATGATTAACACAACAAAGCTTTTAACAAGTTTATCTGGATCAAAATGTAGATTACGAATAGATCTGACCAACAGAATGAGGCTGTCAATCTAGTAACAAATGACACAGCTAATATGAACATAAAAAACATAATATTCATAAGATATTTTCCTGACAAGATCTGCTTTTTAGTTTCCCAGGTCTGGAAATTTTGAAGAATGACTACTCAGAGTAGAAAATAATCAAATAAGGAACTACTTAGGTGCTGCACAAGTCAGTGAGTTCAAATGGAATGATACAAAGGTGATGACTGTGCTGATAATATAGTGAGGCTCTTAATTCTGTTTGAAAACTTTTGGTGGTTGAAGAAGTCCTGTGAGCTGGGAAAAGGACAAATATCATGCCTGAAAACATTTGGTGGTTGAAGAGGTCCCTGTGTACTGGAAGAAGGACAAATACCATGCCTGCCTTCAAAAGACCGGATTTTGCCATCTTCAGTTTCATCTTTTGGCAACATTATGAAGCAGGAGTTTGTGGAAGTCATTTCAAGGCACAGGAGAAAAGAAACCAAGGACGTTATTGCTTATGGTCAGAGTCATTACCAATTTATGATTCTCCAGCACAGCTGAAGAAATAACTGGTCTTTTGGACAAAGAGAGAGAAATAGCATTTCATTTACCTTGATTTTGTTAAAGGTTTTATTATAGTCTGCCACAGTATGAGCATTGGCCCACTTAGAGCCAAAGTATGGACCTTTTGAGATGAAAGGGTTGTAGCTAGCGATTCCAAGAACAAATGGCAACAGATCATAATGGATAATACTAGAATCAATAGCATTTAATATCATCAGAGACCTGGATGAACTGAGGAGAGTGTGAAAGACTATTCAGTCTATAGAAGAGAGGGTTCAGCTGAATTTTATCAATAGATGTTCAATTTATGGGAAAGAATGAAGAAGAGTGAACAAGAATTTTCTCTAGTACTGCCCACTAACAGGACAAGAGTCAATAAGCAAAAACTGAATCACTTGAAATTCCATCTGAAAACAAGAAAACATTTTTATTTTTTTATATAGTGAAGATGATCAAATACTGCAATAAGTTGCCCAGAGAGGTTTTGGAACCTCCATCTGTGGAGGTAGACACTCAAAAGCCAACTTGACGTTGTCCTGGCAAGCTCCTCTAGCTGACCCTACTTCAGCTGTGGTGTTGGACTAGATGATATGCCTAACAATCTCAATGATTTTTCAATTCTGTAATGCACATAATAGTCTATATAATAAGGGAACTAGAAATTGTTTTGATGGGAGTTTTCAGAAAGTCTGAAAAAAAAGGTTAGTTACAAATTTCAGTTCAGCTTTTTACTGGATTGATATTCATTAATGTTCTCTACCAGTGACTAGTTCTTTATCACTTCTAGTCATTATCTCTACAAATACAAAAGATGTAGTTCTTAACAAACAACCCAAAATAGCTGCAAAAAATATGCTGAAGACCACTGATGTCTGTGATCTTCAGTGGAACATCAACAATAAATTTTTTGTCAAGGCTGAAGTCACCAGGTTTTAAAGCCTGTTAGTGAGGAAAACTCTAACCTTATATTCTCTGTTTTTCATCTTTCTTCCCTTTTTCTTTATGTTTTATGTTGATCTGATGTTTTCATAAAAGTAAAGAATGCAATCTCCTCTGTTCTTAGCACCTTATTCTTCGGTTAAGATTCTGTTCTTATTTCACTTATCCTGCAGGATTTTTCCTGCTCATATACCATTCCTGCTTACACTGTAGAATGTTATCAAACACCTGTTTTCTGTCTGCTCACTTTTATCTTCTAGTTTTTGTATATTTCACATTTTCCTGCATCCCTTTCATGCAGCTACACTCTCTAGCTGCCCCTTGCACTTCTATCTACTACGTATATGTTTAATTTTTTCTGTATTATAAAAAAGTTAGTAGCATTTCCAATGTTACAAAATGTAAAACAAAAACAAAACAAAACATGTTTTTGCTATTTAAATACGTTTATCTCTGGATTTGAAGCAAACAACTATTAATTTTAGTTTGCTTAGTATGCATCTGCTTTTGAGATGCAGCAGACATTTTCTTTGACAGCGAGGATCTGAAATACGCAAGGAACAGCTGAAGGACTTGAATTTATTCAGAGAAGAACAGAATTACCTTTGATACTTATTAAGTGTTATAGAGAAGATGGATAAAGTCTCATCTCACAAAACCTAAGAAAACATGGCAATGGACACAAGCTTCAGATAGGGAAATTATCTCTGGACAAAAGTTAACAGGTAAGTTATAAGGAGTGTTTGCAATTCTTAGAACATGCTCCCCCAAAGAGGCTGTATAATTAATATCCTTGGAAATATTTAGAAACTCACTGCACAAGACCCTGGACAACTTTATCTGGTTCTGAAGCATAGTGCTGTTTTGAACAGAACTAGAAGAGTTTTTATGCTTTCTGTTTCCCTTCCTCTCCAATCCCCCTGTACCAAAACGAACAAACATAACAAAACAAACAAGAAAACAAAAAACACAAACAAACAAACTAAGGAACAGCCAAAAGCCATGCTGAGGCCGAACTTTCCAGAAAGTGGTTAAATACCAGTAGACTTATGGGAAGCACTGAAGCACTGAATGAATTCTTTTTGTTTGTTTGTTTTTGTTTTTATGTCTGTACATGCAGTTTTTTTCTTCACCTAATAAAGTGTTGCTATACACATTTATTATTTTTTTAATCTTTTTTTCTTTTTTCCCCACCACCCCTGAGAGACAGGAGTGAGTGAGTGGCTGATGACGTGAGTCATCAGATGACTGAAGTCTACCTGCTATCCAAATTTTTGGCATCCAGTATGGGATTTGACAAGTTCTTGATAGTGATAGTCTTGATCAGAGAATGCTTGACTGTATTTATCGTCACAGTTCTCAGTTGTTAATTTGCAGACTCCTCATCTATTCACAGGACTTGTTTGCTTTACCACATAATGAAGATCAGAGCTTGTTAGTTACTGCTTTCAGTTCTACAGATGTAGATGTGTTATCGTCATTTCAGATGTTTTACTGCATGGATATCCAACCTTTTGGCTTGCCTATGCTGCACGGAGTGAAGAGGAACTGCTTCAGGCTGCATATATAATGTATAATATATTTGTATAGTTCTGTTATTTTTTTGGGGAGCTGTATATGTTCTACCTTGTTCATGAATGTAAAGCCAGACTTGCATGAGAATATTTTGAAATAATTTCTAATTTTAAAAAAATGCATTAATCCTATCTTTTAAATATATTGTTTTTTTTCCTGTACTTTACTTTTATTTGTGTTCTAGATTTTATCAAAACCAAATTTACTTATATTATTTTCACACACACACACACACACACAAAAATGATATGACTTGTAAATTTACTAGTTCTGAGAAAAACTGAATAAATATATTAATATGTGCCCTCTGGAAAACTGCCTTTAATATGCTTGGATTAGCAACTTGACACATTTGTTTAGGTAATTATTACTTGTATATTGCCTCCACATGGTCAAAATACCAGAAACACTAATCAAACATATATTGAAAAAATAAGGATAAATAAATAAATAATTATTTTACACCTTCTGAGTTTTGCGAGTCCTCAAAAATAGAATTTTCCAGCACCATGTAGGTATTTTGGATATTTTTTCCACAGTCACCATATGTCAACAGTTTATGAGCCGTTCAGCCCAGTTCTGTGACTAATTGGACAGGGGAACTGCAGACCCATGCCCCAGGAAAGGGGAAGGGGGAAAATGGGAGAGGGTAGGGAGGCGGGCCTAAAAACAAAACGGCAGCTATGATCTGAGGAGGAAAACTAATTTACTAAAGAAGATATTGGAATGCAAAATAATACAGTATAGTACAATATCATTGTAATTTGAGCTAAGAAAACAAACAAAATGAGAGAGTGTGCAAAACTGAAGGCCTTCTGCTAAAGATGAAGGTGAGATGGCTAGGGAACCTCCACTACTGAGATGACCAGCAAAAGAAAGGAAGTCTCAAGACTTGTTGGCAGAAACATGCAGTTCTCACAGGTTTCACTTTGTCTGTGAGTGCAAGAGGTAGAGTTAACACCCTGCTTAGCCCTACTCTCCATAACATTCCATTGTCACCTGTGCAATCTATGAATGAGCTGTGTGCAATTCATTCATGAAAAATATTGCTAAAAACCAAAAAATAAAGTCAAAAGTTTACAATCTTCTGAGTCTGCATTACTTACCATCAGCCATGTGGGGCATATATCTGATCTAGTGTATTCCAGGTGATTTCTAACTCCCGTTCAGAAAGATGTAGATTTCCTCTAAAACACATGCTGAATTTATTAGAATCTACACGTTTCAGACAATGTATGGTGTCTGAAATGGTGTGAGACACCTTCATGCATACTGAAGAAGGCATAAAGATCAAATCCAATTTATTTTTATTCTATGTTTTATTAAAATTGTCAAGATTATAATCTTATTCACAAAACTAATATTAAAATATTGCACCATGCTTTTGTATGTCTGTTGAATGTTACATCTTGGATTCACTTCATGTAACTTCTGCTAGTTACATGTTCAGGATAATCTAGTCATCTAAGCTCTGTTTATGATCCATGAAAACAAATAGGCATTAACAGAAGTCAGTTTATCTCTTTTTAAGATTGATACCATGCACATAAATGAATTGCCTTATAGGTAAGTCTTTCTGTCCATGAACTATAAAGAAAATCTAACAGACTAATTCTACAATAGATCTTGTTTTAAGGTGCTTGAAAACAAGATGAAATATGTTCTTATTTCAGCTACTCATTTAACCTGTTTTGCTTAGTTTGCCATTGGTAATACAGGCCTACTTTGACTGACTTTGTTGTGAAAAATCATGAGTTTTTTGAAATTTACATAAAAGAAAATTATTTATTTACCTATGATCATAGAAACCTTCTTTGCAGTATATAAAAATGATTTCAATAAAACAAAACAAAATAAAGCATCTGTGCTCAGATTAGTTTTTTGCAGAGTAAGAAATTTATTCAGTAACATTAAATTTAGCAGCCACAACTGGACAATGTAAAAATTAATCCATCTCTTTGCAGAAATGTAGTGCAGGACACAACTATGAAATAATGGTTCCACCCACCACTGATGTCCCTTAATCAGATACAATCATTACAGTCTCAAGTATATAGATGGCATAAAGGATAGGAGCATGACTGAAATAAGTAAAAATGTATTTAAATGTGAAAATAGAAGAAAAGGAACAGTAATAACTCAGTACAAAAAAATTATAGAAATTTTTTTTGGTAGCTGAGTTTGACAATCTACAGAATAGTAAAGAAACAAATGATATTTGATATATTCAATTAAAAAAAAAAAAGCAAACAAAATATGAAAATAGTAAATGAACTTAGATATCTTAATTGATGCATTTTCTTACATTTTCAGAGATCGAGGAGTAATTTGTATGTGTTAGCTAATATTCCTATTAAATTCAACAGAGGTTTGCCCTTGATTTTAAAAGAAGCAGAATTAAATGTGTAATGAAGAAAAGTAGGATTTTTTTTTTTTATATAGCTTTAACTCTCTGAAAATAAGCTATATTTCTTAATTTCACATAATTTATAACATAATTAATTATATTTTAGGAACAGATTTCTTTGAATTGTCCAAAGAAGACTGAATAACCTACAGAAAAGTTAATTACATACATCCCACCTGTACTATTTATAACACCCAAAAAATGAAAAAAAGAAACAAGCAAATGAAAGCAAAAAGAATTTACATTGAATCTATTTATTTATTTATTTATTGCAGCATCTAATAGTTCTCTACTTTCTGTCTATAACAGTATTATATTTTGATGTCCCTCGTTTGTAGCAATAAACAGTGGTGGAAAAAGCAGATGATGGTGAATGATCCATTTATGCCCTGAAATGAGTGACACAGATACTAATAAGACATAATTCAGAGATGTGCTAACCAATTACTATCTATGTTTTGTTGGTCCCAGTGAAGTCTTATGGAGGCAATATAATGAAAATGACCTCCTGAGAATGTCCATCATTTACATTGTGGAGTCTTATTGTAGATGGTGTTGTAATGACTTAGCTTAACTGTTATGCCTACATGAAAATCTAAAAAAGTTCTAATTTCACTGCCAATTATTTGCATAAAAGTTCTCAAACTTTAATAGACTGGCAGCTACTTCAATAAAATTTTCTTCCTCATTTTTAAAATGTATGATAGTTTAATAGTTAAATGACCTATTTCATAGTTTATTCAAGTGCTTTAGCAAACCTATAGTTTTTGTTGATACTGCATGTATATAAAAACAATATCTCTATTGTCTTTTAATACAATATTTGACTAGTCTTACATATACAATTCCAGAAAAAAAAAAAGCAATGCTATTTCTAACTGTAGTTTAATTGGAAAAATAATTTGAACTTACACCTTTTTAATTCATAAAAACTCTTCATGTCAAAGTGGTTGCTACCCTGACTACAATTATTTGTACTTCATGTGATTAATAACAATCTTTGATTTTCTTGCATGATTTTTTAATAATTATGCCAAGAAATTAACTGAAACAAACAACTTTGCTGCAACTTTATTTCTTGCAGTTCCTTAAGAAGCCTGTTCCCTATATGAGTTTGACATGGTATTTTAGTAGAAGATAAAAAGAAAAATTATTAGCAGTCTGAAGTGATACGAACTCCAACAACCACGAAAAACATATTGGAAAATGTGAATGCTGCTGTGGAGAGTCAGTGAAGGATGAGAATAAGAAGATAAATAAAAATTACAAAGAATTATTTAAAATCTCTGACCAGAAAACTGTGAAATTAACAAAATTAAGCTACAAAAATCCAATGAGCAATGCAGAATGAGAAAATCACAGAACTGTCAGATTTGGAAGGGAATTCTGGAGATCACCTAGTTCAACCCCCCTACTAAGGAAGTTTCCACAGAGTAGGTTGCATAGGAATGCATCTAGGCAGAATTTGAATATCTCCAGAGAAGACTCCACAACTTCTCTGAGCATCTTGCTCCAGTGCACTGTTGCCTGCAGACTAAAGATATTCCTCATGTTCAAATTGAACTTCCTATATTCCAGACTGTGCCCATTGACTCTAGGTCAGTCTCTAGGCACCACTGAAAAGTGTCTGGCCTCATCCAGGGAGGATTATATCCCTTCCTCCAGGTAACTGATAATATAGAACAAGATCGGACCTACCTCTGGGGAACACCACAAGGTACAGGCCTTCAACTAGACTTTGCTGATCGCAACTCTGCCACTCAGCCAGTTCTCAATCCATCCCACTGACCACATGCATATCACACAGTCTCTAAGCTTACCCACAATCACTTCATGGGAGACATAGTCAAAAGCCTTGCTGAAGCCAAAGTATGCTACATCCACTTCTCTCCCTTCATCTACTCAGCTACCATCTCTACTTCTTTTTCTTCAAAAGTGCCTAATTCTGAGGTTTTTGAAACATCTTTTAACATCTCTCACCAGTAGGTAGTTGAATAGTGAAGTTTTACGAGTCGATATTGATGTTCTTAGATGTTTTCCCAGGACCCACTCCCAGCAAATGCACTTATTGTGGATCATGCTAACTGCAGTCCCATTAGCTGATGTGCCATTACATTTTCTAGTTATGTTCTCTTATAGCAGTTCCCTGTATGTTGCCCATGGATACCACAGTAGTTTATGTACTCACAGAAGGAAGGGTGAAAGGGAGGAAGGGAGGAATGAAGAGCCTCTGTTGCCTGTGACAGTAACTGGTAAGTAATTTCCTTGTCCATTAATCAATCAAAGAGCTGTTCATCTTATTTTCTCTCCCTTTCTCTAATTTCAGAAAGGGAAGGGAGTGTGCCTGAGTGGGCTGTTAGGAGCTGAATAAAATCAATCCACCACAGACTCTGGTTTGGAAGTAACCTGACAAACTAAAAACAAAGTTGCAGAGAACTTGTAAGGTGTAAGCATAATGATTTAAAATTAATAAATAAATTAATAAATAAGAATAATAGCAAGAATGTTCAAAGATTGAAGAATAGCCTTGTTTCTTTTAGCTGATACATTTTTGTTACAGATATAATATTCATTGAGCTTTTTGATAATCCTGTCAAAGATATTAGACATATACATGATAGTGTAAATGTGACCTTGTTTTTATTCCAATTAAAATTGGAAGACAAATTATTTCTCTCTGTAAACATCTTATTTTCTCATCTTGATGTAAAATTTGCTAAATAAAAATATTCTCAGTGTAATCAGATTTTTCTGTCTTTAGCTTTTAGTCAGAAAACTATTATTTTATTTTATTTATTTTATATATTAGTTTACTTGTTCTTATTCAGTGAAATAAGTTTTCTGAAGTACTCAGAATAATATTGTGAATCTCAAAGAAAAGATAAAAATAACAATAACTGCAATTTTTGTAATGGTATGACCAAGTATGACATCTAATAACTAAAACTCCAGTATCTTTTTGGATCATTACTTCAGGATGTGTTCATAGATGAAGAGACAAAGAGAAGAGCTTAAACTGATTCAAAATTATATTGTTTTCCATAAGTAATTAATATTCATCAGAGAGAAGTATTTAAATAGTAAAGAAATAAATGAAGCATTGATGACTGAACAACTATTGGTATTTTACTTATAATTTTTATCCTTAAATCATAATGAGCTGCAATTACAGTTTCTCTTTCTTTTTTTGGAACATACATTATTCCAATGGAGTAGTGACAAGTAGCTGTGTCTGACTTCCTGAGCAGCAAACTTACTGCAAATATGTAAATGAGGACCAACAAAGTAGAGCCTGGAGATATTAACATCTGTGTGAATGAAGCAACTATTTCACAACTCAGTGGACCTTAAACAAAGCAGACATTGAAATCTGTTCAGTACACAGGGCAGATTTTTAAATATGTTCAATTACTACTTATCTCCCAACTGTCACTAGAGCACAGCTACAGCCAGACTAGGGGTTCTGCTTTGACATTACCAGCATACAAAAATGGCATTCATGATATGTAGTTTTCCATCATAGCAAAATAAGCATTTTTCACCCATGTCTAAGAATTAGAGATTCATTATTATGTCCCTATCACTGGCAATTTAGATGAGCAGAGATGGAGAGCATCTGCTAGGAGCAAAACAGCTATTTTACCAATCGATCTACCTGACTAACTGTTCCAATTCTGTGTTGTATTTAAGAAAATATATTGCTATTGAGGAGAGTACAAATTTTGTATGAAAGATAATTTATCTCTTTATAAGGAAGGGAAGGAAAAGTCACTCGTCTACTGTCAGGAAAATTAATTTATGTAGTCAACTCTTTCTATAGTGTAAAACAGGATAGTATATGTTTGGAATGCTAGAATGTCTTCCTTTTAAATAGGTAAAAATATGTGGTACTCATTGTTTGGAGGATGAGCTTGGAGTTTAAGTTAAATAATCTTTTAAAATAATTATAATATTTACATAATATTCATCTATAATTAAACCAATTACTATCTGCAATAATAGCATTGTCACTATTACTAATGTTAATAATGAAGTTACAAAAATAGTATCTTTTTGCATGAATACCATAATATCTTTTTTAAATATACTTTTGTATTTTTAATTACTGAGAAGCAAACAGTATTTTTTTAATATTCTGTATATCTTTATGCTCACCAAATAGTATTTTTTAAGAACCATTCTTAGTGATTGGATGAGTACTGCAAAATTATATTAATTACCTAGACTAGCTGACTCCAAACACTTCTTTATTTTTTTGTATGACTTTTATTCAATGTTTTTCTAAATTGTATGACATATCTTCATCTAGGAAAAAGGCAAATGAATAAAGAAAAACCACTTGTGCCATAATATTATAGTGCCTTTCACTTAAATATCTGATAGTAAAACCAACCTTGTCTAAAATATCTAAAATCTAAATGCAACAAATAAAGCAATTGAGAACCGCACATGGAATCAGAAGCTATCAAACTAAAGGAGGAGCTATGAAAAGGAAGAAATTTGGAATTGTTAAGCAGAACTATATAATATTTTATCTGTTCCTATTTTCAGGGCTTTTTATCAGTAATAATTGAAAAACAAATTCTAAAATCAGGATATAGTTCACATAAAAATTAGAAAGCATACTCTGGAATAGATTCTTTCAGATGAATGCCCTAATTTCAGAGGTAATTCTTTATCTTTTTTTTTTGGTCAATTTTAATCACATCCCTCTCTCTTTATAATCAGTTATAAATTCCTCTCCTACTAAGTCACCAGTGATGAGTTACGCTTTATTGTTACATAGTCTTTCAATTGACTAGAAGGAACCTAACTGTTTGGGAAAAAAAATTCATCCAGACAAAAATACAGTGTGAAAGTGTTTATAAAACATATCAGTCTTGGTTTACTTACCCAAAGATAGAGTCACTTAATGATGCCCTAGGATAAACTATTTACCAGCAAATTGGGATCAAGATAGTTGTAAGTCTCCCTTGAGTCCATCTTCTATCTCTATCTGAGTGTCTTGAATATGGTAGAACTTTAGTTCTTAGGTAAGAAAACTGTACCAAAAATGTAACAAAGACGAATTTCAGTACTAAGATATGGTACTTTTTTCTCACAGTGATCCAATCGAGCATCAGTACTCTGCATTAAAATCTTTTTGCCTTTGAAAGAACATTCCTGTTTATCATAAAATAGTATATCAAATCATTATGTGATGCTCATAATCAGTCATTTGATTCAGATGAGTTAATTTATGCTATATTTATGTATGAAGTAGGAGAAAAATAATACTAAAAGGCAGTGTCACCATGAAGGTTGTAGGTCAGTATGGCATTTGCAAATTTATTAATATAACCACTTTAATTCAGAGTTCAAATATATATAAATATACATTTAATTTAGAATTAGAATCTGTAATTATATGGGTCACATTTACCTTTTCAATTTTTGCTCACCACTGTAAATATTTTTGCTGTAGAAGATCTCTGATGACAACCCCAACTTCCACCTATCCTTTGCTATCACTGCCTGATTGCTGTACAGTACATAGGATAAGGAATGGAGGCAAAAGATATTTCGTGCAGTTCTGGGAAATATCTTACTTCCCCTGAGTAAGTCAAGCTCTTCTTTGCTTAACTTCAAATTGCTCTATATTGTGTTGGCAGATATTGAGGAAATTATATCTTTATCCCCTGTGCTCTCTGACTGAATGTTTTTAAGAAATAAAATGCCATGACTATGATACAGATGCATGGATAGATCGATAGGAAAACTCTTTTGGATCAAGATATATGCAGTCTTCATTTTCCATAAATGTATTATAGACAAGTAAGAACCCATATACAGCAGTTCTATTCTCCAAGTTTAAATAATAGATGTGGTGAAATATATAGGTTGCCTCAAAAGTAATTTCTCCTGTTTATTTCTGTGAAAACTGCAACAGATCCAAACCACAATAACAATATTTGATAGAGCAGATTTTAAACTACAAAAGACTAGTTTTTCGTGCAGTCAACACTGTTAGCTGTGCATGGCCATCTGAAATGTGGCTTGTCATTTACATCATCACCACTGCAGAAATGCACCATGTACCCACCTCACAGTGCTAACACCCGCTGTTTGGTCTCCATAAATGTTCAGCAAGCATCAATGAATATCAGTGGATGCAATTTTTATCACATGGGGGAATTCTATGTTGCGTCTTTGCCTCATTTGCACTTCCATGTCAGGTGCCATTTTGGCAGACTGCCCCTCTGTTGCCATCTGTGACATAGCAGTAGAATGTAACAGCATCATGGTGAGAAGGTTCAATATCTACTGCTGTGCCACCAACATCTGTCTCTGAGGTCATGAGCCAATATAATGAAGTAGGAGACACTACCATCAAAGCACCCTTTATACAGTAACACGTAATTGTAAATCTGACATATCTATGTTCATTGAACTGTTTATTATCATCTGAAGTGTGTTTCAAATTATCTGAATATACTTATTGAATCTTTCAGTTATTTTTTGGCACTTGCAAGCTGAAGAAGACTTCGAGAAAACTTTAAATAAGTAAATAAATAAATAAATAAATAAATAATTGGTTTAAGATTAATTAATCAAGAAAGAAAATAATTACATTCCTTAAAAATATTAATAATAATGACTAATGAAATGGGCTATAGACATAGATGAATCTTGACTTAAAGTAGATATTATTATACAACAGCTGTGATTTTTTGTTTTCTTAATTGAAAATTTATTTTTTCTAGAACATAGATTGCAACAGCTCTAGGAACATATATCATTTTAAATGACACTTCACTTAACTCTGATAATCCATAGTTACATGTGGGGCAGGGAATACTAGAGAACTAGATATTCCTATACATAACTCTAAAACAGTAATAATAAAACACTGAATAAAATAATGAATGCAAAAGTAGACTGTCTCATCTTCTATAGCAGTCCCATATATACAGGGCCCACTAAATTCTGCAAGTTCTTCTCATATTTGCACTTCTATAATTCATTTGTTACTTGCTGTTAGCATACAGATATTTATGTTCTAAAAGAGAATTCTTAACAAATATTGATAACCTAGTCAAATATAATTCCTCTTGAAAGACTATACAGGTGCTACCTATGTGTGATGTATGGAACAGATGATGAACTTCTGAACTGTGAGAAAACCAGGCAAAGTTGTAATATGAAAGTACCATTCAGCTAACAATGGAAGTGGTTCCAGAATAAGCATAAGACCAACTAGAAGTAGTTCAAAAAATATGTGTGCCTCTTGTACAGTTTTGAGGGAAGAATACTTTCTTGTAGACAAATTATACAATTTCTCTGCTAATTTTTCAGCTTAGAACAGTCCAATAAGTCGCTCTGAAAATGATTAATATCCACAGTATATTCCATAAAAGTTATTAGCAATCCACAGCACTCTATAATCAGATAAAAATGCATAGAGAACTAATAGAAATTAATATTAAAATATTTTAAAATATTATTTTAAGTAATTTTTTGTCCTCTATCATTAACATAACAAGTTGTCTTTATATGTACTTGAAGCTGCAGGATGCTATTCTGCAGCATTAACACTTTTAATTTTTCTCTTTCTCAACCAATGATAAAGAAATAGATTTCTATAGGAAAGTGTGTGTATATACAAAAACCTAGACATAAAAAGTTAGTTTAAAGAGCAGTAAGTAGAAAGAAAGACTCATCATACTTCTCCAAATGAAAACCTAGTTCATCATCAATTTCTTCCTTAAAAACCCAAAGTTCAATCCTAGAACACCAGAAGTCTGAACATAATACCAAATTACTACTACTACTACTAATAATAATAATAATAAAAGTAGTAGTAAAGGATAGCAGACATTAGGAAAGGTTGAATATTTTTCAATGTAGAAAGTTTCATGTATTTACTGTGATTATTATGCAGTAATCTGGAAAATGAGTGCATTCTAATTTAAGTACACAATAAGTTTTAGACTGTTATGATACTATCCTTAAAATGTTCACCTCTTTAATGACTTGTCTGTAAGAACCTCTTCAGAGAAATTATTCTATCAAGGTAGGTTGTTTTCAGACTCTGTTAGGGGAAAAAAAATCTTTCAGTTGTGCAAGCAAATAGGCATTTGAAAATATATGTAATTCAATCATACTGTGTCCAGGCTTGGGGCTTCCAGCACAAGAATGAAGCAGAGTTCCTGGAAAGTGACCAGAGGAGGGCCACTAAAATGATCAGAGGACTGGAGCATATCTCCAATGAGGAAAGGTTGAGGGAACTAGGCTTGTTTAGCTTGGAGAAGAGAAGGCTTCAGGGAGACCTACCTATTTGTGGCCTTTCACTACTTGAAGGGAGCGTATTAACAGGAGGGGGAATGACTGTTTACACTGTTGGATAGTGATAGGATAAGGGAGAATGGTTTTACAACTAAGACAGGGGAGATTTAGGTTAGGTGTTAGGAGGAAGTTTTTCACTCAGAGGATGGTGATGCCCTGGAACATATTTCCCAGAGAGGTTGTGAATGCCTCATCCCTGTAGGCATTCAAGACAATTCTGGATGTGGCTCTGGGCAGCCTGGTCTACTGATTGGTGCCCCTGCCCACAGCAGGGGGGTTGAAACTCGATGATCTTAGATGTCCGTTTCAACCCAGGCCATTCTATGATTCTATGATCCTCTTTATTGTGGTCTTTCCTCATAGTTTCTGGAAGCTGGGATTTCTGAAGGCTGTTTTTTCTTGTAAAGCCTGAGGCCCCTTAGTCTTCGTCATGTCCTGAGTAATCAAGTTTTCTGTCTTGTTTAGTGATGAATGACTCCATATTTTCCCTCATGTTCCTTCTGTCACTAATACAGTGGCCTTTCATGTCTGTGACATTCCTGACCAAATTGATATCCTTTTTGGTCTTTAACTTGCTTAACTTCATCTCTGGATGCTTTGATAATGGTGTACTTTTCCCAAGTTTCTCACTCTTGCTTCCACTCTCTGTATTCTTCCTTTTTGTGTTTTAGTTTGATCATCTTGCACACCTACTAGTATTGTTACCTGAATTTCTCTTCTTTTTTGAAAAACACCACTCTTAAGCCTGGAGTACTTAATTCTTGAACATGAACAAGTGTTCTCAGTTCCCTCTGGCATATGTAAAGTCAGACTGGCAGATCATCCTGGAGTCTTAAGTTAATCAATAGCTTGTGTTATATCTTATAGTGTATCAGTTTTTAAGCTCCTTTTCACACAGACACAATAAATTATTATGATAAGACAGTTATTTGCAGAGCTCAAGTTTTCATTTTTACTATTTCTGATATCTTACCTTAGCTGTGTGTGCATCTGAATGAAGGAAAATATCACATATTATTTTTTTCATCAGTTTTACTGACAAGGCACTTTGAAGCAATTATGAAAGATCAGTGATAAATCTTCAGTAAATGATGCCTAACTCCCAATGACCTCATAACTCATTTATTTCATAATCTAAGAAACTTTTATTACATGAATACCTCCTAAATAAACTCCTATTCAAAAAAGTTGGAAATAAAGAAGTTGATTAAAACAAAGATTAACGGAAAATTGATGTACATAATTGAGATCAATTAAAATTACATATTAAACTTCTACTGAATAATTCAAAGCAATGATTTCTGTAACATGCTTAGTTTTGAAGATCACAGTTTCAAGGCAACGTAAATATTTCATACCTCTATTTTCTTTCTTTTTTTTTTAATAACTATCTCTAGAAGAGATGATATCTAGAACTCTGTATTGGTTTTTTTGTCTGTTATCAGTATTTCACATCAAAGTACCATGTAGTGTACTGGGAGTTAAAGAGTTAATGCTGCAGTTCTGTGGACTGTCAATAGTTCCAAGTACCTTACTCTCAGAAGAGAGAAGTGAACTACAGCTCACAAAAGATTTCATTATTTCATTTCCATTTTCCATTCCGAGGAAAAGATAAAACAGACTGGAAGTCATGAGAATATCTGATTCTTCCCTAGCAGACCAGAGCAAGAACTTCAGTTTTCAGAAACTCTCTCAATTATTTGATTTATTATCTTCAATCCCATTTAACTTGTATTTCATCACTGTAATGAGTAACTTAAGTTTGTTTTCCTCCTCAGATTTCTGCTACTGTTCTTTTTTTCCTTTTATTTATTTCCTTCCTTTCTCTTTTGTGCTGGTGGGCTTGTGGGCTTTCTGTCCCCCTTTCAAAGACACAGATCTAGAGATAAAAACTATGACAAATTCAAATAACATTCTGACACAGGTAGAGGAGGAGCCCATGAGGAGTGGTGTGCTGCTGGTTTTTGTCTTTAGAAACACCGAAAGAATAGTAGAGAATATGAAGGACGAACCCAGCTTTGGATACAGTGACAATGAGATATATTAGTTCAACATCTTACATGGAAGAAACAATACAGTAATTAGTGTTGCATACCCGGACTTAATGAGAGCTACCTTACCTTTACAGAGTATCTGCATGCATCATTATCAGATGAGCTACTGGAAAGGAGCCCTCCAGAGAAGGACCTATGTGTCCTGGTGGACTACAAATTGACCATGAGTTCAACACCTTGCCATTGTGGATAGGAAGGCCAATAGAATCCTAGGGTGCATTAAAGTGATCATGATCAGCAGTTTAAGGGAGGTGACCCTTCCCCTCTACCCTGATGTGGCCACACCTATGTCCGGTTCTGGGCTTCTCATTTCAAGATAGGCAGGGTACTACTGAAGAGAGAATCCAGTGGAGGGCCACAAAGATGATTAAAGGCCTGGAGAATATTCCTTTTGAGTAAAGTCAAGGTGATCTGGGACTATTCAGCCTGGAGAAGAGAAGATAGAGGAGGGATCCTGTGAATGTATACAAATATCTAGTAAGAAGGAGCCGGATGAGTGGAGCTGGGCTCTTTGCAATGGTGCCCAGCAACAGCACTGGGGACAATGACCACAAATTGAAACATAGGAAGTTCCATAAAAACATGGGGAAAAACTTCTCTACTTTGAGGGTGACAGAGCACTGGAACAAGCTGCCCAGAGAGGTCGTGGAATCTCCTTCTCTAGAAATATTTAAGAACCCACCTGGCATAACCTACTTGCATGGGGGCTGAAGTAGAGGATCTCCAGAAGTCCCTTCTAACCCTATAATTCTGTAATTATATAATACAAAATTATAGTTTGTGAATGCTAATTTGAGTCTGATCAAAACAAAATCACAAAAACATACACACAATATCAGTAGGCCATAATTTTTTAGTAATGTAAGTATAATTGATGATGAATGATAATGAAACTTTGTTTGAGAATGATAATGAAACTGCATGGAATTTTTTTATATTCATGAGAAATTTCAAATTAAATAAAATGATTTATTGATTTTTTTCTCAATCAATAAACATACATGAAAGAGTACATTTTCTAATTAATGTTGAAACTGTTTAGGCTTTCCAATTTAAAAAAAAAAAAAAAAAAGATAGATATTCAGCCTCTCAGTCCATTTGAACACTTTTTCCCTTAGGCATTGTATAAATTACTACCTGTATACATGGAAAGGTCTTCCTGTTTTCAGAGTATAGTTTGCCATTATATTAAAGAGAAATGCAGTTCTGGTGCTTACAGACATTTTTCTGTCTTTGTTTAGTTCAGTTTGAGCAGCAGGAAAAGCAGTCAGGGTGGAATAGGGAAAAATCAAGAGAGATTGTCGGTGACACAGTCTATCACTTGGTCTGACACTCCAGACAGGTAGTATTCTTTGAAAAGTGTGAATTACTCTCTCCCATACTGTGGTAATGATCCTCCATCTTAGCGCTTAATCTCCATGCACTTAATAATGACAACCTATGAGTTTCTTCTGTAGTTTCTGCTGTGATTAAATAACTAGTTATAGACTTTGTACAGATATGGAATCCTACTGCTATAACATTTTATATTTGCTGTCAAATTGTAGAGATGACCAAATGTTACTTTTCTTTTTTTTTTTTTTTTTTTTTGTGGCATAATATTATAGATGACATTGCTATTTTTTCTAGCCCACACTAGCAGATTGTACTGCTTAGCCTATGGTTTCTCATAGACTTAAAAAAATAATTATTTATTGTATAAAATTGCTGTAAATAATTTTCAGCATTGTACTTCTTTTAACATAATCTTTTAGTAAAGTAGCAGAGGGTTTGCACAGTGGGAGATTTGTTCTTTTGTTTGTTATAGTCCTTTAATTTGCATTTGTTTTATTTAACAGAATGCAATACAGTGTAGGCTGCTGACATACAATAATTCTTCGAATCTGCAGAGAGAATGTGAGACACGTGCAACAGTAATTTTGGGTGGTGAAAACCTAATTCATATGCATCTTTAGTTATAGACATGCTGCAAGCTGACTTCTGTATCCAAAGATTAAGTCACACATAGCTCCTTATTATCCATTCACTTTCTGTACAATGCCTGTTGCATCTGCTATGGAAATTGATAGCTTGCCTGAAAAGAGTTTCATGCATGGTCAGCAGACCACCATACTGAATTCTATTCTCTGCTCCAATAACCAAGAAAACCTCAGGTGGTAATACATAACATTTCTCCTTAACAGGATGAGAAAAAGCAGGGAGAGAAGGAGCATAGCAGGTAGAATGTAAAAAGAAAGAATATAAAGAAAACATTAAATCAAGAATAGAAAAACTGGGTGTTTAACTTGGACTAAACATCATGTGAAAATCAACTAAGACACTACAGTCAGTGGAATAAGGCAGAAAACTGATTACCTTATTTAAAAGTATCTATCTAAAATACATTTAAAGGTATGTGGCCTTAATTTTTTGTTTCTCCACTGTTTATTAAATGAACATAAGGTAAAAGACTTATATTTATATAGCTCTTAGGTAAAACTAAATTGTTTCTCACATTATGTATCTGATATGATGAGTCCATATGGTGGCATAAAAACTGAATTCACTGTGCAAAGTGAACTCCTAGATTACTAGTGTAAATCAGAGAGGAGTTTTACGTGTGTTACTGATGCCTCACACTCATTTGCACACCTGAATAAAACACTGGCTGGATTACGTTGGAAGTTAGAGCAGTCAGAAAAACTTTCAATGATTGCGTGATTTCTTAAGTTTTCTTCTTATGGGAAAAGAAATCTAAATAATGTTATCACCTTTTCAAGGGGCTTAATGTTGCTTTATTGATAACCTACTACACTCATAAGATCTGTGGCATCAGGAGAATGTGAAGAAACAGAAGGCATAAAAGAAGTTTGAACACTCTGAGAAGTGTTTTGTTAGTTTACTTGTTTATAGATATATAGGAATTACGATAATGAATCAGACATAGAAGCCACATAGTCCAATATTTCATCAACATCCTACCAACAACAAAAGTGAACAGCAAATATTTTAGACAAACGAAGAACACTGCAGTAGAATGATATGGAATAATATACAACATGTATTAAGTCTCATAATGATTTCTATCTGAAATATAAACTTTTAATCTTTGAAGCTTGAAAGTTAATAATGCTTCTTGGTCTTTAATTATTAATTAAAACTCTGCATATTCTTATATATAAATTTACAGTGGTGTTATTAAGAAATTTTGTGATCTAATAAAGAATTTTTATAATCTCAGCATTTCTTTCAGGTTCATTTAACTTTCCATCTCAATCTTTGCCATTGTAAGATATATAAAATTATTTCATACACTACACAGAGGAAAAAAATGAGCTAAAACACATTAAAATACAAAAATAAAACTCCACAAGCTCCAGACTAATTTTAAACTTTACTTTTGTATATGTGTGTTGATTACCCATTATAACAAAATTTATACTCAGCTAAAGAGTACATGAGATAATACATTTTTTTGCTTTTTAACTCCTCAGACTTTAATTCCACTGTTAATATTGGTTGTTTGGTGGTTTTGTTGCTTTATTTTGTTTTTGTTTTTATTTCTAGAATGTAGAAAATATATTCTGGTTTATTTTGTCCATCATGCTAACTTACAATTTATTTTTAATATATTAATTCTGTCCTGTTCTTCCAAGATAAATAAAAGGATAAAAAAATATCAGTTCAGTTTTACAAGGATTTCTCAGCTCTTTGTTCATGTTACTATGCTTTTAATGGAATGTATTTAAATTCTTGTTTGCTACACACAAATGTTTTAAAAGATGCAATCATGTTTTCATAAGGTCATCATATTATTTGAATGATTCAATTCTATACATGTGTAGGGACATATTTCAGTGTCTTGAGAGTGATGTTTTATCACATTTGTACAAAGAACAGCAGTTTCTCCTAAGCTGCTAACATTAACTCCAAGGTTATTTTCCCGGCTAGCAATGCTAAATGAAATTCTTGTGGGTTATATTAATAATTTCAATTTTCATCTACTGCCTTTTTTGGTTTGTTTGTTGATGCTGAAATTCATATTATATTTTCTTATTCATTTAGCTGCTGCCTTAAGTGTTGCAAGTTTCTCACACCTGTAACTGGTCCTAGGTATCTAGATTTTGTGTCTACTAAAAGGTTGCTAACTAGTCTCCTAATCTTCTGAGTCCTAAGAAATATATTGTCCAAAAAAAAAGGCATAATATTAAATTTCAATATTACATTATTTTATTTTACTTTAGGGAAAGCAGACAATTCAAACTCTGTCTTAATTTTCAAAATTTAGTGACAATACTTGTCTTGCTGCCTATGACTATAATTTCATTAAAATAATAATAACTTCAACTGTAGAAGAAACATTCAAGCCCTAACCTTTATCATGTTTTGTTCTTTTAGGTTTTCTCAACATATAACAATATGTTTACTGACAGTCATTGACTTATACAAATGCAGTGTTATCAAAATAAAACAATAAGCATACAAAACACAACTTTGCAAAAATAAATAAATAAATAAATAAGAAGAATGCAATTGGTGTTTTTACATTAGTGTAATCAGATTAATCAGATATTTTTTCATTTCTTGTGAAGTCAACTAGCTGTGCTCATTATGAAAAAATGTTAAAAATATTAACATAGAAATTTAGTTTACAGTATTTCCATTCTTTGAGCACTGACCACATTAGGCAAGGACAATAATACAGTAAAATACATCCTACTTGATTACAAGGCTATAGAAGTCTTACTGGATTAGCCAAACAGCAGGGATTTAATAATTGTGTCTTCTAATATTCTGACTAGACCCATTATAAAATTAACATTTGCTGACCCTGATGATGAGATGACAGCTGTACCATCATTTTATAGCAATGTGTGGTAGTTAACTCTATGACAAACAGCATTTTAAGATATGTAATATGTGAGGACCTTCAACAGGTGACACCCTCAAGAACGCCTATGGACAGTTAGAAGATAATGATTTAAGAGTATTTTATATTCAAATAAAGATGTGTTTGAATATTTTGAACACAAATGTACATATTTCTTTTGTTATGAATATTCAGTAGGTATTAATCTTAGCATTACTACTAAGTAAATAGAAAAATTGACTTTAAAAGATTAATACAGTACAATAATCTTCTAATAAAGTAATTCACAAAATCATTTTTACTTTCCTTCAGTATTACTAGTAGAATTTTATTTTATTTATTTAATAGCAATAAGGATAAAGCATAAAGAAAGAAAATAAATTTTTCTTTCATGCATCCTAGATGAAATGAGAAAAAAAGAGCAATATTGAATTAAAATAAAAAATAAAAATCTGTATAAGATAAAAAAGAAAGAACAGATTGTAGGAACTTTATTGATGTACATCCCAGAGCTTTTATTTTATTTTATTTTATTTTATTTGTTTTGTTAATTATTTATTTATTTTGTAGCAGTATAAGATGTAAAAGATTTTTCATATATTTGTAGCAATCTATATATCATCTTAAAAAGAAACTTAATTGCTTCCTTTTTTTCTAGAAATGGACTAAGAATCATATGCTAGCAGCATGATTCTTTGTAATGGAGATTTTATATACAGAGGAGAATCTGCCAAAAATTGCTTATCCTTAATATGAATTTCAAATAGATTTTTTGAAAATTTAAAGTATTTCCTATGTTTTACAAGAATAAGAACGCTAATAAATTTCTGAAGCTTATTTAATACTTATTTATATGATACTGAAAACTAGCTCTATAAGAAATGATGCTTTCTGCTGTTTTCAGATATTTAGGTGCTGAAATATAGATTATTTACATTTTGCATTATTTTTTCAATACAGTTCCAGTTCATCAGTTTCTTGAAAGCTTTGACGATCCATTTTTTTTTTCCAGATAAAGCTCCCTTCTGAAAGCCTTGTCAGGTAGCTGACCCTTCAATAGTTCTATCACTCTGCTGCACTGTAGTGCCTGATAAGCAGAAAAAGGGAAGAAAGACTTGATTGCATGACAAAAGACTATATAACATTTGAACTGCCAAGTAGCCAGTGATGAAAGAAATCACTTTTTACATGTACGCTACACTGCTTTTGTGTACATATGTGCACACATCATGAAAACTTCTCAACATTTTTTTGACCCTTCAGGAAAGGCTACATCAAGCTAATGTATAACCTTTGGCATCAGATAAATAAATCTATAAATTAAAATAGGTAAACAAACAATGCCTAATGTTCTATTAAAAGATCATCTTGACAAAATCAACATTCTCTTCGCATTTTTGATTTCCTTATATCTAACTTAGAGGACTTATGAGTCATAAATCCAAGCCTCACAACAAGAATTCTCAAGAAAAATAAATACATAAATAAATAATTAGAGTAATATATATATTGATTCAATTTACACTTGCTCTATTATTGTCGTATTTTACCATAATATATTTTAATTACATTTTTTTTTAGTTAAATGGTACATTACAATGCTATATTTTTAATACCAAGAAGTTTTATCTAGAAATTTAAGAATGAATAACAACTTGAAAATTCTTAGGAGAAAAAATAAAACATTTAAAACTTATGATCTTTGAATGGTATAGTATGAGATAATTAGGATTTATTAATGCAATTCACAAAAATGTAATGCCTATAAGATACTCTGTGAGATTATATTTGGAGGATGCAGTATAGTTTTCAAATGGTTCATAGGTTCATTAGGTTGGAAAGGACCTACAAGATCATCTAGTCCAACCATCCTCCTATCACTATCCCTACCCAACTACTAAATCAAATCCCTTAGCACCTCATCTAAACGCTTCTTGAACTGCACTAGGGATGGTGCCTCAACCACCTCCCTAGGCAGGCCATTCCAGTGCCTGACCACTCTTTCAGAGAAAAAATGTTTCCTCAAATCTAATCCAAATCTTCCCCGGCACAACTTGTGGCCATTCCCTCTCATCCTGTCATTATTTATCAGGGAGAAGAGGCCCACCCCCTCCTCACCACAACCCCCCTTCAGGCAGTGGTAGAGTGCAATAAGGTCTCCTCTGAGCCTCCTCTTCTCCAGACTAAACAATCCCAGCTCCCTCAGCCGCTCCTCATAAGACTTGTGCTCCAGACCCCTCACCAGTTTTGTTGCCCTTCTCTGAACACGCTCCAGGGCCTCAATGTCCTTCTTGTAGTGAGGGGCCCAAAACTGACACAGTACTCGAGGTGCGGCCGCACCAGAGCTGAGTACAGGGGGATGATCACCTCCCTGCTCCTGCTGGCTACATTTCTAATACAGGCCAGGATGCTGTTGACCTTCTTGGCCACCTGGGCACACTGCCGGCTCATGTTAAGCCGAGCATCAACCAACACCCCCAGGTCCTTTTCCTCTCTACATTCTTCAAGCCATTCTGCCCCAAGCCTATAGCATTGCATGGGGTTATTGTGGCCAAAGTGCAGGACCCGGCACTTGGCCTTATTGAACCTCATCCCATTGAGCCCAGCTATTCAGCCTATCCAGATCCCTCTGAAGGGCCACCCTACCCTCAGGCAGATTGACACATCCTCCCATCTTGGTGTCATCTGCAAACTTACTGAGGGTAAACTTACTGAGGCTATTAGCTCTATTTAGAGAAAAAGGGATTTCTTTACCCAGATAGTTTTTTTTACTGCACATTCTTGTATAACAGAAAAATATATTTTTCTATCATGAACTTATCAATAAGTTTTCTAAAAATCTTTTTTTTTTAACATAGCTCAAAAAGCTTGCTGTCCATATTGTTGATTAAGCGGGTTAATTACATTAATATTGTTGATCAGTTTCACTATTCCTTGCATTTTAATCAAGTGACAATAGATCTTTCCTTTCCACAGCGCTTAATCCATTCTGAAGAAGATTCAAAGAATTAAAATGAAGTAGACTGCATGATCAAGCTCCTTTTCTGTCAATCCCTTGGTTCAACCTTGTAGAAGCATCTATGCTTATTTACATTACACTTTTTGTTAACGCTCTGTTTCTATGTTGGTAGGTTTATAGTCTTCCTCCAATAGCAGAATGGTTACCAGTTCCTAATTCACCATTATACTTGAGTCAGTAACTAAGTTCAGAGCATGGGCCAGGCAAAAGTTTAGAAGTAGAATTTGAACTAATATGAGAGATCTGGAAGTTAGTTGTTCAGAAAAACCTATTTTGTCAAGATGATCAGAATCATTCTTTTCAGTTATTGTTAGTGCTTCATCAATTTTGTAATTCCATATACATCCATACTGATATATTTACCACTATTCAGAGATCCTAATGTTAATATCACTGTATTTGATTTGATGCCAGATAGTGTTAAATTAGGTTCATAATATATACTCTTGATCATCAAGATGATGTGCTAATGTATCTACATTACCATTAAAAGCAAAAAATCATGTCTTCTGGACTATTTGAGTATTGTAGAAAATGTCTTCTGTATCTGTGATGTTGTACATATATGAAGGTGTTGTACTGAGGTCTATTGCTGATGGAAAACATGGACACTATCAATTCTTGGTCACAAATATGCTGTACAAAAACCAGCATAGTTATAGCACCTCAATAAATGAATGTTGCATTAAGGGGTTATTGTAAAAATCTTTTTCCTTATATCCAATACAAAACTCCCCTCTTTTGGTTTGAAACCATTCCCTTTTGTCCTATCACCAGAACCTGACAAAGAGTACATCCTCTTCTTTCTTATATTTCCCCTAGATACTCAAAATTCCTCCTATCTCAAGCCAATTTTATACTACTTTCAGGTGGAGCTTTAGTGACTTTGCCCATACATGTCTTTGTTGCAATAGCTATGTTGTAAAAATGAAAAACTGTGGACTCTGTGACTATTCAGTTCATCAGTTCCACAGAACGATCCAGTTCTTATCCCTGCAATGTTACAACAGAGCCTGGCTGTGGTGTTTGCACTCTACTCCTCTCTGTTTTAGTCAGCAGACCAAACTCCCCCACTTCTTACTACCATCTAGGTTTCCCCAGTTTACCACCTCTTAAGAGGTGAATACCTTAAGAACTAACTTCCAATAATCACTGCATATAATCCACCCCATGATTACAGTCATTCAAACTTCACAATATTTAGGAGGAACTGGGGTTATGTGGGGTTATGAGGATTAGATCTCAAGGGGCATTTGGGTTGCTCATTACTTATAGGGTAAGATGAATGGCTCATAGTCATAACATTTAGCAAGATGTCATCAGTTCTGAACAAGGGCCTGGATATAATAACTGAAATGCAGGTAGAAAAATGTCCTTCTACAGGTAAAATTTTGCAAGAATCACAAAAATTATCTTTCTTTCTGTCAAGTTAATGCAAGCACTTTTATGAATATAGTTGGAAATTAAAAGTTGGTCTAAGAGAGTCAAGGAAGTTACAAGAACAAATTCTCCCCATCTTGTAAAATGGGTGAGGAATGGAGAATAAAATGTTTGTAAAATATAGAGAAAAAAAAAAGAGAGAAAAAAAATCACTCACCTCTTAGTTGTTATCAGGGACAGAGTTTAACAGCACTGATTATCAGATCCTAAAAAATCAATGCAGGATATATATTCTTAATTGTTCTTAATTTGTTTAGACACTGCAGGTCAATAGTATCACTGCTAGATCATTGTCAAAAATTCAGTATTCTAATGCTAACTTAATGTTATTTCTTTCATAAATGAATAGGACAAAAAAATATGCACAGAGCATTTAAATTTCAATTAGGAATATTTATTCTAATTTCCCTAAACACCTATTATAAAAAGTAGCAAAGTCTGTAGCCTACATGCCACATGCAGTGTTTCTAATAGGAAGACTGCAAAACAACAGAATGAATTTGAAGGTTTGAAGGTTATTCCAGCTAGTCTCAGCTTTGGAAGTTACAGTGGCAGATGTTTTGCCTATAATTTCTGGCTTCATTTAAACACTGTTTTATTACTCATTTTGCTTCATCAAATGTAGCTCTTTCAGGCAATATGATGTATAACATTTTCCTGTCTAAATATAAATTCAAAAAATACTTTTCAAGCAGAAAATTGTATTCTTAGTTCAAGCTTTATGTAAATAAAAATCTTTTAGTACACCTGTGTTTTCTCTGAATAGTTACATGTTCTAATGATTGCAAATAATTATTTTGATTCCCCTGGGAATATCCTCACTCTTTACCTTCACAATGTCAATTTTTAAGGGACATTCAATTTAGAAATAAAGGAACCTTCAGTTTGAAGCATTTCCAGTGAACATGAACACTCCCTATTAAGGATTTTATCTTACACTGAGGAAACACAAATAATCAAACTCATTGATTACCTCCAGAGATGCATTTTAAGGGAATGTTGATGTTGCCAGCATTTAGGTAGTTGTGTAGTCTACTAAGAATGGTTTCAAAAACGTAGATGCTCTGAATGCATTTATAAGCTTGTTAAAATTATAGGAGACACAATTAAGTAGATACTGTTAAATCTGTGGAAAAAGAAAATGTAGGTATCATATACCATTAAATGTGTATACTCAGCAACATGACATGCATTATTTATACATAAGATGTGCATGCCTCTCTGTACAATAAGGATAATATACAGATCCAAAAGTAATATCTTCTTTTTTTTATTATGTTAGTCCACAATGTGAGAGTCAGATATTGGTGGTTTAGCAGTAGAGGTTGAACTTTCCAACCAATATTTCATTACATTTTACTGCCATTAGGCAGACAGCAGCAGAGGGGCAATCTGACAAAATGGTGACTAATGTAGAAATTCACATAAAACAAAGATGTGTAATTGAATTCCTTCATACATAAAAGAATTGCCCTCATTGACATTCACTGGTGCTTACTCAACATTTGTGGAGAACAAACAGTGGATGTGAGTCCACTAAGTTCATGTGGTGCATTTCAACAGTGGTGACAGCAATGTGAAAGAGAAACTATGTTCCAGATGTCCATGTGTAGCTGTCACACCATGAAATTAAGAGCATATCGATCAGCTCGTCCATGTGAATTAGCTAATGGTAGTGATTATGTTGAAAATAGTGCTTTGTAGACAAGAATTTGCTCTATGAAATATTGTTATTGCCCTTTTTGTACCTGTTGTAGTTTCCATGGAAATAAACAAAGGACATCACTTTTGGAGTGACCTATGTACAATCAGATGTACAGCTATGTCATTAGATATATCCAGATAAAAGCATTTATGTGCTCTCATGAGATCTTATATGTTCTTTAATAGTTAGTATTATTAAATAAAAATAGTCTGTCACTATACAGGAATATATTTTTACATTGTCCAGTGGAATAGAGTATGTTTTCTTTTTCCTTTTTGTTAATAGCTGTGAAATCTAAAGGTACAATTCACAACCCAAATGGCTGTAAATATTCATTAAACAAATAAAAGAAATCAAATTCCAGGTTTTAAAAAAGAGCTATATATAAAAAAAACCAACTTCTGTGTCATTGATTTAGCCTGAAAACACTAATGCAACAGTTACAAATCAACTATTTGACAAACAATTAAAAATTATTATTAGCTACTAGTAAGTATGGAATGTGTAGTTTGTGTAGCTTGTAAGACTTTGACAATGATCACGATGAGACCTACAGAGTACATTCTAAGATTTAAATGGGGGGAAAATTGTGTTTCAGTTATTAAATTTATTTTTGCTTTGAATTTATCTCTGAAATCTGAATTGTTTTTATTTAGAAGAAATAACAGAAGAAAATAAACACAGGAACTCATAGATATGACATATACATTTTATTTTTCCAACATAGTTCCAAAATTCTTGCACTATAAATTGGCCAGAGGGTTCAGAGTTCAAGGCAGATTAGGTTCAAGAACTTTTACAGAAATTAACTACAAGCATTGCTGACCTGCATCCAGAAGTGCTTTGCCACTGTTGTTACATGAGCTATAAAGCTATTAGCAACAATTCCTCTGTTACCACCAAAATAATGTCAAAGCTTTCATCTTTACTTTTCCATGGCAGATGCAATTTGATTGCAACTCCTTGATGAAGAATTTATTAGTATCAAGTACAGTATTAGTAGTAAATCTGGTGACAAATGAAAACAATCTTTACTTTTTTTTTCCATATCATTTAGCATAAAGCAGGAAAAGGACCCTGTTTTTATGGAGAATTTCTCATGTATATTGGGATTATTTACCTAACAATGTGGAATTCTTGTTTTGAATTTTCTGGGCTTAGTAACTCAGGATGTAGGGGTTTTGTGGTAATCACCTTACCTAACAGTTGGCAGTTGATAGAAAGGACCTGAAATAAGTGTCATTAAGGTGTTCGATTCTTTATTGTTTCCTAATACAAAATAATGGAGAATAGCAGCTTTCCCAATTCATTAGTAATGCTCCTTGCTTCTGGGGAAACCTGCATATACAATAGCTTTCTCCAATTCAATGAGTTTCTTCTTAAATTACAACTTCTTCACTGTGAAAATTCCTCTAAGGAATTTTAAGTGGATGCATTCACTATGCAACTGATCTTTATGTCTTTTATGTTCATAGTAACAGTATAACATCATAATAGAATGGGCTATGAATCCCTATTGAGCATAATTCCTGCATTATAATTTCAGTAGACACATTATATTTGGCACTTGAATGATGGTTATTGCTAGACTGTGGAAAACTAAAATGAAAGAGTAATAGAGGCAGTCTTTTTGGAAACTATATTATTAAGTCAATGTAATGTATAGGTTTTTTGTTTTTGTTTTTGTTTTTTAATATTCGCTAGCTCATTACACTGCAAAAGAGGATCATACAAAGACATATCAATATGTAGTATAAGTTTTAGAAGTGGTAGACAGTTATTTCTAGTAACAACATACCGATAAAAAGAAACAAAAGCAAGACTTGTGAAGAAACAAATGCATCACACTGATATAAAACCCATATAAGGTAACACGTCTATAATCTCCACTCCTTGTTCTTGTCCAGCAATCAAAATCTGCCTCTCCTACTTCAACTGACATGTATTAGAATTTCTTTCAACTTCTCTGGGAAGAATAAAAAAACCCAAAACTGTTTAATAAGGCAAATAATGGGTCTTCTGATAACTCTTGGCTTTACAGACTGTCAGGGTTAATTATCTATCTATCTATCTATCTATCTATCTATCTATCTATCTATCTATCTATCTATCTATCTATCTATCTATTTATTTATTATTCCATATTTTTCCAAAGAGATAGAATGAGCTCTAGGTTTTCTTTATTCAAGCTTCCTTGTATGTATGCAAAATATCTTGGGGAAAGTTCCAGGTATGTGGAGACCTTGGGTGAAGCTCTAAGTCAAGGCAGAGATAATAGAAAGATGGAAGGCCCTTGTTTGTATTTTATAAATCTGCAACCATAGCCATGATTTTGAATCCGAATAGTGACAATGTATACTTTCACTAGTGAACTTCTGTTCCACAAAGGCAGAGAGGAGGATAAGAAGCATCTTGTCTTCAATTTCATGTGAATTCCTGTTGTCTGTCCACAGCAGTCTGTAGCCAACTTTGTTAACATCCTTCCCTGTGTGTCTGCCTGCATGCATATCTCTCCAGGATATGTTTTCATCTTTCCTCCTTCATAAACTTACAGACGGAACAACAGCAGCCACATCTGTCAACCCAGGACAGAAATTTTCAGTGTCTAAGTACACAAAGCTGGCTCCAAGATTCAATAAGGAAGAAACGCTAAGCCAGAGTCTGCTGGAGGAAGCAGTCTTATAACATCCCTTAGCAATCTCCATTGTTTTGTATCCTTTCTACTACTCTTTGCAGAATTCAGTGATAAGACATATCTGATCTACTGTGATGCAGCAGTCAAAGACATGAGTTTTGGTACATAAGGAATTGTAGAATTATTGTTCTGTATCCCAACTGCGTTTTTCTTTGAGATTAAACATTCAGTACTTCAGCACTTAAAGGACTGTAACAACTTTATCACCAACACAGGCAGTCAGATTTTAATTTTATTTTTTGATTTGGAACTTAAGATATATTTGATGTTCTAAAGCTTATATTCTTAAAGTGGTGAATATTTACAGTGTCCAAGAAATAAAAGATTTTTATTGTTGTCTTCAAACCCTAACAAAATTTGTACTAGTGTTGCGGAGAGAGAAATACACTTTCCCTCACTGTACTTGAATGCTATTGCAAAAATACAGAAATATATCCCAAGAAGAACTGGGAAACTCTATCACTACAACAAATTTTGATATATTTAAGAATAAAATTGCATTTTCTTATGTAGTGAAGGTAAGTAACTGAGAGCACAATTGTTCAGACACTCTACATATTCAAAGATAAAAGAAAGCATAAGGTAGAGATAAAATTTTTATTTGCCCCCTATGTTGGAAGCTTAATTGTAAAAAAATACGTTCTTATCATAAAATTTAAATGTTCTGGCATAAAATTGCAATTTAAAAATGTATTTGTCTGACCCTGTAAGTGACCAAATTATGTACCTGTGGCAGAATTTTTATTATAGACATCTGCTATTTCTCCCAGATCTTATCTCAACATGTTATAATTTAAGAACTTGCTATGTATATGTATAATATACTAAAATTCTGCTTTTTTCATGCTCTTTACTAATCTGCCTGAATACTCATCTGGATAATCATCTAAGTAGAACATTATCTGAGATTAACTCCAGTACACTATTTTTTAATGATTCCTGTCAGGAAAAGCTAGAGTTTAAGGATAATCTTTTTGTTCTAAAAGATACAATATTGTTGGTGATAATGTTCTTAGATGTTTATTTTCTTTACCACACTTCAGAGACAGAATCATACATTGGATGAAACTGTACATGTGTTTCATAGTAAGGTATACTACAAAAATAGTCTAAGCTATAATTTGACTGCAAAGGATTGAAAATTTATTTAAATCTTTCTGAAAGTAGAGTAGGTTGATCATAAACCCATTCAGCCTGGTCTAGAATGCTTCCAGGGGGGCATTCACAACTTCCCAGGGCAACATGGTCTTCTTGAAAACATTTTTTTCCTGATATCTAGTCTAAATCTACTTTCTTCCAGTTTAAAGTCATTTCACCCACACCTGTTGCTACATGCCCCTATGAAAAGTTTTTCCCATCTTTTCTGTAGGCCCCCTTTGGGTACTGGAAGGCCACTATAAGGTCAACTCAGACTTTCTTTTCTCAGTGCTGAAGAGGTAGGTGCACTAGCCCTCTGATAATCTTTGTAGCTCTCCAATCATCCTTGTAGCCCTCCTCTGGACCTGTTCCAACTGTGTTGACATGCAAGACCAGGCTGGTTGGAGCTTTGAGTAACCTGGACTAGAGGGAGGTATCCCTGCCTATAGCGAAGGGTTTGGAACTAGGTGATCTTATATGCCTTTTCCAATGCAAACTGTTCTATGATTCCATGATTTCTATGGAAACTACAACAGAGTACAAAAAGTACAGTAACACAGTTTAGGATAGCAAATTCTCAGTGACAAAATACTGTTTTTCAACATAGTCATGCACTTTCACCAGCAACGAACAACAGCTTGCAAGATACACTCATAAAAATCTGCACCAGTAGAGGTAATGCAGTGTTTTACAGCTGCTATGATGGTGTTGCAATGAAAATGTTGACTATGCAGTCCATCTTTTATAGACCTGTACAGATGGAATTCAGAACGTGAAAATACAGACTACAGAGTGAAATTGCTAGGTGTTATGGTTTTATGATTTTTGTTGTATTACCCCATACTGACAATATACTGTCTACTTTCAGAGGAGTAGATAATACATATGTGTATGTGTATATGTATGTATGTACATGTATATTTTCTTTCTATAAGGCATATGTGGCTCATAAATCACTTTTCAAAATTTTTAATATTCTTCTAACAGGTTATAGAGAGAAATTTATTTAACTGTTTCAAAAAATAAACAACCATGAAAAAAAAGAAGAAAAAAAATCAATAGGTCCTAAAATGCATAGAATAAAAACGTTAAGATTTTACTCAAGTTGTAGACACTTTGAATCACTCTTCAGCATTTCTAAGTATAAATATGGTAATTTTTTTGTTCTTTTAATTTTTTTTCTATCATTTCAGTAATGTGTACAATAATCCTTGATAATCCTTAAGATTAGTTTTTATTATTGTGGGAATATTGCCTGGGGGATGAGCAAATTCCAGAGCTGGCGAAAATATATAAAACATCATACTCATGACCATGAAGCCCCGGTGGAGACCATCAAGAAAAAAAACAACAAAGGATGTGGTGAAGGATCATTGGGCGCCTTGTAGTTGGGCATAGCTTTGTTGTGTGCATTCTGATAAGAATTCACAAAACACAGCTTGAAACAGCAACTCCTCAAAACGGGGACCCAAAACTGGGACCTGATTTTAATGTCTCTTGAGGGCAGGTTTGATTAAATATGCCACAGTCATATCTGAAAAGCACTATTTAAGGTATCTGATTAGCAATTCCCTTGAGAAAATTAAAAAAAAAAAGAAGTATACAATGAAATTTGTTAGATGCTTCCCCTCAACACTTATCTTAAAAAAATTTAGTTATAATTCATCTGCTCTGGATGAAAAACACTGATTTCCAACCTTTATACACAGAAGGCGTTCAAAAGAAGTAGGATATCTTATTAATATGTTAAACCAACAGCAGCAGGGAGAGATGCTCCTAAAGCAGATGGCACATTCACAACTACCTACCATCTCCATTTCATTTCTTCACTGTAACTGTCTCAATGTCATTGATCTATTTTAAAAAGAATAAAGGGTTGCACACTCTCTGCCTATGAAGACTGCTGTTCAAAACTAGTCTGGGAAAAAAAAAAAAAGAAAAAGAAACAAAAAAAACCCATAAAGGCAGAAAAAGAAAGAGCAGTCTCTTTCAAGCTGCACTAAAGGCAGAAGCAGAACTTCATAAAGCTGAAAGTTGTTAGAACGTCTTACACCTTTATTCCACTGGCCAACTGGGGAGTACTGACACTGTAAAGTCAGTGTAACACACAGAGAAGATCTTCTAGTGTGGGGTGAGCTGGAAGCATGGGACAGAAGGAAAGAAGATGGAGGTAGGAAGTATCTGGGGTAACTTCAATTGAATGAATGTTCTGATTAATCCTATCCGAAGTGACACTGTTTCCTAACTGATAATCTGTACAAAACTTCCTTTTTCTGCTCTGATATACAAATTTATACAGCTTTCTGTGAATGTGTATTCTTACATAACTCAATTCATTTGAAGGCAATGAAGACAAAAGTAACCCAGTGAATTGAAATACACAGAATAATTTAGAGAATATTTGCTGGGATACATATAATAATGTGTAACATCTATTCTCATGCTGATAAATATTTTATTTTAATGAAGTTTGTATTTTAAAATTGTATTGATTTCAAGTATATTGTATTGTATTCAATCTTATGTTATTTAAAATAATAATCAATATGAACAGCCTGGAATATATTTTGTATTATTAATTTGTCATACATAATCTAGAAAACCAATAATAGAATCACAGAATGGATTCATTTGGAAGGGACCTAAAAGATGATCTAGTTCCAAATCCCCTGTCACGGGCAGGGTTGCCATTCATTAGATTAGGCTAGTATCTGTATGGCATCCCTTCCTTCTGTTGTGTCAACTGCACCACTCAGCTAGATGTCATCAGCAAACTTGCTGAGGGTTCACATGTACAAACTGTCTTTGTTAATAAAGATGTTGAAGAGCACCAGTCTCAAGACAGCCCCCTGGGGAAGTCCACTGGTCACCAGTCTCTACTTGGATACAATGGTTGACCAAAGTTCTCCAGCTGTGACCATACAGCTAAATTTTTATCCACTGAATACTCCAGACTTCAAACTATATTTGAATTTTAGAGACAAAAATTCTCTGCTCACATCATTTTGGAAATATGGGAAATAAATCACCAACTGGGAAATAAATCAGGCGAAATAGAACAAATTTTCCTTAACTGCTTCCTATGACCAGCCAGACAGCTGAAGGGCACATATATCAATGCAAGATAACTTTGCATCTCTCTAGAAAAACCTGCATCCTCTGCTCCCCTTTTGTATCCAAAGGGTCTGCAGACTGATGACTGCAGCATGGAGAATAAACAGGAAGAACTGGAGATCAGTGTGTGTTATTGACCTCGTTACAATCACAGAGACACAGTGGGACTGCTTGCAAGACTGGAATGCTGTCATGGATGGCTTCGTGCTTTTCAGAAAAAACAAGCAAACTCAGGAGGTGGAGTTGCTCTTTATGTGAGAGAGAAACTGGAATGTATCAGACTCTGCCTAGGGATGAATTACGTATGAACAGAAAGCTTGCAGGTGAGAATTAAGGGGGAGACTAACATAGTTGACAGTGTTGTGTGTGTTTATCACAGGCTCCCTGATCAGGAAAGGAAAGTTTAGGAGGCCTTCTTCACAAAGCTGAAAGTAGCCTTATGATTAAAGGCATCAGTTCTCTTGGTGGACTTCAATCACCCTGATACTTGCTGGAGAGAAGCATTGCCTGGCAAGCACAGTCTGGGAGGTTTTTACAGTGCTTTGAAGAAGACATTTTGATATGGGTGGTGGAGGAGCAAATAGGGAGAGGTGCATTACTGGACCTTGTTCTTATAAACAAGGAAAGACTTGATGATGATGCAAAAGTTCAGGGTCAGCCTTGTGTGCAGTGACCATAAGATAATGCATTTCAGGATCTTACATGGAAGGCAATATTTAGGATTGCAACCTTGGACTTCAAGAGCGCAAACTTCTTCAAGGACCTAATTGAAGGTATCCCATGGGTTTGAATATTGCAAGTTAAGCGGGCCCAAGAAGAGTTGGTTGACATAAAAGCACTACTTGGAGATGATGAAATTTAAATGTATACTTCTTTGTGTCAGGAAAAAATACAGCCATTATGTCTAGGGAAGCAACAATTGCTTTCTGCTAAACACTTTTGAGGCTGCATCTGAAGCATAGCTTTGACTAGCTGTAGTGAGTAGTATGCAGAACTGCTAGGACAAAGGAGTGATACACAAGGACAAACTGAGGGTACTGGATTTGTGAGGCTGGAGAAGATCTTTGGATTACAGAAAAGAGTCACTGAAGATTTTCATTTTCTAAACATTAGCTACACAGAAGATGGTACGAAATTTTTATCTTGGTTGCATAGTGAGCATGCTAGAGGCAAAGGTATCAAGATGCAACAATGGGAATTCTTAGAGAATATCGAACAAAACCAACCAACCAACCAAAACTCACTACCAACAACAAAGAAAATATTAAAAACAAAAAATCAATTACATTTTTCTGCAGGTTCTGACACTGGAAGAGAATGTCTAGCAACACTTAGGAATCAATTTTTAGCAATGCTTAAAGCTGTACAAGACAAAGTCCTGATGAATCTTATCTAACTCACATTTTCCTGCATTGTATAGGACACAGGACCAGGTAAATTCCAGAACTGTTTGCCAATTCTGCTTCTCCCTGATTTTACTGTATAACAAAACTAAGTTTCAAACAGCAGAAAATTAACAGGAAAATTAGGGAGAGATGAAGCTTTCTGGCAATGTGCTACTGATTAAAATAAATTTGTTTGATGAAAGTTAACTGTACTTTGAACTTGAGGAAAAAGCAAATTTCTTCGAACACTAGGGAGCATCTGCTAATTCCATCTGCAAATTTTGGAAAAAAAATTAATGATTCTGTCATGTCAGTACATCCATATGAAAGACAATATCATATATACACTGTTATGCACATCCTAGCTTAAACACTGCAGTTTGGGAAGATGGTCTATCCTGCTTTTGGTACCAAATTAAAAGTGTAATAACTATAATTACTGAATTACCGAACTGTTGAAAATATTCTCCAACAGTTAAGAATTTAATAAATAAATAAATAAATAGACTCATAAGTACTAACTTTCTTCTTAATGATTTTAAGCTGGGGTTGATGTAATAAGTCCATATGACTTCAAATTTTTGCTGAATATTCAAGAGTATAAACTAATATATACTGCTATAAATGCTGTATTGCACAAGCCCGCTAACTCACAACGTGATCGGAAACTCCTGAAAGCTGTGAATTTTCCTCTTTCAGAACACTCAGTATTAATAATCCAGCTATTTATGCTCAGATAAGATTTTATGTTGCTTAAATTTGCTGTTTGGAAGGTACTACCATTTTTCTCTTGACTATGAAGGAAGAATAGGAAACATTACAATAGGATTATCTTAATATAATACGGACAAGGATTTATGTTACATAATTTAGCTATTAGAACAAAAAAAATTATACTTTCACTTGTATACAACTACACATATCTCTAGACCTATACCTATGTTTTTACAAATCATGCCACTTAATTCATTTTTATTCATTTATATAGATTGATTTGAGTTTGAGATTGGTTGAGAGGGAGAAAAACTGAGACTGCTTTATTTATTGAAGTTTACATTGAGGCCATTGATCAAAAGAGTACATAGCACTGAAACATTTTCTGAAGTGATTGTTGACAATATATACTGTATTTTATTTTTCTCTTACTGCTTGCTTACTAGCTTGAGGATTGAGGGAATGGAAAGCTGGTCCTTCCCTTTTGATGAACTGAATGTGCTAAGAATGGTCATGGCCCAGGGAGACAGGAAGGAGAAGAAAGAAGTAAAGAAAGAAAACAACAAAAAAAACCTCTTCATCTGGAGCAGATAGGAGAAGCGTTTGCTAACACTAAAACCCCTCTATTACTGAAACCAAGAACATAAGCCAAGAGCTAGTCTGCAAAGGAAAAAATCCTCTATAAATATTCTAAAATTTCTGATGTCATTACTTTAAGAAGTTTACTCTCCATAAAATGTTAACTATTTGATTTAATATTCCACTTGAAGTTGGATGCATTTATATTTATCCTTTTATCTTTTGGAGTGTTTACTTCAAGGAAACAATTTGTACAAATGCAAAATAATCATTGATTTGCTGTTGTTTCATAGAAAGCAGGAAATCTTTCCACAGAGGTGGAAATCTGTATTCCACTATAAAAAACTGGTATATTATTAGAATTGTTATTCATTTGATTATTTTTGCCTAGACTTCTTCATAATTATAACTTTTTTTTAACAATTCTATTTTTCCTTTTTCTTTTTCTTTTTCTCTTTTTTCTTTTTTCTTTTTCTTTTTCTTTTTCTTTTTCTTTTTCTTTTTCTTTTTCTTTTTCTTTTTCTTTTTCTTTTTCTTTTTCTTTTTCTTTTTCTTTTTCTTTTTCTTTTTCTTTTTCTTTTTCTTTTTCTTTTTCTTTTTCTTTTTCTTTTTCTTTTTCTTTTTCTTTTTCTTTTTCTTTTTCTTTTTCTTTTTCTTTTTCTTTTTCTTTTTCTTTTTCTTTTTCTTTTTCTTTTTCTTTTTCTTTTTCTTTTTCTTTCTCTTTCTCTTTCTCTTTCTTTCTCTTTCTTTCTCTTTCTCTTTCTCTTTCTCTTTCTCTTTCTCTTTCTCTTTCTCTTTCTCTTTCTCTTTCTCTTTCTCTTTCTCTTCTCTTTCTCTTTCTCTTTCTCTTTTTCTCTTTCTCTTTCTCTTTCTCTTTCTCTTTCTCTTTCTCTTTCTCTTTCTCTTTCTCTTTTTCTCTTTCTCTTTTCTCTTTCTCTTTCTTTCTCTTCTCTTTCTCTTTCTCTTTCTCTTTCTCTTTCTCTTTCTCTTTCTCTTTCTCTTTCTCTTTCTCTTTCTCTTTCTCTTTCTCTTTCTCTTTCTCTTTTCTCTTTTTTCTTTTTTTTTTCTGTTTCTCTTTCTGTTTCTTTTTCTTCTTTTTCTTTCCTTTTCCTTTTTCCTCATTTTATGACCTTTATAAAATTGTTTTTGGAAAACTGTATTCTCCAATGAAATTGTTCATTTGCCAATTAATATCACACAGAAGTATTCTGAGAAATCTATCACTCAGAATGACTGAAATGACATTTAACAGTCTTAGAATTAAAAAAAAATCCTAGCAAGACACTATAATACTTATGTGTTCGATTGGATTACTACTTCATGCAAACTTATTTCTTTACTGGAAAATTTCCTGCAAATAACTGTAAAAATTAATCCTAGTTAAATACATTAATAAGTTATTTTAAAATTATTGCTAAGACTGTCAAACAATCTGCTAAAGCATGTTTTTGAATATTCAAGATCTCAGTGTTTTATTGATTGCAGATCTTGAAAGACTCACAATGAAAGAAAACACTGAATTTTATAGAAAACTGTCATTATTCCTACGGATTGTGTCCAGCTACTCAGATGAGAAGAATAAATGAACTTGAAAAATATACAAGACATAGTTCATGGGAACAGTGAAGTAAACTATGGTTTCAACCTTAATTTCAGTTTCATTGCTTTTATGGATTTAAACCTGACCATTAATGCAGTATTTGTGATTTAATTTCTTCCACAATCATACTTAATTGCTTACCATGTCGTATAATGTTCAATAAAGCAAAGCAACGAAGCAAAAAATAGCAGGACCTCTTGCAAAGGCTAAAATGAAACCCTTATTAAGACAAAAGTGAATAATGCCTCAATGCTAATTACCGTGGTATAGCCAGAACCTATAAACTGTGAGAAACCTCATTAAGCTCTATTAAAATGTGTGCAATAGAATTTATCTGGTCAGATAGATGAGTAAAAATTGTTAGTTATTTTAGTTCTACTATTAACCTTTGATTCTCAGCAGGAAAAATTCTCAAACAATTTGAGTAAGTATATAATGTGGCATGAGTGAGGGTTCCTTTTCAAGCTACAAACAATTATAGACATTCTATAAATAAAATTTTTTTTAAAAAGTGCATGTTAATGTTTGTGTATCGTTTCAGAGAAAAAGTCTTGGTGACAATTAAGTTTGTTGTTGTTATTATTATTATTATTATTATTATTATCATTATTATTATTATTATTATATTTGTTTCAAAGTTTTAGAAACAGTTTAAGAATTCTACATCAGAATTCAACTTATTTAACTTTTGGACAAGTAATTTCTTTATTCCTATATTTAATAGTAAATTTATAAAACCTATAATGAAACACATCCTGAGGAGGGCCACTAAGATGATCAGAGGGCTGGAGCATCTCTCCTATGAGGAAAGGTTGAGGTAACTGGGCTTGATCAGCTTGGAGAAGAGAAGGCTCTAGGGAAATCTCATTGTAGCCTTCCAGTACTTGAAGAGTGTGTATAAACAGGACGGGGAACAACTGTTCACACAGCTTGATAGTGATAGGATAAGGGGGAATGGTTTTCAACTAAGGTAGGGGAGATTTAGGATAGATTTAGGAAGTTTTCCATTCAGAGCATTGTGACACACTGGAACAGGTTGCCCAGAGAGGTAGTGGATGTGATTCCAGGTAGCCTGGTCTAGTGACTGGTGACCCTGCCCACAGCAGGGGAGTTGAAACTAGATTATCTTTGAGATACTTTTCAACCCAGGCCATTCTATGATTTTATGATTCTATGATATTGTTCTGTCTGTCAAAGCAAACAAAAGACATTGATCAAAATAATTAGTAAAATGTACACGTTAATTAATATTTTTGTATATAAAATAACAAAAATAAAAATTACTTTCCTAGGTGAAGTAGATGTATGCTAGAAGTAACTTCTTCACGGGGGATTGTGTCAAAGATCTTAGTGAGATCCAGATAGATTAGACCATTGGCTCTTCCCCAGTACATTGTTGCAGTTATGTCATCACAGAAGGACATTGGGTTGGTCAGGCAAAACCTGACAATGAGGAAGCCATGCTAGCTGTCTTGTATCTCCTATTTTCTTCCATGTGTCTTAGCATAACTTCCAGGAGGATCTACTCCATGCTCTTCTCCAGCACAGAGGTAAGACAAACAGGTTGGTAGTTGCCTGTGTCATCTTAAAATTTGGTGTGATATCACAGAATTGTAGAAGTTGGAAGGGACCACTGGAGATCAAGACAACTCCCCTGACAAAGAAGGCTCCCTAGACCAGGTTGCACAGGAAGGTGTCCAGGCGAGTCTTGAATGTGTCCAGAGACTCCACAGCCTCTCTGGACAACCCTCACTGTGAAGAAGTTCCCATTCACTTTTGTGTGGAACTTCCTATACTTCAGTTTGTGACCATTTCCCCTCATCCTATTACCACACACATCTGAGAAGAGTTTGCCCTTGACCCTTTGCCTCCCACACCTTAGATATTTATAGATGTTGATCAGATCCCCTCTGAGTCTTCTTTTCTCAAAGCTGGACAGACCCAGGTCTCTCAGCCTTTCCTTACACGGGAGGTGTTCCACATCCTTTACCATCTTTGTAGCCCTCTGCTGGACTCTTTCAAGGAGATCCATGTCTTTTTTTTTAACTGGGGAGCCCAGAACTGGACACAGTACACTAGGTGAGGCCTCACCAGGGCAGAGTAGAGGGGGAGGATCACCTCCCTTGACCTTCTGCCCATGCTCTTTTTAATGCACCCCAGTACCCCATTGGCCTTCTTGGCCACCAGGGCACACAGCTTGCTCATGGCCAGCCTGTGGACGTGTGTCCACCAGGACACACAGGTCCCTCTCCTTAGAGCTTGAGCTCCTCTTCAGCATGTCATTCTCCAGTCTGTACCAATGCATGTGGTTATCCCTCCCTAGGTGCAAGACTCTACACTTACTCTTGTTAAACCTCATCCAGTTCCTCTCTGACCAACTCTCCAGCTTATCCAAGTCTCACTGAAAGGCAGCACAGCCTTCTAACATATCAGCCATTCCTCCCAGCTTTGTATCATCACCAAACATGCTGAAGGTGAACTCTATCCCCTCATCAAGCTTATTAATGAATATGCTGAACAGAACCAGACCCAGCACCAACCCCTGAGGGACACCACAAAGTACAGAACTCCAACTGGACTCTACATTGCCAGTCACAATCCTTTAAGCTCTTCCAGTCAGCCAGTTCTCAACCCACCTCATTGTCCACTCATCTATTTCACACTTCCTCAACTTTGTTATAAGGATGCTGTGGGAGACAGAGTCAAATACCTTGATCCTCTCCCCTCATCCACGCAGCCAGTAAGGGCATCATAGAAGTCTACCATGTTGGTTGAGCATGACCTCCCCCTCGTGAAACTATGCTGACTACTCCTGATAACTCTCTTCTCTTCCAACTGCCTGGAGGTGGCATCAAGAGCAAACTGTTCCATTGCCTTACTAGGGGTGAACTTGAGCCTTACTGGCCTGTTGTTATATAGATCTTCTTTCTTGCCCTTTTTGAAGATTGGAATGTCATTGGCTATCCTCCAGTCTTCGGGCACCTTTCCCATTCACCAAGACCTCTCAAAGATGATAGTGAACAGTTCAGCAATTATGTCTGTCAGCTCTCAGCACACGGGGATGCATCTCATTAGGGCCCGTGGATTTACACTGATGTTGCCTTAGATGCTCTCAGACTTCTCCTCCCTCACCAAAGAGGGGGCTTTCCATTCCCCACACCCTCTCACTTACTCTCATGGTCCAGGAGTCCTGTTGGGGGGGAGGGGGTGGGGGGTGGGCAGTTCCCACAGTGAAGACAGAAGCAAAGAAGGCATTTAGTACCTCTGCATTCTCTGCATCCCCCACTAAAAGAACACTCCCCTCAATCAGTAGGGGACCATATTTTTCCTAGTCTTTTTTTTACTGTTGACATATTTAAAACAAACAAAAAAAAATCCTTTCTATCCTTTATCTTCTTAGCCAGATCCAATTCCAGGTTGTCTTTGGCCTTCCTCATTGCATCTGGAGCACAAGTCTTATGAGAAGCAGCTGAGGGAGCTGGGATTGTTTAGTCTGGGGAAGAGGAGGCTCAGAGGAGACCTTATTGCACTCTACCACTTCCTGAAGGGGGGTTGTGGTGAGGAGGGGGTGGGCCTCTTCTCCCTGATAAATAATGACAGGATGAGAGGGAATGGCCACAAGTTGCACCGGGGAAGATTTAGATTAGACCTGAGGAAACATTTTTTCTCTGAAAGAGTGGTCAGGCACTGGAATGGCCTGCCTAGGGAGGTGGTTGAGGCACCATCCCTAGCGCTGTCTAAACGCTTTTCAAGAAGCGTTTAGATGAGGTGCTAAGGGATTTGATTTAGTAGTTGGGTAGGGATAGTGATAGGAGGATGGTTGGACTAGATGATCTTGTAGGTCCTTTCCAACCTTATGAACCTATGAACCTATGAACCTATCACATCAGGCCCTGACAACATTCCTATATTGTTCCCAAGTGGTCAGACCCTTTTTCCACATTTCATGGACCTTCCCCTTCCCTTTGAGATTATGTATGAGCTCCTTGCTCATCCACACAGGTCTCCTGCCACCCTTACACGATTTCTTTCTCACAAGGATGCACCGATCCTGAGCTTGGAAGAAATGCTGTTTAAATGCTGACCAGCGCTCACAGGTCCCTTTGCCTTCTAATGCCCGAGCCCATTGGATAGCTCCAAGAAGGTCCCGGAAGTGATCACAATCAGCTCTCCTGAAGTCCAGGGCAGCAATCCTAACTTTTAGTTTGCTTCTTCCACTCAAGATCTGGAATTCCAACACCACCTGATCACTACATCTCAATCTGACCCCAGTCTCCTTATTAGTAAGAACAAGGTCCAATAACCCCCCACTCCTCATTGGCTTCTCCACCACCTGCATTAGAAAGTTATCTTCAACACACTGTAGAAACTGTCCAGAGTGTGTGAGCCTGGCCATGGTGCTTTCCCAACAAATATCTGGATAACTGAAGTCCCCCACAAGAACCAGTGCCTGAGATCACAATGCTACTTTCAGCTGCTTTTAGAAGGCCTTGTCAACTTCCTTCTCCTGATCAGGGTGCCTACAACAGTGTCACACACACTAGCTTGCCCCTTAGTTCTTATCCATGAGCTCTCCACTTGTACATAACCCTCCCTTAGGTAAAGTTCAATACATTCTAGCTGCTCTCTTACATAAAGAGGAACTCCACAACCTTGTCCTGAACAATGAACTTATTTTGGAGTTGAAAATGCTGTAAAATAATTTAAATTAAAAAGAAAAAATGAAGGGAAGGGAAGGGAAGGGAAGGGAAGGGAAGGGAAGGGAAGGGAAGGGAAGGGAAGGGAAGGGAAGGGAAGGGAAGGGAAGGGAAGGGAAGGGAAGGGAAGGGAAGGGAAGGGAAGGGAAGGGAAGGGAAGGGAAGGGAAGGGAAGGGAAGGGAAGGGAAGGGAAGGGAAGGGAAGGGAAGGGAAGGGAAGGGAAGGGAAGGGAAGGGAAGGGGAAAATGCCTAGTAGAGATACACTCTCATTATTCAGCATTTTGAACTGGTATAGATGTTATTTATCCAATTGTAAAATACAATCCTTATAGAATTATCAATTTTCTACCTGCCTGATGCTGGTGAATTAACAGAGATTTTCCATCATTCAATCAGTGCATTTCTACTGGAAAACTGTCAGGATGTCATCAAGAATATTTTTTCCTGAAATATATGAGAGACAACGTGTTTTACTGCTTCAGGACAAAATTTAAATCTGTCATAGCATATTAGGTTATGCTATCCTTTAAATGTTGCACTGTTAACTTTTGCTTCTCATGGTATTGTATCTACTCAGTCCTCAATAAGAAAGAAAGGAAGGAAGGAAGGAAGGAAGGAAGGAATTCGGAAGGAAGGAAGGAAGGACAGAGCAAGAGAAGGACAGTACCTCGGAAACACAGTGTGTTTGGTATAATCAGTCTCTTAGCTCTGTTGCAAGAGGCCCAAGGGGTGATCATGAAACCGCAGCCAGGCAATGTATGGGTCACCTGGGCAAAGCAAACTGGGCAACAAGATTTTTGTCTGGCTCTACAATCAGCTACCTCCCCATTTCAAACCTGTTTGATCGGTGTCCCGTTAAATCTTCCATTAGACCTTCCTCTGTTCCGGGGTTATGTATCCGATTTCACTCGTTGTGAGTCGCTATTTAGAGACGCCCCGGCTAATACCACGAGATGTCTCATACAGCTCCTGAATATGACTTCCCCACGGGTTCCATTTCTTGGGTCAGAAGGGGTACCTGATTCCCGAGAGACATGCTTCGGGTTTGCAGGGTTTGGAATAAATGGACAATTAAGGAATCCTGATGTATGGTGGCGGTTGAACGGAAAAGCAAACCCGTACTGGGACAAACATAAAAAGCACCCCACTGTTTATGAATTAGTTGATCCAAGAGATATATATACATTCACCTGGGAAGGGTCTTATTGTGGATACACGGCAGAGGTGACACAGTACGGTTTCCCAAACAGTATGAACAGGAGCGATAAGGAATGCCGTGCATGTGCACCAAAACAACAAAGTTGCATGCCGACCACCTGGGAATGTTGCTGCAACTACACCAGACGGTGGAAGCAATATGGGTGGGGATATTCATACCGTTCATACAGTCTTAACGATGGTCTAAGATGGAATGAAAGATTATGGGTAAATGTGAGCAGGGTATTACTTCCGGGAGTGTTTCTTGATTTGTGGAGATCGAGCATGGCAAGGAATTCAAAGAATGGCGGTTGGGGAGCCATGCTACCTGGGAAAATTAACTATTCTATCACCACAGATGAGGGACTGGATTCACATTACCCAGAGTTTCACACAGCGACAGAGCAGAAGGTCAATACACACATTGAAGGAGGACTGTGGCGACAAGGTTCGGCTATGGGGACCTACTGCTCAGATTTTTGCCTCCATTGTTACCCCAATTGGCACAGCCCATGCCCTGAAAGAAATAGAGAGACTGGCATGTTGGTCGGTGAAACAAGCAAATGTCACCTCGCAGCTTCTGACGGATCTCCTAACAGACGTCGACAGTATCAGGCATGCCGTACTGCAAAACAGAGCTGCAATCGACTTCCCACTTTTGGCTCAAGGTCATGGATGTATAGACTTAGAAGGAATGTGCTGCTTCAATCTTAGCAACCACTCAGAATCGTTGCATAAAAGGTTGGACTGGCTGAAACAACACATGCAAAAGATAACAGTTCAAAACGACCCGACTGGGGATTGGCTGAGGAATATCTTTGGAGATTGGGCTAGTTGGTTATCCCCTGTATTCAAGTGGCTAGGAGGTGCCCTTTTGACACTTATATTGTTGCTGATCATCCCATGCATATTCCGATGTACACAGAATTGCTTGCAGAATGCACTAGATCGTGCTTTTGATCAAAGAATAGAATATCATAGGGTTAAGGAAAGCTTGTAGATTAAGGCACAAAGGTAGCCATTAGATAGAAGGGTGTAGAATTGGGAAAATTGCGTTCGCAGTGTAACGGGGCAAGGCTTACATGGCTTACTCGAGAGGACAATAGTATGGATAGGCACAACGCGTGGATTTCGGGATGTACGCGATAGGGTCCTCTTGAGTTGCATTAGACTTGCTTTGGCAAAAAGGGGGGGGGAGATGTTACGGGCAACGAGCGAGATATCGCAAGAAGAGACAATTCCCCACTTTGCTGAGTTGCTTCCAGAAAGTTTTAGAAAATAGAATGCTGAGTCACTTAGGAGTAGTAATGCGCACGTGTGACCCTAGCCTTATATAAATAAGGACACTGTTGCTAAACGCCATTTGCTGCTTACCACATTGGTGTGAAGTGCAGTCATTTGGCCCCAGCCGGGCGGGTCGGTTGCGCACAGACCCTAGCAGGGCTGGACCCGTAGATCATTAACTCCCTTGAAAGGGCAACATATACCTAGTTTAAAGCTTTTGCAATGAGCCCTGCCAGCTCCTGGCTTTGGATCTGCCTTCACCTCAGAGACAGGTGGGACCCATCCTTAGCTATCAGGCCAGGTGCTGAGTAAACTGCTGTGTGCTCAAAGAACCTGAAATTCCTGTGGTGGCAGCAGCCTTTCAGCCCTTATTCACAGACTGATTTTTCATAGACCACTCTATATCCCTCACTCCCTCCCCATCTCACCAGAAGGCAGGGAGAAAAACACCACTTGTGCTCCCACTCCCTCAACCAACCTCCCTAAACCCCTTTTGACAGTTTACAGGCTTCTCTGAAAAATTTCATAAATGCCTGCCTTAACTATCAGTAACGGATAACAATGAGAGGGTCAAACCAGATCTGGAAGTTTTTGGTGATGTCCTGGGCCCCAGGGAGGCAACCCACCTCTCTGTGTCATGTCTGTATATGGGGCTCTCCATTCCCCTGAGGAGGGAATTGCCTACCACAGATACCTTTCTGTCTTTCCCAGCAGAGGCAGTCTCAAGTAGTGGGGATGACTACCTCACCCTAGTCCCCTTCTTAGATGGATCCTCCCTTGCCTCCCCACTCACCTCCTCATTGGTTTCCAGCACACCAAATATATTGCTTAGGGGGACCTGGGAAAGTGGAGTAGGCAGGCAGGGGGTGCACCTTTGATGGCAAGCTGGAACTGTTTTCCAAGCCTCCTTACATTTCAGATCTGTCAAACCGTGGCAGGATGGGGGGAACACCACTTTTTTGAGAGTATCTCCCTGGCACCCCTCCCTCAGACTCACCAGCAATTCACCACAGCAGTCAGTCTCCTACTTGCACTCCCTGATGGCTCTCAGTCTCACCACCTCTTCCCTGAGCTCCAGCTCCAGTCTGAGCAGCTCATCCACCTGCTCACACCTCATGCAGGTGAAATCCTGTACACCCTCCCCCAGCAGCAGCAGGCTCATGCACTCCCTGCAGCCAGAGACCTGCACTGCCACATTTGTCAGGTCCTCTGTCTGAGTTGCCACAGTTCTCTCATGGCAAGCCCCATCTGATGGAGAGTGTGGTTAAACCTACAGTCTCATAGACTACCAATAAGAGAGCTGGTCATCTGAGCAAAAAGGGACAACACCTTGCTACTTGACCCACCTCCCACACCTACTACTGCAGTACTGTATAGGCAGTATGGGCTGTCCTTGCACTCTTGGTGCTGCTGCCCACTGACAGCAGGGAGGGAAAGTCCTTTTTCATCTGATGTGCTACGTGGGGAGAAGCTTCTACCCTCCCTCAGGGCTATTTATAGTCTAAGTAGCCACAAGTCAAGAGATAAAAAGTGAGCAGTGCCAGCTCTACCTCTGCTAGCTAAGCAGCCTACCCACAAGCTTCCAGCTGTGGCGCAGGCACAGTGCCTCGATGGCTTCAAAAAAGCCCTAAGAAAAGCTTTTTGGTTGGCCTTTTTTGCTTTAGATCCCTTGCCCAGCACAGTCTTACTTGCCTTTAAGCTGGTCTCCGCAGCAATCAATATCACTGGCATCCTGACTTGCATCAGATGTAGTCAAGCAGGACTACAGGAAACGATTGTACCTCTGAAGTACAGAAGTGGTGAGATCATACCTTGAGTGCTGTGTTCTTTTTTTCTTAGAATGTCTTCACATACACTGGGCACTTTAACATATTTTGATAGAGCAAATTCTCAGCTGCAAGACTGCCCCTCTGCTGCTGGCTGTCACATGATATCAAAATGTAATAGAATGTGGGTGGGAAATTTAAACTGCCATACCTCTAACATTTGCCTCTGATGTCATGGGCCAACATCATTAAATAGGATTCATTACTTTGGAAGCATACTGAAAATCAGATGATCCCAGGAGCCCACTTCAATCATTCTGCAATACTTTGAACCAAGCAGACCAATCAATTTTGAACCCACACTATCTCTTAATTCTCTAGACCTTCACATACAAATTTAACAATTATGTAAGAAAAATTGGCAAAATTCTTGTTTAATCATTGAACAAAGATAATGAAAACTTATGTACATTTTTTTTAGGACATACAAAAGTTTGACTTTGTTTCAGTTATGTCTCATGGGCGTTTACATTTTTGTTGAAATATGATGATGTGTTTTGAAGAAAATAAATCTAGACTAACATCTCTCATCAAAAAACTATGCTTTCTGGGGAGGAGCTCAAGTCTCAGGATTTTGCATGTACTGCTGCTGGGCTTTGAGATTACAATGTTAATGCTATACATGTACAAGTACAGTAGACAGCAAAAAACTTTAGACTACAAGAGTAAAAAACCCCACTAATTGCTATTACCTATATTCACTAACTTCAGCTCTGAAATATTATTTGATAAGCTAACAGTGTCCTTTGAGAATAAATTCCCAATTTTTCTTGCTATAGACTGTGCCTACGCATATTTTTTGTTATTGACATAACATGGGAGACATGACACAGGAGATTTAAATGTAATTAGAAAAAAAAAAAGAAATAATTAGTACTCATTATCTAAATCAGTCTTGTGGTAATTTAGTAATTGAGTTAATGACTGACATTAAAAATTTGACTTTGAAATAAGTTACAAAGAATATATCAGAGAACAGAAACAATAAATTCTCTTGGAAAGTCTTTAAATTATTTTAAGGTTAGCCATAAGCTTCTACACTTCTGTCTAAATTAGACCTTATTAAAAGCACAGTCATGTAAATTTCAGGATTAATTACCTTATAAAAAAAAAAAACAAAAGTAGTCCAAGAGAACTTACATAAACAGGGATGCTCTGAAAGTAATGCCCCCATTTTATTATTTTAGCACACAATGTCAGAGGCAGATACTGGTGATATGGTAGTAGAGACTGAAACTTCCTGCCAATGTTCTGTTAAATTTTGTTGCCATGTGCCAGATGGCAGCGAAGAGTTAGACTGAAATACTGGTGTCTGGCATGGAAGAATGTATGTCACAAGGGTATGTCATTTAGTTCCTTCATGTGGAAAGAACTGCACACAATTGACCTTCATTGATGCTTGCTGAATGTTTATAGAGACCAAACAGTTTATAGAGACCAAAAGCACTTCAGAATTCCCTTACTTTGCCTTTTCCCCTTGCTTAGTGTTTTAATTGTCAGCTCTAAACACAGTTGTAGCAAACAAGTTTATGTTTATTTTCAATACTGAAATTCTAGTCTTTAACATAGGTCTGTTTTTGTTCATATGATATGTTATAGCTGTTAAATTACAGCATAAATGTTCTTGTCTTTGTAGACTTTGTCACAGATTAGAAACTCATTTACTAACTTGAACCACATTTAGGAACCTAAGTGAATATAGAAGCCTGACTAATAATGCTTGAGAATGCAGACTTTTGCAGGAAATATCTGCCTTCTTGTGAGTTAGTTTATTTCATCTTCAAAGATGACCTGTAGATAATTAATGAAGAGCATATATTGTCATACAAATTCATATAGTGTATTTAACATTCACAACTTCCAGTTTCTTATTTCTGATTTCTCTATAAAATGCCAACTGACTTCAATACCATTTATTTTGATAATCAAAGTGCTGATGTGATATAGCCTTCACATTTTATAGTTTTGTAGAGAGAAAGATGGAGTTAATTAGATGAAATAGAAAAACTTGCATTGCATTCTTCATAATTTAGGGAATCGTTTGAATGAAGAGAGCAGTCAATAAAGAAAATACTAATAAATTATTTGTGACAACAAAATACACAGTTCACCAACCTGGCTTTTATTTCTTGAATGTTTTTGAAAAAAAATTAAGAAGAGCTATAATTCAGTCTATAACATTTGGTACTCTGAGAAGAGAGCAGAAGTCTGTTACATCACATTTTAAATTATGAAATTGTTTTGAAAAAAAAAAAGGCCCTAGCAAATTAAAACAACAACAAACCAATATTTTTCAGTGTATAATTTTCATTATAACATACTTAAGTTAATAATATTGCAGCAGCAAATAGTGACATTAGAGAAATACAGTAGACCTATTACATACAATTTTGCAGTATGTTTCAGTCAACGATCTGGCACCAAAGTGCTCTCTTTGCCCAGCATACCTTCAATTACAGCAAAAAAGAAACAGACAATACCAGGAAAAAAAAAACTGATAAAAGTTATTCATAAGTTATTCACGTTTGCAGATGATACAAAGCTGGGAGGAATGGAGGAATGGCTGCCATGACAGAAGGCTTCATGAAAACCCATGGACTGATAATTAGTTGATTTAAATGGCTTGTACAATGAAGCTGCAGACAGTCAACTATGAAATACCGTAAGGTAGAGCCATGTGAACGTATCTTATTTTCCTCTGGTAATCTTGTAGGTCACTCAATGATGACTTTGACTTTTGCAAAATAATAAAAATTACTGATTCTGTATGTCCTGGTTTCAGAAGGAACAGAGCTGATTTTCTTCATATATCTGTTATCCTGATGTTTTGGCATTAGGAAAAAAAAGGATATTTTAGTTTTTCAGCTTCTCATATTGTCCTGCTAGTGAGAATTCTTTGGGAACACAAGGAGCTGGGAGGGGTCAGAACCAGGACAGCTGACCTAAACTGACAAAGGGATATTCCATACCATATGACATCAGGTGGAAAAATACAGTTCTGAGGGGAGCTGGCTGGGACAACAGCTGCTGCTTAGGAACTATCTGGATGCTGTATGGCAGGTAGTGAGCAATTGCATTTTGCAATTTTGCATCACTTCTTTTGTAAATATATATACATAATATACATATATATATTTATATAAATATAATTATCATTAAAATTATTTATCATACTTCTCTGTTTCATTAAATAATGTTTATCTCAACTTCTACTTCTTGTCCAATTCTTTCCCCCGGGATGGAGGAGAATGTGCGAAAGGTGGTGTAGAACTGTCTGCTAGTTTAAATTACACTAGTGTTCCATATTTTGTGAAAATTAAGTTATATATTTTTTGTGATTAATTCTTTTCTCACATTATTGCAGGTGCTATTAAATATTAAATGTATTAATCCCTTTCTCCTCAAACACATATGGAAATATACACATATATGGTAAAAAGGAAGAATTATGTTCTTGAGAGACAATTATATAAAGCAAAATACGGTCTCCTTCTGCAAGTAAGTATGTGCTTTCCATATGTCGTCCACGGAAGTGTATATTATGAAGACCAGAGTGAAAAAGTTTAAAATCATTGCCTGTTTTTATGGATATATGAAGTTGCAAAACTAGCTGAGCTGAAAGTCATGTCAACAAATCTTAAACACCTAAAAGGCAACCAACTCTAAAAGGTAGATGTCTAAATCTAGTCTCAAATATCACAGTGGAATCATTTTATAAGCCTCTCCAGAGTCTACTTCATTGGATCTATTTAAAGTATTCATTTGCACTGAGATAAATTGCCATCCTGAGGCACTTACTCTTTCTGATGGCTAGAAAAGATTCTAATGTGACATTCCAGAGATTAAACTAATCTCACCCAAGATGCCAACTATTAAGGAGGCAGTCAAATGCTGAAGTCAGTCAGAATAGGTCTGCTTTTATGGAGAGATATTATAGCTATCATAAAGTTACATTCCATCAAAAGTACATTTTAACATGCAAAAAACACAGCTGAGAGTGGTGAAGGTTTACAGATGTTAACTTTTATGACTAAAGAATAAACAAGACTCCAAGCAGGTAAGAAAGGCTTTACAGAAGTAAATTATTTATTCAAATCTCAGCTTGGCTGTAAGAGAAAAATACAGAGAACTGAGCATTTTGATGGCTTTGTTGAAGTACCACTAAACGGATGTACAGTGAAATAAGAAATCAACCAATAACTCCTCCCCCTAGCAAAAATAAATAAATTAATAATAATACTTCAAGTGCATGTTTACCATTACAGAACAAATAGCAAAGTTATTCTTATATTCTACTGTATCATGTAGATTGTTAATAGTTTTATTATACTGTATCTATTACTTTAAAAAATATATATTTTGAGATTTTATCACTTTCTGTCTTCAGTCTATCAATTTTACTCTTTAAATAAAGTTAAATGAACTGACTTTCTTTCTAGAAAGTTTCAAGGAAAAGCACTATATTTAGAGAGAGATTTTTAAAAGCTAGATTTTATTTTTAATATTCTTGTTAAAACTGTTAATTTTGGGACCATTAGGGCATTAGTACATGTAATTTTCTCCTTTTCTCAATCCACTTAGGCAATTGCAGGCTTCCAGATGTGTACCCAGTACTTCTACAGACACTGAATTAATTTGTTTTGTTCCGACAAGTTATGTCTAAATCTTTTTAATGGAAAAGATTGGGCCAAATATCTCTGACCATACATGAATGCTATGAACAGTAGTACTTAGCACAGAAGTTCATGGATCACTGGAATAGGTTTTTGTTTGTTTGTTTTGTTTGTTTGTTTGTTTTCAAGAGATGTGAGTAAATGAAAAGGACTAAACTGTGTACATTACACACGAAAGGAGATCTGATGGTATGCAGCCATGCAGGACAGATACTCACAATATGGTTACTGTTATTTTGTTACCTTATTCTTCTCCTAATTTCTTTCCAGTCCAGTTGTTATGGCCTTTAAGATAACAACCCTTGTGTGATACAAACACAGTAACATAAAGTATTCCAGGAAGGGATGTGACTTGCAGAATCAAACTATATCTAACAGAGTAGTTACAAAGCAGGTATGTTTATTCAGTGCAGTGTACACACTCTGAGTGCAAGGGGAGTAATCCCACCTAATTTGCACACTGAAGGGAGAAGCGAATACATTTTTAAGATCATAAAGCATTCACATTCATTATGTTTCCAAAAAATAGGAGGGCTTAGTACAACTAATTCTGATAAGTCATTTTCATAAGCACTGCCTTGAATTCCTTTGGATGAGCACACACTGTACCTCTTGGTTGATGTGGGAGAGATTCTTGAAGATGAAAGCCGTAGGTCTTCTTTGCTGTGCACTTTTCATCTCACTGCAGTTGGAGATGCTGATCCAGCTTCTTCTTACTGCTATTTTACTGCTGTTTTGCAGTTTCAGCTTGCTCTATTACAGTAGCCTATCAGTACTGTCCTCGCTATCAGTGCATTTTTTATTATTCTTGCTCGAGGTCCATCTCTTTTTCTCCTTTTTGCCCAACTCATAACTTTTATTTCAACCCATTCTTGTCTCAGATGCAAGAATATTTATTCTGGATCTTGATCATTCTTTGTCACCTAAAGACATGAGGACTTTACTACTTCAAGTACATTTTATTTCTAGATGAGATTTTATTTCCAAAGGTATGAATTATTTAGCAACAGTGATTTGATCTTTTGTTTAAAAACTGTTCCTTTAGAAACCACAGAGTCTGCTAATAAGGTGTTAATGTTGGAGATCAGATTTTGTCTCCTACTGATAGAAATCTATGTATATTTTGCTTTATTCGTCAACATGAAGCAATTGAGATTTATGCTATTATTAATTCATTGTTTTTGTTACTGTTTCTATTATCAAGCTGAATTAGTCAAATCTTCAATAAGTGAAACTACAAGCAATTAAAGCTGAATTTTTTGTTTGTAGAGGGGAAGGGGAGGGATAAACTCCTGTGAAACCTTCAGCTTTCTTTCCTTTTATTTTTTTTCCTAATTTCAACAAATAACCGAGTGCTGCCTAAGATCTTATGAATAATGAATAACAGGAAAAAACAATAACTGAAGTACTCTGAGCAATTGTCACTTATGATTTAATTTCAGTCTTTAAGATTGCATGATAAAATATAATCAATGTTATATGCCCGGTGCTAGTGCTTACTTTGTGGCAAATTAAAGGTTGATTTATTTACTGCATTTTTCTAAAGCAATTCTTCTCAATAAACAATTACTAGTAGGTAATTAATGTCATATGGTTTTTCTGAATGTTTTACGATAACAAAGGCTGGTAAAAATCTTATGATTCAGACAATTAACATGCAATTAATAACACTTGTCCTAATTATAATATTCATTGCTATGCACTACGGCTATGGCAAAGAGATATCTCAAGTTACTCCTTTAGTGTATTATGGGATTGATGCTTGACCACTAGGAGATCTAATTTAAGTGAAAATCTTTTGAGATGATGAACAACTAATTTTACTGTATGTCGATCAACTTCTGTGACTGAAAAAGAGAGAGCAATCAAAAAGAAGTTACATGAATAAAAAGCAAGTTGAATCCTACTCTTACCTTAATTTTTACTTTTATCTAAAGAATTAAGATTATTAAAAGGAAAAAATCTAAAAAACTTACCGTATTTTTTCTATACCACTCTCCTTAAGGAAATGTTCATTACTTACATAATTTTGTCCTCTTTAATATTAATAAAAGATTTTCTAGAAGTCAATAAAAATAATTAAGTACCAAAACAAAAGCTAGAATTGAAAACACTATGCAGGAAATTTCTTATATATATATATATATATATATTAAACTTCTGTTGTTGCTGTAGCTGAAAGAAAACTACTTGAACTAGACAGACACAATCATATCTTTGTATGTCAGGCCAAAGTCTGTACAGAAATGCACACTACAGTATGCTGTCTTCTGCATAGGTCACTCAGAAAGTAATGCCTCCTATTTATTTCCATAGAAATGACAGCAGATGAAAAGCAAAGTAACAGTGATAGAGCATATTCTCAGCTATAAAACACAATTTTTCAACATAGTCACCACCATAAGTTACGCATTTTCACCAATGATGAACAAAACTCTGCATGACACGTTCATAAAAACCTGCATGGTCAACTGTAATGTGGCTTTACTTTCACATTTCTGTTGCCTCTATTGAATTTCAGTGTGACCCACTGCCTCTCTATGCTAACATCACCTATTTGACCTCTGTAAACATTCAGCAATTCAGTGAGTCTTCTTCCACACAGAAGAATTAAATTACCATCTTTGTTTCATATGCACTTTCATGTCAAATGCCATTTTGTCAGACTGCTCCTCTGATGCCATCTGTCCTGTAGCAACAACATGTAATGAAATATTGGTGAGAAGGTTCAACCTCTTCTGCCATGCCACCACCATCTGCCTCTCATGTTGTAGACCAGCATAGTAAAATAGAAGGCATCCTTTCAGGAGCAGTCCTTTTATTTATTTGAAGTTCTCTCGTATAATCACTGATTGGACCAAATGAATCTTCTTTTATAGAATCTACATACTGAAAATTGAAAATACTTGAAATTACATATTGCTATCATATCTGCAAATTACTTGCACTTTTTGATCTTTTTCTCTCTTTGAGGAGCCAATATGCATGACAGGACACCTCATGTTTATCAGTGTGTCTATCCAAGATACATGAGTAATTTAACCTCTAGGAGCTCTCTAAAAATATTTTTTCTGCATTGACATAACTTTGGGAAATTACTTAGGGTATTTTAGTTTGTGTCCCACTGTGGATTCACTCTGATTAATACAATTTTCCAGTATGTATCTTAACCTAAATCTCTCCTCTTTTACTTTTAATCATTGTGTTATTGCTATCTTATCATATAAAAAGTTGGTCTCTCTCCTACTTATAAGCTCCCTTCAAGTACTGGAAGGCCATGATGTCTTCTCAAGGCTGAACAAACCCATGTCCCTCAGTATTTCTTCACAGTGGAGGTTCTCCATCTTTTTGGTCATCCTCATGGCTCTCCTCTGGACCTGCTCCAAAAGCTCTACACATTTCTTGTGTTGGGGACCCCAGGCCTGGAAATGGTACTCCTGCTGAGGCCTCATAAAGGCAAAGTAGAGGGAGACAAGTAGCTCCCTCATCCTCCTGGCCTCTTTTGATATAGGATACTCAGGATACTGTAGGCCTTCTGAGTTTCAAGTGCACACTGCTAGCTTGTGTTAAATTCTCCATACACTAAGACCCTCAGGTCCTTCACAGGACTGCACTCAAGGAGTTCTTTTCATAGTCTGTATACATATCTGAAATTGACCCAACCGAAGTGCAACACCTTGCACTTGGCCTTGTTAAACTTCATTAGGTTCTCATGGGCCCACTTTTCAAGCATGTCCAGGTACCTTTGAATGACATCTTTTCCTTCTATTGTATCATTTCTGTCACTTAGCTTAATATCACCTGCAAACATTTGGAGGGTGCATTTAATCCCACAATCTAGGCTACTGACAAAGATGTTGAAGAGTATTAGCCTCAAGACTGACCTCTAGGAGGCGACAGGCCTCCACCTGGATATAAAACTATTGACTAGAACCTTCTGGCTGCAACTACTCAACTAATTCTTTATCCACCAAGTAGTCCACCCTTCAAATCCATATCTCTCCAATTTAGAGATGAAGATGTGATCAAAGCCCTTATAGAGTTCCATGTAGATATCATCAATTTCCCTTATTTTGCCCATTGAAATTGTCATCATACAAGCTCCAAATGGGAGTCTTGTTTCCCATTTACCAGACACTGAGTCTTTGCCTGACTCTCATGTCTTTTTAAATATGATGGAGAGTGGATGACGAACATACCCAGTTCTCCAGAACTCTATGATCCATATCATTGGTCCCCACAGACTTGTACACATTCAGTCTTAATGAGATGGTCTTGAACTTTCTCTTACAGTGGGAGAGATTTTGTTCCCCTACTTCTACCCAGATGTTCAGGGACACAAGATGACAGAAGCCTGACTGCCAGTCAGTGAAGACTGAGGAAAAGAACTCATTGAGTACTTCTGCCTTCTTCATGTCTGTTGTTGGATAGTATGTACACTGTCCTTGGCCTTTCTCTTCTGTTGAAGGTACCTATAGAATCCATTCTTGTTATTTTTCAAATTCATTCCCAAATTCAGTTTCATTTCTGTCTTGGCATTCCTGATCCTATCATTGCACATCAGGACAGAATCCCTGTAACTCTTTTCAGGCCACGTATCCCTGCTTCCACTGTCTGTACATTTCCTTCTTATCTGTCAGTTTGACCAACATGTCTTTGTTCAAACATGCCAGTTTTCAGCCTTCTTTCCTTAATTTCTTTCGCTGAGAGATGGAGAATTCTTGTTCTTTCAGAAAGCTTTCCTTAAAGACCTGACAGCTCTGTTCTGATTTTTTGTCCCTGAGGACATTTTTTCCAGGGATCCTATACAATAATTCCCCGATCAGGTGGAATTTAACTATTCTGAAATTCAGGGTCCTGGCTCTGCTTTTTTCCAGGTCCACATTCCTCAAAGTTATGAACACAACTAGGGCATGGTTTCTACATCCCAGACTGCCTCCAATCACAACCTCTTTAGTGATGTCCTCTGCACTGGTTAACCCAAGATCCAGTAAAACTTAATCTCTGTATGGTTTGCCCAACACCTGTGCCACGAAGTTATGCTTAATGCACTCCAGCAGTCTCCTGGATTATTTGCAGCCCTTTGTGTTGCTTTCCCAGCAGTCATGTGTTTAAAATCCCCTATAGGATAAGAGCCTGTACTTGTTTTTAAATGTATACGTTATTATCATTTCTATTATTTTTCCCTTACTTTTCTGTCTTAGCAAGTTGTTTTTATCTCAATCCATGAGTTCTGTTTTTTTTCTTTTCTTCTACTGGGACAGAAAAGTGAGTGAATGGCCGTGCAGTGCTTAGTCATGTGTCAGCTTAAAACACAACATAGTCTGATCTGATGCAGATCAAATGTAACTTTCTGTAGTTTCAGGAAGAATATAGTGGTTTTCCCATGCAATAGTTTTCCAATACATTGTTAGAAACCTGTCCTACTCCTTCCAGATTTTCCCTTATGTTCCTAATTAGGTTTTATTTGACGAGTACAACCACAGACCGATACTCATACTTTTTACTTTTTTGCTGGGATAGAGTGGTGATAATACACCAATAGTTTTATTTATTACAAAGTAGAGTCAAGGAACACAGAGTCAAGGAACTTTTCAGCTTATCATACTGCCCTGACAGTGAGAAGCTGGAAGCACTCAAGACATTGAGAAGGGACACAGACAGGACAGCTAACCCAGACAAAACAAAGAGATACCATATGATTGCTGTGCTCAAAAACAAAAACAAAAAACAAGCAAACAAACAAACAAAAAAGTTGTAAAGAATGACAAAGAGATGTTTGGCTTGATATTGTTTTTCTTCCCAATAAATTTTTATGTGTGGTGAGCCCTGCTTTTCTGTAAGTGTTGGAACATCTATCTGACAATGGGAAATCTCAGAATTATAAAATCACAGAACTATAAGGCTTGGAAGAGATTTCTAGAGATCACTTAGTAATTAATTACTTGTTTTAAATTGTTTGTGCATGTCGCTTTTGCTTTACGTAGTAAACTTTTTTTGTCAACTAATGAGTTCTGGCATTTTTACATTTTCTTTTCTTTTTTTTTTTTTTTTTCCCTCATCCTTCCTGAGGAGGCTGAGTGAGTGTCTGTGTGGTGCTTGGCTGCCTACTGGAGTTAAACCACAAACGGTTCAGATTATACTCAGTTTTACTGGGAATCTTGGCTGGAATTTGGTAACTACACAGGATCATTTTTATGTCTGCTTTTGTTTTCTGCTAGAGTTCAAATACCGTGATCTGCCATATAAGGAAGCACTGCTTAATCCCATCCAGAAGCTTTGTATGCTGACCCCAGGACAGACTTGTTGTGATCAAAAGAGGAAAAATTCAGTGTCTGGCAAATGAGTAGCTTCTTAAACTCTACACAGTTCATGAGGTTAAAAATCAACTCTAATGCATAAAGCAAAATGTACAATACATCCTGTCTCTGCCTGCCTTCAGTTACTTCTAGGGGCACAAAGATGATATTTGCCTGACTATAGGCACAGAGAAGATGTAGAGAGAACATTACAATCTTCCACGTATTACTGACTTGTGGTAATTGTTATATCAGTTTGGGAATGTGAGGTCAGAGGTGTCCAATGTTGAATTCAAAATTGCCTGCAGCATTGAACCAACATTCTCTTCAGGAAAAGAAAAAAGCAGAGAGGCCAGAGAAAGACAGAAGAAACTATAGAAGCAGAATGAGGTCAAAGGGAAGAAGAATAGAACATAAGTCAAATCAAACAGCTAAGCACAACAGAGATAGTGCTGGTTTATGACAGAGATTAATGTCTGTAGGATTAATGTACTGTGAACAGAGATGCAAACCATGAGAGTATTATATTTTAAGGAGGAGCAATCTGAAGGAAAGCTTCCTTTTTAAGTAGATAGGAATTGGCTGTGCAGCTAATAGAAATATTTCTTTCAGATGTATTATGCTCTTTCATAAATAAAGATGCTTTGCTATATAGAAGTGGTGTTGTTCTTTTCCACTATGATCCTTGTAAAATATTAACTCAACAACACTAAATCTTTTTTCTACTGCATTACATTAACTGCATGTAAAAAAATCTGTTTCTCTTTCACACTCTAAAGAATAAAAATATTTCTCAAGAGTTAGAGAACCATAATACTTACAAAAAAAAGTTTTTTATCTTCCGTTTCATCTTCCATTCTCCTTATATAAGAAGTATAGCTTACTGTGACATTAAATTTCTAACAAAAGATTTGATATGTAAATGATATCAATTTGTACAGTATTAAGTCCCCTCTTCCTCTGCCCACCAGAACATTAACTCTTTAACTCCCATTGTTTTACTCAGTGTTCTGATGTGGAATACTGACTGTAAAAATCACAAATCAACAACAAAGGGTCTCTTCCAACTCAAACAATTACATGTTTCTACAATTCTAGCATTTTCCAGGAACTCCAGTTATATCAAACTATCCTGTGTATTATAACAAGATCAGATGAAATGTTCCCCACTTTGGCATTTGAGTGTTTCTCTTTTGTAACATCTGTAGTTTTTACTCATTTCAAATTTTACTTCATCTATCTTATCAAACACTTAGCAATTACTTTCAGTCTGTATGAGTTCACATTCATTCAGCTACCAGATTTGTTCCTTCACAAAATATTTAAGAACATTGATAGTGTTTCCTTTAGAAATGTTATATAAACTTCTGTCTATTTCCTAATCATATGACTAACTTTTCCTCTGTTTCATCTTTCTCTGAGCCTACTGATTACTTTAACAAACTTTCTATTCATTGTGCCTAGAGCTTGTTGCCCAAGATCATGCCTAGATGGCTTTTGAAGACCCCTATTACCATTAACAAAAATATTTAATTTAGATCATAGAATGCCTCAGGTTGGAAAAAAAACCCAGGGATCAAATTCCAACTCCCCTGCTACAGGCAGGGACACCAAGCTCCAGATCTGATACTAGATCAGGTTTCCCTGGGCCCCATCCAACCTGGGCTTGAACACCACAACCTCACTGGGCAGCATGTGCCAGCACTTCTTTCTCTGTGAATAATTTTCCCCTGACATCCAATCTAAACCTTCCCTCTGTGAGCTTAAAACCCTTCCCCTGAGTAAAATTTAATATATCTCCTTTTTATGTACTGGAAGGCTACAATGAAATCTCCTTGCAGCCTTCTCTTCTACAGGCTGAACATGCCCAGTACCCTCAGCCTATCAGAGGAAGTGTTTCAGATCTTTGATCATCTTCATGGCCCTCCTCTGGACCCCCTCCAACAGCTCCACATGTTTCCTGTATTGGAGTCTCCAGACCTGGATATAGTACTCCAGATGAAGCCTCATGAGCATAGAGTAGAGAGGAACAATCACTTCCCTGTTCCTGCTGGCCACCCCTCTTCTGATGCAGGCATTGTGAATTGCAAAGGAAATTTGCTGTTTCATGTTCAGTAATCATGCTTTTACGATTTTTATTGCCAGTATTCCACATCATAACATCATGTAAGGCACTGGGGGTTAAAGAGTTAATATTCTAGTTCCAGGGACTGCCAAATTTCTGAGTCTCATTGACCAGGCAAGTCATGCTGGTTTCCTGCACCCCCAACATGCTTCCTTATTCTGAGGGACGGAGAGCTCTTGTGCTCTCAGAAAGGTACTCTTGAAACGAAGCCAGCTTCCTTCCATTCCTTTGTCTCTAAGGACAGCTTCCCAGGAGATTTCATCCAATAATTTCTTAAACAGAGTAGAGTTCACTGTCTCAAAGTTTAAGGCCCTGACCCCACTATTTGCCAGACCCCTTTTCTTGTGATCACAAACTCAACCACGACATGGTCACTGCAGCCTAAGCTGCCTCCAATCTTAATGCCTTTAATGATCTCCTCTGCATTGTTGAGCAACAGATCCAGCAGTGCCTCACCTCTAGTTGGTCCTTCCAATACTTGGACCAGAAAGTTATCATCCATGGTCTACAGCAATCTTCTGACAATGAAAATGCAAGATTACAACAGAAACATAAAGAAATATTTCCCTTTTATTATTTAAATATCTGGTAACAGAAGATTAGCTCATTGATTGGAAAACTAATAAAAATATCAAAAAATGAGTAATTAAATACTGAAATGAAGAATATAGCTTTATATATGTGGTAATCTATGTAAGTGAGAATTCAAGAAAATTTAATAATTTAAGATTTGTCACTTCTCACTTCCTTTATATTTCCATGACTTTTTATTTATGTAGTAGAAATTAAATGCTGTGTTAGCACAGTTGAGACATCACCTCTCAGTATTTATCGCAAAATAAGTTAAGAGCAGATTCATATTATTAATCCCATAAACTCTTGACTCTTCTCTCTCTGCAGGGCTACTCTCAAGAAATTCTTCTCACAGTCCACATACATATCTGGGATTATTCTGACCCAAGTGCAAGATCTTGCATTTTGCTATGTTGAACCTCATTATGTTCTCACAGGTCCATCTTTTGAGTTTGTTGAGGTCCATCTGAATGGTATTCCTACCTTCTAAAACATGAACCACACCACTGAGCTTGATGTCATTGGCAAACTTTGGGTGCAATTGAGCCCATCCCTGATGAAGATGTTGAAGGGCACTAGTCCTAAGATAGGCCACTGGGGAATACTGCTTATCAGTTGCCTCCACCTGGACATGGTATCTCTGTCTATGACCTTTCAGCCCATTCCGATATCCACTCCTCCACCCACAACATTCAGGCTGATGATATCAATAGAACTATATTGGACTGATCTGAAATGACTTCCCTTTGGTGAATCCACACAGATGACTGATGATTTTGTTGTCTTTCATGTACCTTGAAATAGTTTGATCCCAGGATTATGGTTCTATCATATTCCCAGGAATCAAGATGCGCTTGACAGCCTATGGTTCCTCAGGTACTCCCTTTTGCTCTTTCTGAAAATAGAAGTGACATTTCCTTTCCTGCAGTCTTCATCCACTTCTTCCAGTCAAGGATAGTATTCCTGCCATCACATCTGCCAGCTTCCCCAGAACCCATCTATGCATCTCATCAAGTCTCACAGTCTTATGGTGAGTTTGCTTAAAAATTCCCTGATCTGATCATTTCTCATCAGAGATGAGTCTTCTCTGCTTCTGCTTTTCAGTCTGGTCTGTGAGACCTAGGATTTCTGAAGTCTTGCCTGTGAAGACTGAGGCAAATAAAGCATCTCCACCGTCACAGGTAATTAGATCTCCCATTAACTTTATTAGGGGCCCACAGTTTACACAGTCTTTTTCTTATCATTGATGGCACTGAAACAAATGTTTCAATTGGATTAGCATTTATGTTATGAATATGGAATAAAAGTTCAGAACAATTACTACAAATAAATTCTTGGACAAATGAAGGCATTGAAAGGGCAAAAAGATTCTGACTGTAAAATGTAGCAGAATATGATTGTAGGAGTTGATGGTATGATCTGAGGACTCAAAAAGCTGTCATTTTTTTTCTGTATTTCTACTTATAATTGATTAATATCTAATCTGAGAGACATGTTTGCCTTTTGACTGAAA